>NW_012117154.1:1080537-1143050 GCF_000951035.1 Colobus angolensis palliatus
AAAAAAAAAAAAAAGAAAAAAAAGAGACATAGTCTGAAGGATCTCCTGACACGGTCCAGGGAGGCCTCCGTGCTGTCTGCCCTCACCTCTGTGTCACCAAGAGCCCCTCCAGGCAGCCTGGGCCTGGGCTGCAAACCACTGAGCAGGTCTCAGCCTCAACCCCAGAAACTCACAAGCGGGAGGGAGCCCTGGAAGCCCGTGTTACCGTTTTGATTCCCATGGTGTAAAGAGCCTGGGGTTGGCTCAGAGGTCTTTATTTGGCCTTGCGTGTGCATGGGGAACCAGCTTCTCACTCCTCCCATGGCAGGCCGAGGCCGACTGGAAAGGAGTTATTTTGAGATCAGCACAGCCTGTACAAATAACAGTAATAGTATTTCATTGCTAAAGCCGTGTGAGAAATGTTGGGTTGGGGGAAAAGAATGGAGATGAGTTTAAAAATAGCAGGCTGTAATTAGCCAAGCATGGATTTGTTCTAGAAGGCATCAATTACTACGGCAACCACACGGCCCAGATTTTCCAGGGCGGTCTCATTCCATGGGACCAGATTCTTTTCAGTAAATGTGATCGGTTCCACGTAGAAAGGTGATTTGCTGTCACGGAGGTGTCAGATGTTACACATAAATTAATTCACAAATCCAAGCCAATGCTTTGTCCTTTCAGGACTCTCTTTATTTTGTTACTAAAATGCAGTCATTTCGCCTGTGGTCTTTTCCTATAGGTTAAGAACTATTCATGTAGATAAGAATTCAGGAAGGTGTGCATTGAAAGTGGGGCTGCTGAAACAGTGTAAGGGGGAGAGTCAGAAGAATTTTTTGGTTTCAGTGCTTTCCATTTTTCATTTTGGAGACAGGGTCTGCACTCCCAGGCTGGAGTACAGTGGCATGATCATAGCTCACTGAAGCCTCCAACTCCTGGGCTCAAGGGATCCTCCCTTTTTAGCCTCCCCAGAAACTGGGACTATGGGTATGTGCCATCACTCACAGCTAATTTTTTTGATTTTTTTGTGGAGACGGGGGTCTCACCATGTTGCCCAGGCTGGTCTTGAACTTCTGAGCTCAAGAGATCTTCCCACCTTGGCCTCCCAAAGTGCTGGGATTACAGGCATGAGCCACCACTGTGTCTGGCCACTTAAATTTTTTTTTTTTTTTTTTTTTTTAATTTTAGAGACAGGGTCTTGCTCTGTCTCCTAGGCTGAAGTGCAGTAGCAGATCATAGCTCACTGCAGCCCCGAACTCCTGGCCTTAAGTGATTCTTCCACTTCTGCCAAATAGCTGGGACCACAGGTATGCACCACCATGCCCAGCTAACTTTTTTTTTTTTTTTTGAGACGGAGTCTCGCTCTGTCGCCCAGGCTGGAGTGCAGTGGTGCGATCTCGGCTCACTGCAAGCTCCGCCTCCTGGGTTCACGCCATTCTCCTGCCTCAGCCTCCCGAGTAGCTGGGACTACAGGTGCCCGCCACCACGCCCGGCTATTTTTTTGTGTTTTTAGTAGAGACAGGGTTTCACCGTGTTAGCCAGGATGGTCTCGATCTCCTGACCTTGTGATCCGTCCACCTCAGCTTCCCAAAGTGCTGGGATTACAGGCGTGAGCCACCACACTTGGCCCCAGCTAACTTTTTATTTTATGTTTTGTAGAGATGGGCTCTTGCTATTTTGTCCAGGCTTGCTTTACATTTCTAACTAGACATACAACCAAGAGGCTGGTTCACAAGTGTTTGCCACATTTGGAATAGTACATCTCACGGTATGCCAGAGACGCTCTGCAGGCGACACTCACATGAGCTGTTCTGTGCATGGATTATTATGGCTTGCGTATGCTGCATGCCCACGAAGTGCCACACGAAGTGTGTACTGACAGGAATGTGCATGAATGCCTCAGAGGCCAGAGGCAGAGCTTGGAGCCAGAGAGATGGCAGCGCCTCAGGACCAGAGCCGGTGGAGTCATCCTAGCCGCATGGGATAGGATGGGAAACCGTATGTTTTGTTTTTTGCTTTGGTTCTCAGAGAAGGCAACAGTTGTGTTGAGCCATAGTTGGAGGGGGAATTAGGCCAGCAGAAGTCTAGGAGTCAAGGACTCTGCAGGTGGAGGTGAACTGAGAGACACTCACTCACTGCTGGTGGACGGGCATCTTAGCAGTAGAAACCTACATTTTGGAGACTTGGATATCCATTGCTATTTATATTTTCAATCATGATTCCCCTTCGTTTTCTCCATCTTTTGCTTTATTACTTTTTTTTTTTTTTTGCAAATATCAGCTAATTTTAGTTATACTCACGGGATAAGAGGATTGGAATTTTGATGGGCATAGTAGAAATCAGAGTTAAAAACAACAACAACAACAGCAACAATAAGCAGAACTCCAAGGGGAAGGTCAAGCTTGGAGGTTAAATGCTGGGAGCCCTGAAGATGACTGAAGCCCGTGTTCCCACTCCCAGCATCTCCTAGCCCTCTTCCCTGCTTAACCTCTGGAGGGTCTTGCATTTTGGTTTTACGAGGAAGCTGTTCTGTGTTCTTCACAGCTGACTACTTGCTACCAAGGAGGTGGCATCTCCAAAAACCTGCCTTCAACCCTGGTTTGTGGCTGTAAAACCGTCAAACAGTTTCTCAAAGTGTGCTTTGTGGCCCGTCAGCACCTGAAGCCCCCAGGGGCCTGTCAGTTGCAGAATTCCAGCTTCCTCTTCAGACTGACTGCATTAGTCTAAATATCTGAGTGGCCGGACCTCCAGATCTTCATTTTCAGCGCACACCTACTTTAGTTTTCAGCACACCAAAGTTTAAGAGCCACTGCTGCAAAATCTCAGCAAGTTGAGCTGAACTCTAAACTCCCTCTCGTCTCCACAGTCCCTAGATGGGGAGTATCCTTTTCCCAGCTCTAAGGCCACATGCCTGAATTCCCTCAGCTTGAGTGGCGTGAGCATGTGGGTGCCTTTAGAAGGCTAACGTGCTGCCAAAAGATAACCACAGGTGGACGTGGCCCTGGATGGGACTCAAAGACGTGGGCTGTTTCCAAAGATAGCAATGCCAAACCCGTGCTGATGACTCTGTGTGTCTGTATGTGTGCGAGGCTGAACAGCCTTATATAGCGAGGTGAGGCCCCAGGAAGGATCTGCGGAGTACAGCGCGTTCCACACGCTCTTGAACACACGTGTTCTCAGAACTCTGATACGTGTGTCTCGGCAGCAGATCTGTAAGGAGGTCATCTGTCCGCATCTATCTTTGCAGACTGCCCCATCCAGCTTTAGGGAACAGCTGATAAATGCCTGTAGCAAGCAGAGCGAGGCAGCTGAACCAGAACTTTTACAAATGGGAGCAAACGTCTGCCATGGTTGCTTGTGGTAGAGGCGCTGTCATTAGTGTTATTACAGATGGTGAAGGATAAGCTGCAGAGCCTCAGCTGGTTCTGTGGAGATGGACCAACAATGGCACCACAGGTAAGAGGAGGAAAGGCACACCCAACGGCCACTCCCTCTTGTTCACATGTTGTTCTTGGGGTTGTTGATTCTCCCATTGTATTAGTCCATTCTCGCGCTGCTATGAGGACATACCTGAGACTGGGTAATTTATAAAGGAAAGAAGTTTGATTGACTCTCACTTCCACAGGGCTGAGGAGGCCTCAGGAAACTTGCAATCATGGTGGAAGGAGAAGCACATGCATCCTTCTTCACATAGCGGCAGCAAGGAGAAGTGCAGAGCAAAAGGGGGAAAAGCTCCTTATAAAACCATCAGATCTTGTGAGAACTTACTATCACGAGAACAGGATGGGGGAAACCGCCACCATGATTCAATTATTTCCACCTGGTACCTCCCACAACACATGGGGATTATGGGAACTACAATTCAAGATGAGATATGGGGACAGGCGCGGTGGCTCACTCGTGTAATTCCAGCACTTTGGGAGGCAGAGACAGATGGATTACCTGAGGTCAGGAGTTTGAGACCAGCTTGGCCAACATGGCGAAACCCTATCTCTACTAAAAATACAAAATTAGCCGGGCGTGGTGGCAGGGGCCTGTAGTCCCAGCTACTCGGGAGGCTGAAGCAGGAGATCACTTGAACCCAGGAGGTGGAGGTTGCAGTGAGCTGCGATTACGCCACTGCACTCCATCCTGGGAGACAGAGCGAGACTCCCTCAAAAAAAAAAAAAGAAAGAAAGAGAGAGAGAGAGAAAGAAAGACAAAAGAAAAGAAAAGAAAGAAAGAAAGAGATTTGGGTGTGAACACAGCCAAACCATATCACCCATCAAAGCAGGGCACTCTCTTCCCTCACCTGCTTTACTTTTCCTCAAAGCACTCACCATCCCCTCTGGCATAAATGCCTGGATTTATCCCCAGTCCCCCTCCTGGAACATGAACCCTCGGGGAGGCTCCCAGGCTGTCCTGCTCACACATGGAGGAGGAGCTCAAAGAGTGTTTGTTGATTGAATCAATGATAGACAAGCTATCTCAGAAGAAGATTTGATGTGACTGGGAGCTCCTTCTCGCCCCTCTCCTTGAGACCTGCTCACAGAGCATGGAGTCTAAATTCTGGCTCTGAATGAGTCTGAGCAACGCTTGAGTGCCCAGCAACCTCAGCTAGGTACAGCAGATTTCAGTTTGTGGCTCCCACCCTGTGCCAGGCAGATCCCATCCTTGGGAAGTCCCCAGCTGGTCTCCACAGTGTCCAGACACTACGGTTCTCACGAGGCTTTACCTGCCCTGACTTCCACTCATCCAAGGACCTCCAGGTCTTCAGGGACAGCTCAGGCCCCAGCTCTCCAAGAAACAGTTTCTTCTGATGACACCAACCCATCCTGATGTTTCCTGATTCCCAGTTCCTATGGACTCGAGGCCTGTTGCAGTCCAGGGCGCTGCTACTGAAGCTCTGGGTCTCACCAAGTGGGAGGTATGATCGTTCATGGGATCGATAGACCCCAGAGTCCAGGGGCCAGGGCTCTCAGATTAGACAGAATCTGGTAAGATAGAAAGATACTGCCACATACTGGCCAGGGGTGGTGGCTCACGCCTGTAATCCCACCAATTTGGGAGGCCGAGGCAGGTGGATCACGAGGTCAAGAGATCGAGACTATCCTGGCCAACATGGTGAAACCCTGTCTCTCTAAAAATACAAAAAATTAGCTGGGTGTGGTGGTGCATGCCCTGTAGTCCCAGCTACTTGGAAGGCTGAGGCAGGAGGGTCGCTTGAACCCGGGAGTCAGAGGTTGCAGTGAGCTGAGATCGTGCCACTGCACTCCAGGCTGGTGCTAGAGTGAGACTCTAGCTCAAAAAAACAAAAAACCAAAGATTCTACCAGATACTACCTACCGTGTACCCCACGCGTATACCTAGTACACAGTAGAGTACACGGTAGGTGCTCACAGATCCCTCTTGATTAACTATTCAGGCTCCATCTCCATAGGTACCACAATCAGTTTTTTTCGCACATTCCTCTCTTTAGGGTCACAGTATGTGAAAGAGCTCCCGATGCATTTTTAAACATTTTATCAAAGTAAGAGACGCATATAGTTGAAGAACGGTATAGAACTGAAGGGCACGGTATGGTGGGAAGTGATGCCTCCATCCATTCCTTACCTCCCAGAAGATGATGCCTTCCTCTTCAATCTTTTAAGGACCCCGTGAGTACACTGGGCCCACCCAGATAATCTAGGACCATCTCCCCATCTCAAAGTCCTTAATCACATCTTCAAAGTCCCTTTTATCACAGAAGGTAAAAGTCATGGGTTCCAGGGATTAGGTTTGGGGACCATTATTCGGTCGACCACTTCCATGTGAGTGAATACCATTATTTCCTGATAAACCCATCCTTCATGCATCACCTGCTGACTGCCTATTACAAGAAGGATTTCACTCTTACATCTTTACCCCACCTCCTCCCCACATCTTCTCACAATGTTATTAAAACCCTGCAACCATCCTTCCCAGCAGAGCCGGCTCATGTACTATCATTTCATGTCCTTTCTTGGAGGGGATTTTCTCCCATAGTGGAGATGCTTCAATTTTCTGGCTGCCTTTATCTCTGTCCTGCAGTTGGCTCTTATCATGTTCCTGTCCTTCTCCTGGAACCCTCCCTCTGCAGTCCTCCAACTTTGTCCTCTGGGCACCTCACAGCATAGTGGTTGGGGGTTTCAACCACTGAGAGAGAGAGACAGAGAGACAGAGAGAGAGAACACAAACACGAGAATACTGAGTGGAGTCCTCTCACCTTTTTGACCCAGCCTTGGCAGCCACACAGTGTCACTCCGGCTGTACTCTTCCAATTCTATTCACAGAGGCCCTGGTACTTTTAAAGGGATGGGGAAGCAGACACTATCTCTTAAAGCAGGGGTAATGGTAACATCCTGGAAGAACATGTGAGACCAGAAATGTTACAGCGGGCAACTGAGGAAATTATCAATCCACCCTACAGCATAATGTTCTTTCCCCCCATCCCCCCAAGATGGAGTCTCTTGCTCTGTCGCCCAGGCTGGAGTGCTGTGGCACAATCTTGGCTCGCTGCAACCTCCACCTCCCAGGTTCAAGCGATTCTCCTGCCTCAGCCTCACCAGTAGCTGGGATTACAGGGATGCACCACCATGCCCAGCTAATTTTTCTATTTTTTTGTTAGTAGAGATGGGATTTCACTATGTAGGCTAGGCTGGTCTCAAACTCCTGACCTGAAGTGATCTGCCTGCCTTGGCCTCCCAAAGTGCTGGGTTACAGGTGTGACCCATCGTGCGCGGCCTGGCATTACAGTCTTTTTCTCAAACAAAAATCTGTTTTCTCAGAGAAAGACTGGTGCTAGCAGAATAAAACATTATTTTCAACTCCATCCCACTTGTTTTTCACTGTCTTCCCACGTACTGTATACAACTTTGTCATGAGGCTTTAAGACAACTTTTCTCTCTTGTTGTCTCCACCGCTCCCATTATTTTCGTTTTATATGACCTTATCTTTTTTCTTTGCTTACGATTAGAAAAATAGCTTTTAAAATGAAGAATAGTATTTTTTCTTCAAAGGATGCATCCAGAAACAGCTGCATTTCCCGAAAGTCCTTTAATGTTTTGTTTTAACCACCTGAAAAAATATAAAGTGTTTGGGACAGATTTTTATGTAACCAAAAGGCTGATGTTAGGATGATGGCCAAACTGTAACCATTCCCTGTCACCCCCTTGGCTTGTGGCTCTTGCTTTAAAAATCATTCTTTTGAAAACATATACTTTTAGGCAATCTAATTACAATATGATATGTAATATTTGGACCAGTTGACCAAAATCAACATTAAATCCAAACCTCACATTATTCAGGCCAAAAGGAGACCTAATGCATTATATTACATGTAGATTTCAAAGTTCTTACACTATCAAAACGGTGAGAAGACAGCAAAGGTTGCCTGCAGGCCACTCAGCCCTTCTGTGATGATACCTTACAAGTACCACTGAAGATGTCAAAAGAAGCTGTGAACCTTCCTGGTGCAGGGGCTGCTTGGACATTGTGAGGCTTCACTGGCTTGTCTCAGCCCCTGTTCACAGAGCTCACTGCTGTCTGGTGCTTGGGGAGCCTCAGCCTCATCAGTGGCCTGTGTGTTCCTCTGCCGTGGAGGTTGTACAAATGTGCTTTCCATTCTAGGCCACCAGGTGCAGTAGCGCGTGCCACGCGCTGAGCAACTCCAAGGCCACCATTCTCATAGGGGTCATCCTAGGTCAGTTTCCTGACCAATAGTAGTATTTATCTCCAGCAATGGGGGCCTTTTCTAGTTCATGCCAAGGTACATGCTGCCTGGAGGGAAAAAAAACCACTGTTTCTGCAATCAGTTAATTGGGGTATAATCCTGCAACTTTCGTTTGACGACCCTGTGTGTATTAAGTTTGCGAGGGCTGCTGTAACATACAACAGCCTAATTTTCTCACAGTTCTGGAAGCTAGAAGTCTGAGATCAAGGTGTCGGCAGAGTTGGTTTTTCCCAAGGACTATCTCCTCGGTTTGTAGATGGCTGTCTTTTCCCTGGCTCCTCACGTGGTGTTCTCTGTGTTTGTCTGTGTCCTAATCTCTTCTTATGACACTAGTCATATTGGATTAGGACCCATCTTTATGAACTAATTTAACCTCATTTATTTCACTCTTAGTTGTTAAGAGTCAGAGTCTTGCTCTGTTGCCCAGACTGGAGTGCAGCAGCATGATCACAACTCACAGCAGCCTTGAACTACGGGGCTCAAGTGATCCTCCTGCCTCAGCCTCCCAAGTAGCTGGGACTACAGGTGTGCACCACCACGACCGGCTTCATTTTTCCTTTTAAAGACCCTTTATGCAAATATAGTCACATTATCAGGTACCGGGGGTTAGGACTTAAACATATGAAGTTTTGGAGAACATATTTCAGCCAATAACACTGTGCCTCAGGGCCCTAATCTTTAACCTAGGGAATATAATGATATTCTTAGAGAAAATCATATCAAAGTGCTTTGTAGACTGCAAAGTGCTGCACAAATATTGTGTGGTTACTTCCTGTGTCCTGACAACTTGTGCCTGGATCCTTGATGTGGTCATTTAGATCTGGTAGAAATACCAGGTGCAGTCAGCCTCCTGAAGGTGGGAACAGTGGGTAACAGGTGTAGAAGCTGGGGCATGAGGTTGTGGCATGCTCTCCTTGCATGAAGGCCCTCTCCCCCCTGCTGCCCCCGCTGTTGGTGCTGATGTTCAGACTCATGGACAGTGAGCCCTACAATGTATCATACCCCTGGGGCTGAGGGCAACAGGGAAAGGGAACAATGGCCCACACCAAAATGTAAAAGGCCCTCCAGGAGTTCTGGTGTATAGGCCCTCCACGTAGCTGGAAATGATGGCCAGGATTCCTCAGATGCCTGCCGGCTCTTTCTTCCACGTCTTTAGTGGGGGATCGACAAGGTTACTTACTGTAGGGAGTGATTTACTCCGCCTTCCCTGGATCACATCAGGTGATTCTGATCAGGTATCTATGTACTGTTACTCCCTGAGCAAGCATTTGGCAGTACTGGTAGTGGTGGCGACCCAAGATGGATTTAATGTCCTTTGGCACATATGCTCCATTTTCATGATAACATTTCTCAAAACTTAATGGAGGGGCTTTTGCTTTCTGAATCTGCCCTTTTTTCTAGAAGGGTGAGAAAGGAAGGTCAGATCTCATTTTCAGACGATTAATGACCAGCGCCCTCCTGCAGTGTCCACGCTCCCACCCTGGGACTTCCCTTTGAAATCAGCAAGAGTCTGCGTAGATTAAGAGATACGAGTCAGGAGCAGGTCCGAATAGAAGCGGCTTTCCCATATTAATAATAATGTTTAACAATAATGTCACTTTCGGTGCTTCCTCTATTCCTTGGAGCCATGGATAGTGGATTTATTGACTTGTTTTCCTTTGACTTATGGCTCTCTCTCGTTATTTTCTGAGTGTGGTTTTGCTTTGCTTCCTGGAAAAGGAAACAGAAGTGGTTCTGGTGAATCCTGGGAGAGTAGAGCCTAGTTTTGAGATTTTACTCTGTTGATGACAGGGCTGCTCAGAGGGAAGCGTGGCCAGAAGAGCATGTTGGAGTTCCTTGCTCATATCCCTGTGAATGTGGTCTCATGTGGCTGTAGGTATTCAGTGGGTTCATGCAGTCAGAACCCCACAAGGGGCAGAAAATCAACCTTCTAAGGCTTGGGGAGTACTGAACTGGACAAGCCAGATTTTAGAGCTTCCTCAGTGACATGCGCCGAGTGGATCCAGTGGCCCCTCTTAGAGTCTCTCCAGGAGGGGGGCCCTTGTTTCCTTTTTTCCATCTCCACTTCCCTTTCCCTAGGGCCCAGTGCTTTAACTGACCTCCTCGCCCATTGGAAATGTAGAGGTTACGTGCATTTCATCTATCAGTGAATACAAAGAAGATGATTCTGAATCTCAGAGAACAGCTAAAGTGGAAATTCAGGCATTTCCAGGGAGAGTTTAAATGGTAGGAAGGGCTGAGTTTGCCATTAGTGGCCATTAGTTTGCCTATACTAAGACAGCTTTCTTTTTTGCTGTTGGGTCTGAGACAAACGTCATTCATTTGACATGCAAAGAGTTGGGACCATTTTGGTATCTCCTTAGCTGGCTCAGTTAAGTGCATGTGAGGGAGCCCGTTTTTCACGCCTGGCCAGCTCTGTGCTTAAGCGGCCCCTGTCGTAGCCAGAGTAGCCTCATTACAGGTGAAGTCCCCCGTAGGCCTCCTCCTTCCTCTGAGCCCAGGGCAGTGTCAAGGCCGGGGACTCTGTCTGGCACTGGTGACAGGCTGTCTTGTCCTGAAGACACGAGGTTAGGTTTGGCAGCTGGCTCCTCCGGGACAGGGCCCAGTGCACTGAACGTAGCTGAGCCCTTCCCCTCACACCCCAAGTGTGGCACCAGGCTGGTCACTCAGAAGCAGCCAGTGGGGTGTCCTGGTGGGAAAAGCCTGGCTTTGTGCAGCCTCAGGGAAGGTTTTCAGCGCCTTCTGAGCCTGTTTCCTCATCTCTAAGGCGGGGACCAGGAAGCCCGCCCCGCAGAGTAGTTGCAGGAAGGAGACATGTATCTAGGAGCAGCTAGCGCGTTCCTGGCATGCGCTGCTCCCATCCGATTTCCCCAGATTTCCTGCTGGAACGTTTTCTCGGGCCTCAAGTTTTCCTGAGAGGACGACGTGGAGAGTGGAGACAAAGATGCTTAAAAGCCGGGAAATCGCAGGCTCGGAAGCCCCCACGCACGTCTCTGAACGCAGCCCCCTCTCGGGGCCGCAGCGGGACTAAGCCTGCCGCTTGCACGCTGCCAGCGGCGGGGGCCGCGAGCAGCCGGCTTAGGACGCTCCCGCAAGAAGACCCAGCCGCTAAGGTTCCAGCGGTCCGCAGACGCATCCGAAGGGCCCAAGGGGAGGGAGCCCGGCGGGCTCGACTGCCACGTGACCGTTCGCGTCCTCAGCGCCCACGTGACCGTGCGTCCGCGGCGTCGATTGACTGGGAGCTCCCTGGCCACGCCCTAGGCGCCGGGCCCCAGGCTCCCGGGCGCGGTGCTGCCGCGGTTGACATGGCGTCCTCCGAGCGCGCAGGCGTGGGCCCAGGGTCGCTTTTCCGGTATTTGCTACCGTCTCTCTGGATGGCTGGTCACCTTTGCTTGCTGAGCTTCGCGCCCTGCGTCCTCTGGTCTCCAGCAACTTGCAGTGCAGCCGTCCCGCATGAGGCCCTCCAGCGAATGCCCTAAAGCTCCGGAGTTGCTCCGGAGGAAAGCAGGCTTGCCCCGGGAGTCCACGCCCTTACTGCCTGTGACGTCGTGGTGCCTTGAGGGCACCCTTCTGGGAGGATCCTTGCAGAGGCCATGTCCCCTCTCCACGACATCTAAGCCCAGTCCCAACTTGCTTTTCACGCCTGTCCCCCCGGGGAACGTCTGCTGGACTTCAGGACAGCCCCATCAGCCCCGTGCATTCCCGAGGTGAATCTGCAGCGAAGCCTCTGTGGTGACTCACAGTTGCTAGCATTGGTTATCTTCTTCCTGGCAGAAGGTGGCAGGCTGATGCTGGCCTCGTTCCTGTGTGTCTGACAAATCACAAATGTGAATTCAGATCGTCACAGCTGAGTCATGCTCAGGATTTCCATGAGCCCTGCTGGGGTGGCCAGCTGAGCTTCCTTCCCCACAGCCCCCTCCAGCTCTGCAGCACCAGGCACCAGTGTGACTCATGGGGGCCTGTGGAAGCTGGGGCTGCTCAGTGGGGCTGAGTCTAGGAGGGGGAGAGAGAAAGGGAGCCCAGCAACAATTACAGCACAAACGCCGCAGCTGCCACCACCGAGTTGTTTGTGAAATTCATTACCCTATGAGATGAGTTTTATCTCTGTTTCACTCAAGAGGATTCTGAAGCTCAGGAGGTTGTGGATGACTTCGAGAAGCACAGCTGGTAGGTGGCAGAGTTGAAATTTGAATCCACGTCATTCTCACCCAGGAGTTCAGGCTTTTTCCCAGCCCAGCCTTTCCACTCGACCTCAATTAGCACAGTCAGATGCTGGGTGCCAAAGCTATTTACTTTGCTTGTGGGAGTCCAGGAGCTGGCTCCTAATGGCTCCGTTTGAAATGGTCTTTTAGGCAAAGGAGACTAGATAAATGTGGAGGAGAGGGCAAGTGTTTATGCACGAAGACGCTACACAACAGGCTTATTCCAGTGCACTTCCGAACCCAGGCGTGGTGTTCTTCCTTCTTGCACCTTACTTTTACATCCCCAGTCACTGCTTGGCATCACTTGGTTGTCCCTTGTTCACTTGAAGCTCAGCATTTCCCAGGCTGAATACTTGATTTTCTCTGCCACATCTGTCTGCCCTGAGTGAGTTAGTGTCAGCGGCCATGTGACCATGCGTGTCTGCAGCGTCCTCCCCCCATCCTGATATTCTGGCAGGCAGTCAGGCTTCGAAAACCAGGTTGTCTCGTTAACTTAAAAATCACACAATCTATAAATTTGGACGAGGAGACCTTCCTTCCTTCCCTTTTCTTTTCTTTTTTTTTTCTTTTCTTCTTTTCTTTTTGACAAAGTCTTGCTCTGTCGACCAGGCTGGAGTGCAGTGGCACGATCTCGGCCCACTGCAACCTCTGCCTCCCGGGTTTGAGTGATTCTCGTGTCTCAGCCTCCCAAGTAGCTAGGATTACAGGCACCTGCCACCATGCCTGGCTAATTTTTGTATTTTAGTAGAGACAGGGTTTCACTTTTTTTTTTTTTTTTTCCAAATAGAGGCAGCGTTACCAGTGGAGGGTGTCCAGGTTCTTGGCATCTTGTACAAAGAATTGGGCAAAACCCACAAACACAGCAAGGAAAGAATGAAGCAACAAAAGCAGAGATTTATTGAAAATGAAAGTACACTCCACAAGATGGGATCAGACCTGAGCATAGGGACTCAAGAGCCTGGTTACAGAATTTTCTGGGGTTTAAATGCCCTCTAGAGGTTTCCCATTGGCCACTTGCTCTACACTGCATGCAAATGAAGTAGTGGCCTGCAATCTGTCTGATTGCAGAGGCTGAAGTGAAGTTGCAAAGGTTACACCCTATGCAAATGTCTGATTGGTTGTGGAAAGCAACCAATCAGAGGCTAAAGTGAAGTTACAAACTTACACTTCTGTGCAAACAAAGACTTAGCCTGCAATCAGTCTGACTGGATGTAGAAAATGGGAAGGCAAGGAGGGTTTGCCTCTGGTCCTTTTGTTACTTAGTTGTGAAAAGTTGGGGTTTTCCTTTTGATTTAGTTCTAGAAGTCAACATGAATTGGCCTTAGGTTTCCTGCTTCTCGACCCCATTCTCCTGCCTCAACAGGGTCTTACTATGTTGGCTAGGTTGGTCTTGAACTCTTGGCCTCAAGCAGTCCTCCTGTCTTGGCCTCCCAAAGTGCTAGAATTATAGGCGTGAGCCCCCACGCCTGCCGAGGAGACTATTTCTTATAAGGGGTTACGGCCTGCAGGGTGGCCATCCTGTAGGCTGGGAAGAGCCTCCATCAAAGACCAGAGACAGGCCCTCTGGGGGAAAAAGGGGTAAGTCGGGAATTTAAGTTGAACATGTTGACCAAATGTACATATTCAACAGGTTATCAGAGGAGATGTGAGTATTCATGAAGAGGGTCCTGACATGCATATTGAACAAACATGCATGTCACATACAACCCATGTTCACTTGGGGTGGAAAATAACATTTGAGTGTATTACAATTAGGCCCTATAGGTCAAAAGTTCTTTTTAGGACACAAAAGCACTCAAGTGTGCAGCCTGTGTAAACTGGCTAGGACTAGTTCATGATTGGATTGGCGGTGTCTCATCTAGAGAAAGTTACTGACATCAGTATCTTGTACAATCAAAGCTGTAGTTATGGCTGGGCCCTCATTGCTTATCCTGAGACCAGTGCTTATTTAGATGGTAGAGAAAAAGAAAAACCCTGTGGCTGCTAGAACAGAATTTATTCTTTAAGCGTAGGGGTGAGTGACTCAACCCTTGCTTGGTGTAAGGAACATGGCCATGATTTGATTAAGGATAGGCTGAGGTGGGATGTTTACATCCTGCGTGACTCAGCGAGTTTAGAGCGCAGGCGTGTAACTCCACTTGTTATCACATCCATGGAGCCTTAACATGGGAAGGCCATCCCTTGGCATTAAGCCACTATTGTCTGTGAAAGGTATAATTGCCCTGCCAACACTGTACAGGCGCTGGCACCCAGAGAAAGAGAGTCACAGCTGTCCATCTTTGCAGATGGACAGAGGGGAGCCAGGACACAGCTTGGCTCACTGGTGCCCAGAGAGAGACAGAGTTAAGCTGCCAACCTTGAAGGCAAGGGAGAGCTGGCTGCGCAGCTGTGTGTGTGGGAGCCACCAGACTAAGCAGACGAGACAGGGCGGACAGCGTGAGAAAGCTGTTGATGAAAGCTGCTGCTGAATAAAACCATATTCACCTGCCTACGGCCCCATGACTGTTCTTTCTGCTCATCTACCCACTCCCTTTGAACCTCAGCATGGGCTGGAACCTGACCCCGAGCGTGACATTTGGCATAGTCATGAACCTGACACCTGGCGTGGCCATAGGTCTTATTTATAGTTTGGTATCTTATTGTCACAGAATCTGTTGTCAGTTTTATGACCTCTAGTTTAGCATTAATGCTCATCAGCTGTGTCTAAACCACAACACGGAAGGCGTTAACGAGGCATGTCTGACCGCCCATCTTGTCATGGCTGGGAACTCAATTTTTAAGGTTTTTCAGGGGTCCCTTTGGCTGAGAGAGGGCTTGTTTAATTTGTGGGGGGCACTTAGGATTTTATTTTTAGTTTATACTCTGAAGCTCCTGTTCACATCCAATTGTATGAAAACAGGCTTTTCATGTATTTTGTCCAGTAATTTTTTTAAATTTTATATTTTTGCAGCAGAAGGGCTCCTCTGGTTCTCCATCAAGGCCAGAAGCATAATTTGATGACAGCATTTTTTTTTTTGAGACAGAGTCTTGCTCTGTCACCCAGGCTGGAGGGCAGTGGCATGATCCCGGCTCACGGCAACCTCCGCCTCCCAGGTTCAAGTGATTCTCCTGCCTCAGCCTCTCGAGTAGCTGGGATTACAGGTGCACGCTGCCACTCCCAGCTAATTTTTTGTATTTTAGTAGAGATGGGGTTTCACCATGTTCCCCAGGCTGGTCTTGAACTCCTGAGCTCAAGCAATCCACCCACTTCGGCTTCCCAAAGTGCTAGGATTACAGGTGTGAGCCACCGTGCTCAACCGATGACAGCATTCTTTTCGATCATTTTCTTTTCTGCTGTTCAGACACTGCTAATGGCTTGTAGTTTCCTGTGATACTAATGAGATGGGCTAGTTTATTTGTGTTTTGTTCTCTTTTTTCTATCTCCTCCCCGTGCCCATTCTGAGCAGATAGCTGTACTCCTCACATGTCCTTGCTTCAAGAAACTGGTTGAAGACCACCCTTCCTCCAGCCTTGTGTGAGTCTGAACTTGTTGAAGAGACTTTGCCACAAGTTTAGTGGTGGGGGAGGGGGAAAGGAGTGCTTTTGAGGTCTGAGAAGGAGAAGAAGATATTTTAGAACCGACTCTCACTCCTCCTGCCTCCCAGCAGCGCCTTGAGGGTGTGGTGAGACACCAGGACCACACAGCCTTGGGATCAAAGCTGTGCCTGATGTGATACAGGTCTCCATAAAGGTTTGCCAAACAAGCAAGTTAGTGCTTACAATTTCCCATGACTGTCACTCAGCTTACCTGTGCCTGAATAACTTGCCCATCGCCTAAGAGAGAAACCCCATAAATGTCCTTTGATCCATTTATGCCCCAAGACTGTTGTCATTGTCATTGTCGTTATTGTCATGTTCTCAAATATTTTTGCCTGAAGAGTTTTCCTGTCTGAGGACTTTTCACACGTAGAGGAATTGCTTCTCATTCTTCCTGTTGGCATTACTCTCAAATCTTTTCTGACAGACTTGCAAACGCACTGACAGCTCCCGAATGTTCTGATACAGGATCCTTAATAGGCGTGGAAGTGTTCGCCAGACAGAGAGGTCCTGCCCTTGCCGATCTGAGCTGGTTCTGTGTTAGAGACTCCGTGGGCGTCTGTTTGACAGGATCTGCCAGGAGCGGCAGAATGACTTTCCTGATCTGGAAGAGCAAATCTCAGATATTTTGCACATTTGCAGGTATTTTAAAACAGTTTCTGTAAGATGCCAACATTACCTTTCCAGTATTTTGAAGTTCTCCAAGTTTACTGAGAAGAGCTCAGTTGTGTTTATACTGAATTTCAGGTGGGTTTCTTGATCGCGCCTCTCCCTTCATCACCAGCTTTGCTCCGAGCCCCTAACTGTATTCCCCCTGAGGGTCCCATGGATTCAGGTGACTGGTGCCCTGCAGGTTTCATTTGTGAGGACTCATTCTTCTTCCTGGGACTTTGGCTTGTGTCTTTCTTCTGCCAAACCAAATTTGCCATTTTCTTTAAGATTCTGTTCAAAACTCTCTCTTCTCAGGAACGTTTCCTGAAAACCTGACTCCCTATGCTGATTTTTCCTTATGAGCCTTCCCTATACCCTTGGTAAAATGAAGTTTGACAAACACAACGCTATGACAATGAACATTTGCATTCATATAACTTTTCTCTTCTCTTGAATTATTTGCTTAATCTCCCGGGAGTGAATTTTCTGGATGAAAGCATTTAGACTTTCTTTTTTTTCTTTTTGAGATAAGGTCTTGTTCTGTCACCCAGGCCGGAGTGCAGTGGCACGATCACAACTCACTACAGCCTTGACCTCCAGCCTCAAGCAGTCCTCCCACCTCAGCCTCCCAAGTAGCTGGGACTACAGGCACACACCACCACACCCAGCTTATTATTGTATTTTTTGTAGAGACAGGGTTTCCCCATATTGCCCAGGCTGGTCTTGAACTTCTGGGCTCAAGTGATCTGCCTGACGCAGCCTCCCAAAGTGCTGGGATTACAGGCATGAGCCACCCTGCCTGGTCGCATTTAGACATTTTTATGGCTGATTGAATTCATTCATTCAAAAAGTATTTGTTGAGCATCTATAGGATGCCAAGACTTTGCTGGTAGCTAGGGTGTGACAGTGACTCACAGTGACCTCTTATCCTTCCTAGAACCTACCCCTAGGAGTGGGAGGAGACCACAACCAAAGAAGCAAATGGAGACACAGAATATCAGATGAACAGCAGCTACACAGGTAAACAAAGCAGTGCAGCAGGATTGGAGGTGCTTGTGGTGAGAGGAGGCAGGGAGTTGCTTTTTACATGGGGAGATCAGGGAAGGCCTCAGTGGGTAGGTGATATTTGAATAGAGAGAGACCTGGGAGACGAAACAGAGTGAGCCCTGTTGATATATAAGGGTAGAATGACTCTGGCAGATGGTTGGTGCAAAGGTCTTGTGGCAGAAAACACCTTTTTGGACTTCCATTGTGAATATCTTGGGACACTCAATGGTGTCCCACAGATCTCTGAAACTTTGTTTATTTATTTATTTAGAGACAAGGTCTTGCTCTGTTGCCCAGGCTGGAGTGCAGTGGTGCAATCATGGTTCACTGCAGCCTCAAACTCTTGGGATCAAGTGATCCTCCAACCTTAGCCTCCTGAGTAATTGGGACCACAGTTGCACACCACCATGCTCAGCTAATTTCTTATTTTTTGTAGAGATGAGGTCTTGCTTTGTTGTCTAGGCTAGTCTCAAACTCTTGGGGTCAAGCAATCCTCCCTCCTCGGTCTTCTAAAGTGCTGGGATTAAAGGTATGAGCCACTGGCCAATAAATCATTTAAAAAAATCCTTTTTTCCCATTCTGTTATGGACTGAATGTTTGTGACCCAACCCCCAAATTCATGTGTTGAAACCCCAATCCCTAATGTGGTGGCATTTGGAGGCGGGGTCTTTGGGAGGTAATTGGGTTTGAATGAAGTCTTGAGGTGGAGCCCGTGAAGGGACTGGTGCTCTTATAAGGAGATGAAGGGACCAGAGCTCTCTCTGCCGTGTGAGGATATGGCAAGGAAGCAGCTATCCGCAAGCTTGGGACCGAAGCTAAGAAAGGACCATGCTGCCACCCTGACCTCAGACTTTGAGCCTCCAGAACAGTGAGAAATACAGAGTTATTGTTGAAGCCACCCTGTCTGTGGCATTCTGTTATAGCAGCTGGAACTGACTAAGACAGCTTCCCTTCTTCAACCTGGATAATCTCAGTGGACCTACCTTCAAATCTGCTGTTGAGCCACTGGTGATTTTTTCATTACGGTTACTGTACTTTTCAGCTCCAGAATTTATAGATATATATTTTGATAATTTCTTAATTTCTGTCTCTTTATTCATGTTCTGTGTTTGGTGAGACATGGGTCTCGTACTTTCCTTTATTTCTTTAGATTGGGCTTTCTTTAATTCTTTGAACATACAGTTGTCCTTTGGTGTCTGTGGGGGATTGGTTCCAGGACCCCTGGGGATACCAAAATCTGTAGATGCTCTTAAGTCCGATAGTTGACCCTCTGTATCTGTGGATTCAACCGATCCCGGATTGAAAATTGCAATGCGGGCATGTGGATAGGAGGGCTGACCATACGGCATTTGTAATCACTGACTTGATGTCTTTATATACTCAGTTCAACATGTGGGCCTCCTCAGGGACAGTTTCTATCTGTCTTTTTCCCCCCATGTATGGGCCATATTTCACGAATCTTTTTATGTCTCCTTGTTTTTGCGGTTGAAGACTGGACATATGAAATAACATAATGTGGTTACTCTGGAAATCACATCTCCCCAGGCTTTGTTGTTTCTGCTGTTTATTAAATAACTTCCCTGGATAAAGGGTGTAAAGTCTATGTTCTTTGTCACAGAAGACTACGGGGAGTTTCTGGGAACTTCCAGGCAGGTTAGACAATGATGATCTCTAAGAGTAGGACTTTCAGGGACTTTCACTCCCTGGCTTCCCTGTCCAGCGGCTGCCAGCTTTCTGCATTTACAGCTACTGTGGAGCTGGGAAGAAGGAGATGGCAACAGGGCAAGGTAAAATGCTGTGCAGCTCACAGTTCTCTCTGAGATTCAGTCATTTTTCTTGAATAAATCTCCAGGAATTGTTGCAAGCCTGTAGTTAATTTCCAGAGTTCTGAAAAGTTTATTTCAGCAATTTTCCATCATTTTCAGCCAGAACCAATTTCACCATTCACTTGAAACTTGCATTTATTTTGCTTCCATCCAGATTTGCAAAACTCCTTGCTCACTGTTCACTAGATCCCGTCTTAATTAACCTCACCTGCACGCTTTCAGGCCCCTCTTGGTCTTTGCCCCTCTGTGGTAACTATTGCATTTCTAGAACACTGGACTTAGTTCCCAAACCCTTCTTCATATCCAAGTATTCTACTAAGAAAGAGGTCCCCATGGCCCTGAGTCCCCCTTGCTTCACCTTTGTCATATCCTGCATTTCTGGCCCTGCCTCCTTCTTAGCTCAGCTCTGCAAAAAACCTTAGAGAACATTTGAAACAGTGGTGCTCAAACTTGAGCAAGCTTCAGATTTCTCTGGAGGACTCGTTACAGATGGCTGCATCCCATCCCCAGGCACTGGAAGTGCCTGATCTAGCTGCCTGTGATGAGGCCTGGGAATTTGCATTTCTAACAAGTTCCTGGATGCTGCTGGCTCAAGGACCCCACCTGGAGAACCAGAGCACTAGGAGTCCTCCGTGGCCCAGCAGGAACCCTGTAGATGCCTAAGGCAGATCAGTGTCAGTGGCTAGTGGCTAGGGGTGCAGACTGGAGCTGGCCTGCCTGGGCTCAAATTCTGACCTGGGGCTAGTGACTGAAACTCTCCACTCAGTGTCCCCATCTGCAGTAGGGATAGTGACGAGGTTCTGGGGGTGAAGAGTAAGAGAGTGTCTGGAAAGCACTGAGAGCAGGCTCATTATTTGGGCCGCATCGCATTGATGCAGCCTGTTGTCGTTCTTGCTCATTGTTTGGGCCGCATCGGTGCGGCCTGTTGTCGTTCTTGTTCCATGTTTGGGCTGCATCGGTGCGGCCTGTTGTCGTTCTTGCTCATTGTTTGGGCTGCATTGGTGTGGCCTGTTGTCGTTCTTGCTCATTGTTTGGGCTGCATCGGTGCGGCCTATTGTCGTTCTTATTTTGCTCACAGGGAAAGAGAAATTTAGGGTATGAAAATTAGGCCCAAGCTGGCCAGAAGCCCATCGGAGCCTCGAATCCTTGTGTTCTCACTCTGGTGGCGTTACCTTTCCACTCTCCAGGCCACTTCCTTTTAGTCTTTTGGTCACGTAGCTGCTTTCATCAGCCCCTGAGGAAATGTGGGATCCATCCGGAAGAACACAGATGTCTGCAGATGCCAGGCTTCACCCAGCGCATTCACCGGGAAGAAAGAACACAGGGTGGGAGTTCGCCACCAGCTCTTGCGTTGCCTGCATTTCTCAGGGCCTTTGTTTCCTTGTGTGGGGCTAACAGGAATGCCTACCTCTGAGGTCTGTGGAAGGGTTACATTTGACGGAATATGATCAAGTCCCTAGCAAAGCCTGAGGCACGGAGTCCGCCATTTGTAGAGCCTCGTTGTCACCGCGGCTGATACAGGCATCCTCTGGTCTCCTAGGATTAGGACAGCTTTCCTTATCTCTGCAAGAAGTCTTCTGGTGCATGGGCCTAGCTGTCAAAACAGATGGTTTTGCTGTTTTCTTTATTCATGCAAATTATTAAAAATAAATGATTCTAGGAGTGACCACATGGCAGCGTGGCAGCTCTGCCGTTTTGCCAGGGTCTGGGTGTCCCTAGCTGTCCCTGCCTCATGACATCTCCTCCCCTCTGGCCCCCCTCCCATTACCCTTTGATACCCATCGCATTTTCTCACATTTACCATAGCACAACTCACATTTTCTCTATTATTTTACACCACTCCTGTTAGTTTTATTCCTGTGGTCCTACATTTGTATTTAAATTTTTTTCTGATTGTTGGACACCATATTGCCCAAAGCCCTGCCCTCTGGCTTTCATGAGTAACAGTGAAACCAGAGAGAAAAACTTGAGAAAATTGAAAAAATTCTTCCCTTCGAACCACACTTTTAGGGAAAAAAGACAAAGCATACAAACAAAAAAAGCTCATAAAAATTAAGAGACATTGTTAGTTTATTTGAAGGCTTTGAGGGCCTGTCTGCACACCACCTCCACCTCACTGTCACCAGGAACTGTGACTGATGCCATTGAAACAGGTCCAGGGCTTTGCATGCAGGTGTATTTAGGTTCATGGGGTCCAAAACTTACAACTCTGGGGGTCCACTTTAATTTAATAATATGAAATTATGAATATGGAGTTAGTTATAAAAGTGAGTATTTATTTAGAAGAGAAACCAATCGCCATCAATTATAAATTTAATAACACACATGTAAAAGGATCCAGAAAAGTAACCTAGTATTTTATTCATATTAACTAACTATGTATTTTTTGGGGGGGCACCTATTCTTTCCTCTTCATTTGACAACATTTTAAAAATTTTCTAAAACAGAGAATGGATTGGTAATCTGGTCTTTCCTCTGGCATCTGGGATCAACATTTATTTATTATTGACAGGTGAGACATTATTTATTTATTTATTTTAGCCTCACAGCTCATTATTGGTAATGATGTCATGCAAAGTTTTAGAACTGTTGTTAAAATTGGGAAGACCTCTGTCAAGTTTCTTTCACACATGGGCTTTAAGAGTTCAAGGCATTTCAGTTGTCTTGACTATGCTTAAGTAGTCTTTGAACCGACATTTCCTCATTATCCAGATGGTCATGAATGCCCATATTATGAGTTTTCCATAATCAGTGTCAGTATTCAGTGCCACAAAAGCAAGAAACTGGAATCTTATTTCAATGTGTTCCCATGATTCACTTTTTTTTTTTTTTTTTTTCAGACAGGGTCTTGTGCTGTTGCCCAGGCTGGAGTACAGGGGTGTGAACGTGGCTCACTGTGGCTTCAGCTACCCAGGGTCAAACAATCCTTCCACCTCAGCCTCCCAGGTAGCTGGGACTACAGGTGAGTACCACCATACCCAGCTGCTTTTTTGATTTTTTGTAGAGACAGGGGTCTCACTCTGTTGGCCAGGCTGGTCTCAAACTCCTGGGCTGAGCAATCCTCTTGCCTTAGCCTCCTAAAGTGCTGGGATTACAGGAGTGAGCCACTGTGCCTAGCCCACTTCTTATTATTAATTAGATATCAAATCATTCAGGAAACTGTTATTTCTATTAGAAATTTATCTTCCTGTGGCCGGGCGCGGTGGCTCAAGCCTGTAATCCCAGCACTTTGGGAGGCCGAGACGGGCGGATCACAAGGTCAGGAGATCGAGACCATCCTGGCTAATACGGTGAAACCCCGTCTCTACTAAAAAAAATACAAAAAACTAGCCGGGCGACAAGGCGGGCACCTGTAGTCCCAGCTACTTGGGAGGCTAAGACAGGAGAATGGCATGAACCCGGGAGGCGGAGCTTGCAGTGAGCTGAGATCTGGCCACTGCACTCCAGCCTGGGCGGCAGAGCAAGACTCCGTCTCAAAAAAAAAAAAAAAAAAAAGAAATTTATGTTCCTGTTAATGATTTACTGATTTTAGTGTAAACTTTTTTGTTATTAAAGTTCCTTTTTCAACATAGAAATAATTTCTGTTGTTTAATTATTCATCATTATAGCTTTTAAAATACTCTATTATTTTCTTTTAGCCTTTTTGACAAATTTTAAACTTTCTAAAAAGGTACTTTTTATGCATGTCTACATAAAGAGTCTGTAATTTCTCCCTTGTTTTATTGAAACATTCCAAAACATCTTTTCAAATCACAGTTAAATTAACATATTCAAGCTTCATCAACATTTCTAGTACTTTTTTTGGCATTCCTGTTGTGTTTGGGTTTCTCTCTCACTCTGTCATTTAGGCTGGAGTGCAGTGGTGCAATCATAATTTACTGTAGCTTTGAACTCCTGGGCCCAAGTGATTGCCTTTCCTCAGCCTCCTGAGTAGGTGAGACCACAGGCATGTGCCACTCTACCTGGCTATTTATTTATTTATTTATTTTGTAGAAATAGGCTCTTGCTATGTTGCCCAGGCTGGTCTTGAACGTTTGGCTTCAAGTGGTCTTCCTACCTTGGCCCCCCCAAAATGTTGAGAGTACAGACATGCATCACCACACCTGGCCCTCTCTTGAATCTGTAAAAACATACACTAGAATCCTCATAATACTATTATAACCATGTTTCAAAGGTTGGAGAGGTTTATAAGGACATCTCTATAATTAGACCCATCAAAGAAAAATCCAGTTGATATGTGTGCTTAAAATACTCCATCAATTAACCTGAACTGCTCCCCGTTCACCTCCCCACATATAACTATTGCGGAATATCAGGGTAGTTAAAACTTTTGGTCCTGTGTAGGCAGATTTGTTTCCCATGAGTTAAAGAAATGAGATGCTCAATGCCAATATATTGTGATATTTGTGTCGCCAAGCTGGGTGAATTGGAAGAGTGTGTAGGAAGAGTATTCCTAGAGGTCGTTTCTACACTAGACTAGCTAGTGATAAGTTTATGTGGAAGTAATTGTGAAGCACATACATTTATCCTGTTAAACCCAAACTAAACCCCATCCCTGAGCCCGATCACAAAAATCACTGCAGCCACTCCAGTTCCACCAGTCATGAGGGGAAGTGTGATAGAGGGAAATTGAAGTGGATGGAGACAGTGGTCTAATTCTGGAATCTGTGTATTGATGTCATTCATCAGTTTTGGAAAAAAAAATTTCGGCTAGCATCACTGCAAATGTTTATTCTGACCTATTTTGTCTCTCTTCTTCTCTGAGACTTCAATTACATGTGTATTAGACCATTTGGTATTACCTTACATTTCTCTCACCCTCTGCTTTTTAAAAAATACTTTTTTCTTTCTATGCTTCAATTTAGAGAATTTCTACTGAGAATTTCAAGTTTACCAAAGCTTTATTTTGTTCATTCTGCTATTAAGCCCACCCACTGAATTCTCTACCTTGGTATTGTATTTTTTAGTTCTACAATTTCCATTTGGTTCTTTTTTGGGGTTTTCATTTCTTTGCTAAAGTTCTTTATATTTTCACCCATTTTGCCCATATTTCCCTCTAAAAATGTCAGCATATATATTAATTAGTTTAAAATCTTTATTTGCTAATGTCATCTGTGGGTCATCTGTGGGCCTGTTTCTACTGACTGCTTTTTCTTTTGATTATGGGTCATACTTCCCAGTTTATATGCATGGCTTGTAGTTTTTGTTTTTTTTTTAATGGACTCTTGCTGTCACCAGGCTGGAGTGCAGTGGTGCAATCTTGGCTCACTACAACCTCTGCCTGCCAGGTTCAAATGAGTCTTCTGCCTCAGCCTCCCGAGTAGTTGGGACTACAGGTGCGGTCCACAATGCCTAGTTAATTTTTATATTTTTAGTAGACATAGGATTTCACCATACTGGCCAGGATGGTCTTGATCTCTTGACCTTGTGATCCGCCTCCCTTGGCCTCCCAAAGTGCTAGGATTATAGGCGTGTGTGCACCACCATGCCCAGCCAGCTTGTAGTTTTTTTTTTATTGAATGCTGCAGTTTATTTATAGCATAGCAGTGGAGACTGAAATAAGTACTTATTTTTTCTAGGAAGTGCTTGCCCTTTTGTGTGTCAGGTATCTTGGATTAGGATCTGAGCTCTTTAATCTAATAATTAGTTGAGCTGAATTAGAGTTGAGGTTGCCACTCTAGTTGATTTAGTTCACCTCTGGTTTCAAATAGCTTGAGTGTGAGATCACCCTCTCTCCAGCAAGGCTATGAAATCTAAGCACCATGACACCACAACATTTCTCTCTGCTTTTCTGTGTCATCTCCTGACTTCTTGGACACCATTTATTCAATAAATTTCTATGGGAGAGAGTTGGAAGACAGACAGAGATGTCCAGTGCTGTATTTGGGATTCCTCCAGGTTCAAGTCTAACACCAGCTGTGAAATTTCCGGTTAGTTTCTCCTTATTCCCCCAAATTTTATTTGCCTGTAGCAAACTTGATTTTCTGTCCATTTATGACCCCATGCTTCACAACTTACCACATGACTCGAAGGGACCAGGTTTGCTTAACTGACATGGGCTCATCCTTCTCTGGAATTTAGTTTATTTGGCTTTCGAATCTATAGGTTTTAAATGGTTTTAAAGAAAAAGACAATTTAATAGCTTACCAGTGCTTTATCCTTGCTCTGCTGGAGTGGTCGTCTTTTGTGATCTTTTACATCCTAACCAGAAGTTGAAACTCTTAACATCTTTTTAATTTTGTAAAATCTCCTTTATTTTTTTCATTTTTCCATTTTACATTCTTTTAAGGCATTATTTGTTTTGTTTATTGGCTCTGATGTCCCTTCTAATTTAGTTTTTATTTCTGAAAATTTTCCTTTGTACTTCTAATTCTGTTTCGTGTTCTATCATCTTCATCTGTCTTTCAAATCTTATATTTCTAAATGTTCCTGGTTATGATTTAAATGACACTTTAATGACTTCTATCATTTTCCTAATTCTTTTTACCTCATTTCAAATATTAGGTTACATTTGCATCTTCATTGTGTGTATACCTGTGTGTTGTATTTTCATTGTAGGGCCAATATTATTGTTGTTATTAATATGGCTATCATCCATTTTATTGCCTATCATCCATTTTATTGCTTTTATAAAGGGAAACAAGTTTTTCTTTGTTCATAGGATGAGGTATAGGTCAAGATAAGTTTTCAAACTTCATGGGTCTACATTTCCTCTTCTGTTGTTTTTGTAAAATGGTTTCAGAAATGCTGCCTTGTGTTTTCTGAGATCTGACAGTCTGCTCCCATTCCCCATTTTCTTCTGAGTCATTCTCTCATCTGAACATTTTCTTTGCTAGCTATGAAGACTTACAGGCTGCTTCACTGTGGTCAGAATAGTATTGTGGTCTCCTTTACCCACCCAGGAACTGAACCTGGTAGAGCCATCTCTCAACCTGCCACTGTTGGATTGGAGCTCTATGCTTTCAGTGAACACAGGTCAGCAGTGTTGTGTTTTCCTGTCCTCTGGACTGCTGGAATCCCAGTTGACTTCCCCGACTTGCCAGTTGTTTCCACTTACCCAGATCCTTATACCACGTGGGTCCTGCAGCTGTTGGTGGTTTGTGCCACACACTCTTACTGTGAGATTCTTTGGGATCCCTGGTCATTGATTTTGTTGTAGAAGTACAAAGTCTTTGATTTTGATATGCTAGTTATTCAGTCTGTTTTTATAGGGAAATTTGAGGAGATTAAACTATTATACCCTATAATCTCCCCAGAATCCTTGTGATAATTATGTTCAAAAGACTATAAAAGAAAAAAAGAGTTGACTAATTATCCACTTCTGGTGCCAGTCAACTGAGATATTTCTGGAAAGGATGGTTCTCTCCCAGTTTGGTGGCTAGACAAGGTCATACCATCTATGGCTGTTTGCAAAGACCCCCAAAACCCTGATTTGGTTCCTTGACACCTTGAATTTTCTCTGTCAGGGGCCGAATTGTGTCCCGCAAAAGTCATCTGTTGAAGTTCTAACCCCCAGTACCTCAGAATGTGACTGGATTGGGAGATAGGGCTTTTAAGGAGGTAACTGAGGTTAAATGAAGTCACAGGGATGGGTTCTAATTTAAACTGACTGGCATCTTTGTAAAGAGAGGAGATTAGGACACAGACAGGCACAAAAGGAAGACCCTGTGTAGACACAGGAGAAGACGCCATCTGCAAGCCAAGGAGAGGGGCTTCAGAATGAAACCCCCACTACAGGCACCTTGATCTCGGACATCCAGCCTCCAGAACTGTGAGAAAATAAATGTCTGGGCTCGGTGCAGTGGCTCATGCCTGTAATCCCAGCACTCTGGGAGGCCGAGGCAGGCAGATCACGAGGTCAAAAGATCAAGACCATCCTGGCTAACATGGTGAAACCCCGTTTCTACTAAAAATACAAAAATTAGCTAGGTGCGGTGGCGCACGCTTGTAGTCCCAGCTACTAGGGAGGCTGAGGCAGGGGAATTGCTTGAACCTGGGAGGTGGGACTTGCAGTGAACTGAGATCGCGCCACTGCACTCCAGCCTGGGTGACAGAGCGAGATTCCGTCTCAAAAACAAAAACAAAAAAAACTAAACACATTTTGTGGAAAAAATAAGAATAAGGTAGAGTGATTTTTATTTTATTTTTTTTCTGTTATTTTGGCACAGGCACGACCAAGACCAGGAAATGATTGGTCTTTTATCTGTTTTCTTATCTGTTTCTATTATGGCTGTACCTGAAAGTGTTTAAATTATACAAAATATTTTCTCGCTCTCTCTCTGCCTCTCTCTCAGAGTTTTACTCCAAAAGTTTTCTGGAGAGGGAGCGTGGTGGAAACCACACTTTGTTGGCAGAAAGAGATGGTTCAAACCTTTTGTCTGCTGCTCACTCACTGGACATTGGGCGAGGCATCTGACATGTTTGAGCCGCCGCTTCCTCATTTGTAACTAGGAAATGATGCCACTCCCAAAGGATAGACATGAGCGTTACATGAGATAAAGCTGTAATTTGCTTCCTGGCCCATAACAGACCCCAAATAAATGCTCTTTTCCATTTCTTCTCTTCCTTCTCCCAACCCGTAGTTAGCCAGAAAAAAACCAATTATGAACAAAGAAAAGTCCAGTTCATTGAATCCCTGTTTACATTTATGTAAATTAGAAGCACGCTACTCACTGCACTCCCAAATCGGTGTCCTCAGCAGGAGTTCAAAGAGATGCTGCTCCCAGACTCAGGAAGTGCACCACTAGGCTGGTCCATGGACAGTCTTCTGAGCATGGGCCCCTCTCAGAAACAGAGGCTGTTTCAAGAATTCTATAGACACTGCATTTATTGGGCAACTGGCAAGCTGATGTCCCACCTAGTGGTCAGTGGGAGGTAGCCCATTTCAAGAAGAGATGAGAAGACATTACATAATATCTTCTGCTGGGCAGAGCCTGAAGAACTGTCAGCTCACCCCATTCTCTCCATTTACAGAGGCCTGGGCACGTACAGCACAAGCGTGAGGCATGACAGCCGCAGCATGCAACGTCCCCTGGCAATGAGGGTGGGGCTGGTGAGCGTCACTCTCCTGGAGAGAGAAAGAAAGTCATGAGATTAAGAGGCATACCTTTGAATGGTTTCCCTAAAATATAAAATATTTCAAATACACAGAAAAGTTTATAACACACAACACATTCCCCACCCAACTCCCTTGAGTGCTAACATTTTGTCACACTTGCTTTCTATTTTGTTAAGAAACAAAACAACACACGTGCCGTCAAAGCTCTTATAATACCTTTCCACGACCCTTTCTCTTCCCTGTCTTTCACCCAGAGGTAACCATCAGCTCCAGTTTTGTGTCTACCTTGAAATTACAAAATTCAGTTTTGTGGCATTCAAAAATTACACTAACATCCCACGTGTGAATCCATCTTTTTGCATGTTTTCAAAATTTATTTTATTGATGACATGCTGTATATATATTTTCTATTACGAATAATGCAATGAACTTTCTTGTGCCATTTTCCCTATGGAACTTCTGCAAAAGTTTCTCTATTACTTTCTTACATGTGGAACTGCTGGATCAAAGAGCAAATGTTTTCTTTCCAGAGGTATTGTACCAAATTACCCTTCAAATCTCCATGGATAAGAAGTCCTCGTGCTCTGTATCTGCACTTATGTTGAGATTGTTAGTCTTCTAAATATTTTCCATTTGATGGTTATGTAATGACATTTCATACTGCTTTGATTTGTAGTTTCTTATTCAGTAGCTATATTGAACATCTTTTTATGTGTCTTGGCTTTGTATTTTTTTTCTCTTATGAAGGGTCTGTTGATATCTTTTGCTTTTTATTTTTATTTTTGAGACAGGGTCTTGCTCTGTCGTTCAGGCTGGAGTGCAATGGTGGGATCACAGCTCACTGTAACCTCCGCCTCCCGGGTTCAAGCAATCCTGCCTCCTCAGCCTCCCGAGCAGCTGGGACTACAGGTGCATGCCACCATGGCTGGCTAATTTTTTTTTTTTTTTTGTAGAGACAGAGTTTTGCTGTGTTGCCCAGGCTGGTCCCGAACTCCTGAGCTCAAGTGATCCTTCCACTGTGGACCTCCCAAAGTGCTGGGATTACAGGCATGAGCCACCACGCCTGGCCCATTTTACGTTTTAGTTGGATTTTTTTTTCTCCTTGTTGATTCTCAGGGTTTCCTTATGTATTCCTGATAGGAATCCCCATTTTCGGTTTTATGCTTTGCAAATATCTTTTCCCATCTGTACCTTACCTTTTTTTTTTTTTAAAGTAAGAAGTTTAAAATGGAGTTATATACATTCATAAAAATGCACAAATCATAAATATAGAGCTCCATGAATTGTTACACCCCTGTAACCACCCAGATCAAGAATTGGAATACAACTTGCCCTGCTTCCTGACCATTCTCGCATCCGCCACACTCCCAAGATAAGCACCGTGCAGATTTCTGAGTAACTCTGTGTTGTTCTGAACTTTATACGATGAAGTCGCACACCATGTACTCTTTGGTTTCTGTCTTTGTTCACTTAATTGTAAAGTTGCAAGATTCATTTATAACATTGCATGCAGCAGTCATTGTTTATTTCCCATTTCTATTTAGTATTTCAATGTATGCATCTACTACTTTCATATGAATCCATTTGATTGTTAAAAATGTTTGGGTAGGATGGACTCGGTGGCTTATGCCTGTAATCCCAGCACTTTGGGAGACAAAGGTGGGCAGATCACTTGAGGTCAGATGTTCGAGACCAACCTGGCCAATATGGTGAAAGCCCATCTTTACTAAAAATACAAAAATTAGCTGGGCGTGGTGGCACACGCCTGTAATCCCAGCACTTTGGGAGGCTGAGGCAGGAGAATCGCTTGAACCCGGGAATTGGAGGTTGCAGTGAGCCAAGATCGCACCATCACATTCCAGTGTGGGCGTCGCAGCAAGACCCCATCTCAACAACAAACAACAACAGCAACAACAATAACAACAACAGGTGTCTGGGTAATTTCCATGTTTGAACAATTATTAATAAAGCTGCTGTGAACATTCTGGCACATGCCTTTTGGTGTGAACAGAGCAAAAGTGCAAGGTCATAGGGCACAGGCATCCAGCTTTTGTAAAGTCTGCCTGTAATGATGCTACGAGTGCTGAAGACCCTCCCATTTTCTACCTGTCTGGAGGTTAACTGCTGCTGGGAGCTGGCCAAACGCTATCCTCTTAGCCCAGTGACAGTCCTGATTTAATGACCACGAGATGTGGGGAGAAAACAGCCCAGCCCCACAGATTAATGCTAGACATCTCTAAGGACCATCCCAGCTTCAGAACCTCCTGACGGACCACTGGGACCACCTGAAGTCTCCATTTCAAAGTTGAATAGAAGCAGTGAGGACAAATACAATTTTGCCTTGTTACCAATGTAAGGGGGAAAGCAACCTTGTATTTCTGGAATCAACTCCATTGGTCATGATGTATTTTTTTATATTTTCCTTGCTATTATTGGTAGTATTTTCAAAAAGATGATTGGACCTAACTGCATGAGGGATATCGGTCTACTGTTTTCTTCTCTCATCTCCTCTTGTCATAAAATGAGTAGGGAAGAGTTTCCTCCTACTGTATTTCTGAAAGAGTTTGGTGTTTTTATTTCAATTTGATAGACTTTACTGGTAGAACCATCTGGGGTGAGTAATTTCTTTGTGAGAAAATTTTAAAATTACAAAATTCAATTTCTCACATATATATATATATGTAGATTCGATTTCTCCTAGGTTTAGTAATTTGTGTCTCACAAGGAATTTGTTCATTTCATCTAAATTGCCACATTTATTGGCATAAAGTTGTTTATAATATTACTTTATTAATTTTTTACTATTTGTAGGTACTATAGTAATGAGCCCTCTTTATTCTTGATATTGATAATCTGTGTGTTGTCTCTTCAGTTTTTTTTTTTTTTCATAATCAGTCTGTTTGGAAGTTTATCAATCAACCAGTTTTTGATTTCATGGATTTTTTCCTATTATTTGTCCACTTTCAATTTGACTGATTTCAGCTCTTTACTCCTTCATTCTTTTGATTTTGATGTTATATTACTCCTCTTTTTTCTTCTAACTTCTTGAGGTTGATACCTAGATAACTGATGTTAGACTTTTTCTATTTTTAAATAAAGCATACATTTCTGACTACATGGCAGCATCCCACATATTTTGATATATTGTATTTTCATTCATTCACATTGAAATATTTCTTTTTATGAGAAAGGATGGGTGAAATGTACAACTATAATTGCAGCTTTGTCTATTCCTTCAATTTTCTTATTTTTGCTTTATGATTTTTAAGCTTTGTAATTGGTCATCATCACATTTAATATTATTATGGCTTCTTAATCATTTACTCTTTTGTCATTATACAATTTACCTCTTGCAGGTAATATTCCTGGTTTTGACATCTACTATGTGTGATATTAAAATAATCGTGTCAGCTGTTTTATGATTAGTCTTTGCCTAGCATACTTTTCCCTATCTTTTTTATTTTTAATCTACTTGTAAGTCTGTATTTAATTTAAACTGCATATCATGTATACAGCACTTATGTACTGCTATGTTTGAGTTTTGCTTATTTTATCCAAACTGATAATCTCTGCCTTTAATTGGAGTGTTTAGACCACTTATATTTAATACAGTTATTGGTATGAATGGGTTTAAATCTACCATCTTGCCTTCTATATAACTTCTTTGATAAGGTGTCTGTTTAGAACTTTTGGCCATTTTTATTTTGGATTGTTCATTTTCTTGTTGCTGAATTTAAGTCCTGTATTGGATATGTGTTTTGTAAGTACTTTCTCCCACTCTGTGGCTTGTCTTTTTATTTTTCTAACAGCATCTTTTGCAGAGCAAAAGTTTATAATTTTGTTAAAGTCCAACTTATAAGCTTTTTGAATAGATCATGCATTTAGTGTTGTATATGTAAAAACTCATCAATAAACCCAAGGTTATGTAAATTGTCTTCTGGAATTTTTATAGCTTTGCATTTTAGACTTAGGTCTCTGGTTGATTTCGAGTTAATTTTTGTGAAAAGCATAATATCTGTGTCTAGGTTCATATTTTTGCATATCGATGTCCAGTTGTTTCAGTGCCACTTGTTGAAAAGACTATCCTTTATCTGTTGAATTGCTCTTGTGCCTGTATCAAAGATCAGTTGACTATATTTGTGTGTGACTCTTTCTGGGCTTTCTTCTATTCCATTAATCTATGCATTTATTCTTTTGCTAATACTCTGCTGTCTTGATTACTGTAGTTTTATAATAAGTCCTGAAATAAGGTAGTGTGAGTCCTCCAACTTTGTTCTTCTTCAGCATTGTGCTGGTTATTCTAGACCTTTTGCCTGTCTACATGAGCTTTAGAATCAGTTTTTCAATATTTAGAAAATGAATTAATGAGATTTTGACTGGAATTGCATTGACTCCATAGATCACGTTGGGAAGAATTGGCATCTTAATGATGTTGAGTCTTCTAATTTGTTAATATATTTCTTTATTTAGATCTTCTTTGATTTATTTCATCAGTGTTTTTTAGATACAGGTCTTGTGCATATTTTGTTGGGTTTATTACTAAGTATTTGATTTTGTTGGTACTATTGCCAATGCTATTTAAAATTTTAAATTCCACTTATCGATTGCTGATGTATAGAAAAGCAAGTGATTATGTAATTCACTTTGTATCCTTTGAACTTTCTATATTTTACAATTTATTGAAACTTTATGACACTGGATATGGTCTATGCTGACTGTTCTGTGTACACTTAAAATGGATGTTTGTCCTGTCATTTTTACATAGAGATTCAATAAAGTAAATTAAGTCAAGTTGATGGATCATGTTGTTCAATCTGGAAGTCCCAGAAGTTGGTTTTTGTGTTTTGTTTTGTTTTAGATTCTTTGTGATTTCTACAATTATGTCTATGAATAGAGACAGTTTTATTTCTTCCTTTCCAATTTGTATACATTTAAATTTCTTTTTCTTGTCTTATTGCACTAACTAGGATTTTCAGTATGATGTGGAGAGGGGTGGTGAGAGAGAACATTGTGCCTTATTCTTGATCTTTGGGGAAAAGCATCCAGTTTCTTACCATTAAGTGAGATGATGGCTGTAGGGTTTTGCAAGTGTTCTTCATTAAATTGAAGATATTCCCCTGTATTCCCAGTGTGCTGAGAGTTTTTTCCTTATGACTTTAGCTTTTTGTGTCTTATATAAGAATACCATCCTGTCTTCTGAACATAGAGCCTCATATATCTTCTGTTAATGTTTTCATGATTTTCTCTCATATTTTGAGATTTCTTTTTGTAAGTGGAATGAGGTGAAAATCAAAAATTTTTAACGTTTCTCCAATTGTTGTCTCATCACTTGCTGAAGAAAGCATCGTTCTCCAACTCTTTTAAGATGCTTCTTTTATAATATTTTAAAATCCCATACATGCTGTTTCTGGGCTTCATTCAATTTAATTGCTTCATTATCTATTCCTGCACCAATGCCACACTATTTTAGTTACTTAGCTTTATATTATGTTCTGGTATCCCCCTCGTGCTCCTCAGTTTCCAGTTTCTCTTGGCCAGTCTTTAACATACACGTTTCCTCTGTTGTCTTTTCTGCCTGGATGTTCCTCCCCCAGATATCCACTTGATTTGCTCTTTCAGGTTTTATCTAAATGTCCTGCTCTCATTGAGGGCTTCAACAACCAAGTGATCTAAAATTTTCACTACTTACCCTACATTGCTATCCCTGCTTTATTTTTCTCCTTGAAACTGAGTACTATCTGAATATACCATACGTTTTACCTGTTTAGTCTGTTTGCTATCTCCCTGAGCAGAATGTAACTCTAGAAGGAAAAATATTTTTGCCTATTTTGTTCACCACTTAAGTTTTTGCACCCAGAAACAATGGTTGCCACAAGTTATGTATTGAATTGGATTGAATTGAATTGCTAAGACAAAGGCTTCAATCTCTGTTTCTGCATGAAAATGTCAGTGGCCACCTTAGCTCAGAGGAGTGGCATTTGACAAAATCCACTTTCTCATTGGCTTTGGGAAGAGGACAGCTATGTGTTTAGGGACCATTTATAGCAGATACACCTCCTTATAAACCAAATCTGAATTAGGCCTCCTCTTTCCTCTGTGCTGAGCTTCCCAAGGTGCTGATCGCTTCCTAAATTTCCACGGTGGATGTCTTCCGCTGGCCTCCTTAGGTCTGTAACCTCATCACCAGGACATGTGGCTCCGAGCTGGCAATCAAAGCAGGGTTTTGAATGAAGGGTGCTCTGTGACTCATAGGTAATGACCTTAGGAACCAAGAAATCCATAAAAAGAGGATGTGGTCTCTAGGAAAACAAATGGAAATTTTGATATGATGTGGATAACTGTAAAAAAGAAAACAACACACAATTAATTTTGCCCAGGTTACCTAATTAAGGTAGGCTGGTTTTCCCACACTTGTCCTTATAACCATCTTCACTGGCCCTCAGGTTCAGTGGATGAGCTTCCTCTTTTCAGAGTTTGCTGCTGTTGCCACAATCTTATTTCCTAGGGGCATTCATACACACTTCCTCCACAGAGGTAAGAAGCACAGGTGGGGGTTGCAAAGTTGAATTTGGGATGTGGAATTTTGTAGACATTACAAAAAACCAGATCTGTCCACCCAACGTCAAGGGCGTTCTGTGATTTCAGAGCAGGAAGTCCTTGATCTCCTGGAAGTAAAACCTTTTTTTTTTTTCCTCCCAGTTTATAGATAGTCTTTTTTTTTTTTTTTTTTTTTTTTTGTTGGAGACGGAGTCTAGCTCTGTCGCCCAGGCTGGAGTGCAGTGGCGCGATCTCAGCTCACTGCAAGCTCCGCCTCCCGGGTTTACGCCATTCTCCTGCCTCAGCCTCCCGAGTAGCTGGGACTACAGGCGCCCGCCATCTCGCCCGGCTAGTTTTTGTATTTTTTAGTAGAGACGGGGTTTCACCGTGTAGCTCAGGATGGTCTCGATCTCCTGACCTCGTGATCCACCCGTCTCGGCCTCCCAAAGTGCTAGGATTACAGGCTTGAGCCACTGCGCCCGGCCGATAGTCTTATAAATTCTTTGAAATACAGTAACACAAAGCCTCCTAACAAATAAAGGCAGCAAGTTTTTTGGTATTATTGACAAAACTCTTCATCTAGATAAATATATAACTGCATTATGCATTTCCACATCTATTTTACCAGTTGGAGGAAGGAAAGCTGAGTGACATGTTTCCTGCTACCTGCATGATTCCCTGCATCTGGGTTTGGCTGGTTGTCTATTTTAATCAAACTCCTTTAGCTGTTAGAAGATGTGATTCATGCAGGAGTTAAAGCCTCCATGAATGAGAGGGAGAGAGAAAAAGAGGAAGGGAAGGAGAGAGAAAAGAGAAGAAGAAAGGGGAGGCAGGAAGAAAGAGGAGAAAAGAGAGAAGAGAGGAGGAGGAGAGGGGGAGCAAGGGAGAGAGTGACAGGGTGTCCTGTCCTTGGAGAGTCCTGGTCCCACGCCTGGAGGGCCCTGATCCTACCCCTGGAGGGCCCTGATCCTGCCCTTGGAGGGCCCTGATCCTGTCCCTGGAGGGCCCTGGTTTTGCCCCGGGGTGAGTCCTGCTCCTGCCCTGGTGAGCCCTGCTCTTGTCCCTGGTGAGTCCTGGTTCTGCCCTTGTGAGTCCTGGTGCTGTTCCTAGGTGAGTCCTGCTCCTACCCTTGGTGAGCCCTGTTCCCGCCCAGGTCCAGCCTGGTTCTGCCCTGGGTGTTTCTGACCCTGCCCCAGGTGATTCTTGGCACTGATCCTTGACTGCCCCTGGGGAACACCTAGAAACTTCTGTTGTCCCAGGACCTCTTAAGCAGGGAGAGCCGGCCCAGCCATCCTGGGATCCCGCCTTGGCTCTAGTGCCTGAGGTCACAAGGTCTGGGCTCTTTTACTCTCCCTGTCCGCGGAGCTCATCCACTACCCTCCTTCCTCCCCAAGAATGAGCAACTCCAGAAGGACCCATATCGCATCTTCTCTTTCCAGGGACCTCATAAAATCTGTGGCTGAGAAGGGGCAATTTTCTCTCATAGAGAGCCCCTCCTAAGCCTGTGGTCTGGCTTCATGCAGGCTGATGAGGCTCTCAGAGGTTGCAGCCAGAAGGGAGGGGAAAACCTTAACGCTGTGCATTATTTCTTTTTCTAAAACGTGCAGGGAAAAGTGTAACTAAACACAAAGGCATGCAGGAGGAACCAGTACCACTCTGGGGCTGCGGGCTTGTTTCCACAAAGGCTGAGTACTGCTGGCCCTTCTAGGCATCTCATCACCTCCCTTGGAAAGATGCAAAGCTTAATGTCTCTTATTTGCCTAATAGTGAAGACTGCCAAGTGCTCTAGAAATGCTTTACATTTGGATTACGTCCCAAGTCACGCACGACATCCCTTTTGGTGGATGCTGCCAAATTCCCAAATCCCTTATCCCCTCCCCATCCCTCACCCCTTCCTTCCCTCCTCTCTTGGATTCATGGAGGAAACTGGGCTGGGATATTCTTGTCTCTTGGTGGCCATTCAGAATTTGTCTGTGGGTTTCCAGTCTCCTCTTCCATCACTGACTCCCTCTGATTTGCTGACAGTAGCCTGGAGAGTGTGGTGGAAGATTCCCTGCCTGGGAGCCCAGCAACCTATGGCTGACCCTAGCATGGCCTTTAACCAACTAGTGACCTTGAGCAAGTCACTGTATCCGTCGGAGCTTTCCTTTCCTGACCACAAAATGAGGTGTAACAGCTCCTACCTCCTCTGATTCTGATGAGACTGAAAAGAAATAATGCATGTTCATTAATTCACTAATTCATTTATTCACTGTGAGACACGAAGGACAGTGCCTGTTGCATCAAAGACTACAAATGTGGCCAGGTGCAGTGGCTCATGCCTGTAATCTCAGCACTTTGGGAGGCCAAGTTGGGAGGATTGCTTGAGCCCAGGAGTTCAAGACCAGCCTGGAAAACATAGCAAGACCCTGTCTCTATTTAAAAAAGAAAACAACACACACACACATATATATATATAAAATAGTATATTTAAAAACCCATATATATATATTTGCAGGAGACAGGAGTTATATTATTCACATATAACAGCCAGGAGTTATATACTCAAATCAGTCTCCCCCAGCATTCAGGGACCAGAGTTTTTAAGGACAGCTTGGTGGATGAGGGGATGCCAGTGAGCCGGGAGTGCTGATTGGTCAGGTCAGAATTGAAATCATAGGGATTCGAAGCTGTCTTCTTGCACTGGGTCAGTTCCTAGGTAACAGGCCACAAGAACAGATGAGCCAGTTAATTGATCTGGATGGTGCCTGCTGATTCATCAAGTGCAGGGTCCGCAAAATATCTCAAGCACTGGTCTTAGATTTTACTACAGTGTTTTTATCCCCAGGAGCAATCTGGGGTGGACCAGAATCTTGTAGCCTCCAGCTGCATGACTCCTAAACCACAATTTCGAATCTCGTGGCTAATTTGTTAGTCCTACCGAGGCAGTCTAGTCCCCAGGCAAGAAAGCGGCTCGTTTGGGGATAGGGCTGTTATCACCTTTGTTTTAAAGTATAAACTATAAAGTAAGTTCCTCCCAAAGTTAGTTCAGCCTATGCCCGGGAATGAACAAGGACAACTTGAGGGTTAGAATCAAGATGGAGTGGGTCAGGTCAGATCTCTTTCACTGTCTCAGCTATAATTTTGCAATGGCGGTTTCAATCTCTTTCTTTGGGTTTTATAACGTCTTAATCTTAAGTGTTAAGCATGTCCGTATAAGAAACCACTTGAGCAGACTTAGTGTGAGCAACAAGGCTGTTTAATCACTTGGGTGCAAGTGGAAACCACTTGAGCAGACTTAGTGTGAGCAACAAGGCTGTTTAATCACTTGGGTGCAAGTGGGCTGAGTCTGAGAAAGGAGTCAGCAAAGGGTGGTGGGAGTGGAACTGGTTTTATAGGTTTGGGGTAGGTAGTGGCAAGTTACAGTTAGGGGCACTTTTTTCGGGCAGCGGAAGAATGTCACAAGGTGCATAGTCACAAGGTGGGGGGAGGTCACAAGGCACGCTATCACAAGGTAGATTGATGAGTTAGGGTAGGGCAGGAACAGATCACAACGGTGGAATGCTGCGAGGTCGGTTAATCAGTTCAGGCAGGAACTAGCTGTTTCTTCTTCTTTAGTGGTTCTCCTGTTGCTCCAGGCTTTGTGACTCCAGGAGGCCTGTACGTGTGGGTCACAGGGGTCACAATGGCTTGACCATGGTGTAGCCCATTCAGAGGACCTTCCATTAAGGTGTTGGCTGATGAAGATGGAAAAAAGCTGAAGACCGTTCTAACTTCTTCCTGCTCATCAGGGGCATCCCCCGGGTGGGTGTTGACCCCAAGGTGAGAAAAAGAAAACTATAAACGTGAACTGTTATTGTGCGTGCCGTCAGCAGGCAGGGCTGTCTTCAGGAGGGGCCTGGACACAGATGGGATTGCTCCTGTTTGGGTTGGAGAGTTATAGCTGTGAGTCTCTGAGATCGAGGAAAGCGTAGCAGGCTCAGGGCTCTACCACGTGGCCGACCCCATCTCTGCTGCCTTTCTCAGAGCCTGTGGCTTTGTTTCTGGATTTCCCTTTGCTGATTTGATGCTTTGGGCCTAGGGCTTTGTATTGGGTTCCCTGGGCTGCTGTAATGAATTATTACAGACTTAGAATAACAGATTGTTATTCTCTCATAGTTCTGGAGGACAGAAGTCCAAAGTCAAGTGGTCAGCGGGAAGAACCTGTTCCTGGCCTCTGCCAGCTTCTGGTGGCTCCAGGCTTCCCCAGTTTGTGGCTATATCACTGTAGCCTCTGTGTCTTCACATGACTTTCCCTGTCTCTCTCTGAGTCTTCTCTTCTTATAGGAACACTGTCGATGAAAAGAGTTGAACTCTGTAAAATATTTGAAGAGATTTATTCTGAGCCAAATATGAGTGACCATGGAGTCCCTCAGGACATCCTGAGAACATGTGTCCAAGGTGGTCAGGGCACAGCTTGGTTTTGTACATTTTAGAGAGGCATGATATCAATCAAATACATGTAAGAAATACATTGGTTTGTTCTAGAAAGACTGAACAACTCAAAGTAAGGGGGCTTCCAGGCTATAGGTGAATTTAAACATTTTCTGGCTGACAACTGGTTGAGTTTGTCTAAAGACCTGGGACCAACAGCTTAAGATAAAAGACTGGAGTCCAAAGTTCTTCTGAAGTCTTACAGTGGCTGCCCTTAGAGACAATAGATGACAAATGTTTCCTATTCAGATCTTAGTGAATCTCTTTAGGATTAAGAGTGTCTGAAAGAAAAAGATCTAGCTGTGTTAATAGAGAGTCTTTACAGATGCAAATTTTCCCTCACAAAGAACAGCGTTGCAGGGCCATTTCAAAATATGGCAAAGGAAAATGTTTTGGGGGTAAAATATCTTGATTTTCTTCCTTGTCTCGTAATGTTAAGCCAGAGTCATGTGGGAAAGTAAGTCACAACATACAGGGTTAAATAAAACCCATCTGATGAGATTTATGATTTGTAGGGCGTGACTCCCCAGACTCCTTAGATAGGAATTTGGGCAAGATACAAATCGGAGTTTAGTCCTCAACACCAACCATTGGATTTAGGGCCCTCTCTATGATCTCCTCTCAACCCTCAACTAATTACATGTGCAAAGACCCTATTTGTAAATTAGGTCACATCCTGAGGTAGACGTGAAATTTGGGGGACACTATTCATCCCCTTACAGGCATTCACGCTGGGCTCAGCATGTGTTAGCAATGTAGTCACCCATAGTGGTTGGAAGCTCCTTCTTTTGGGCCCTGAGACAGACCCCGAGAGCCCTGGTCCTGACCTGGTGAGCCCTGCTCCTGCCCCAGATGACCCCTAACGCTGGGGACAAACCTGCTGACACTGACCAGGCCGGAGGACATTTGTTTGCTCCGCTCGTCCAGCACCCAGGGCAGCCCTGGAGTTCTTTCTTGCTTAACCAGATTCTTTTTTTCAGTCCCATTTTATTTTCTGAATCTTTTTGTCCTATCATCTCAAGTAGCCTACAATCAAACCAAAGCCATGGTCTGAATGTTGTGGTTATTGAGAGGGTAAAGTTTTTTATTTTTATTTTTAGAGATGGCATCTCTCACTGTTACCCAGGCTGGAGTGCAGTGGTGCGATCCTAGCTCACTGCAGCCTTGACCTCCTTGGACTCAATTGATCCTCCTGCTTCAGCCTCTTGAGTAGCTGAGTTTACAGGCATGAACCACTGTGGAGTCCAAATAAGTAAGCAACGACGAGGAGAGCCATTGTTCTGAGAGACCAGTAATCACAGACAACTCACTAGTACAACATTCTGTTCCCAAATACCTCGCTCCACACGTAGTGCCAGCAGCACAACCTCATTCTGCACATAGCCCCCTCCAGTGTGAACCTGTAAAACTTCCTCCAGCCCCTGCCTCTTGGCACACAGCCCTTTCTCTGCTGTGCTGTCCATGGCACCCTTGCAACATATCTTTGTGCCTTACCTAATAAATTGGCCTTTCTTTCTTTGTGCCTTACCTAATAATTGGCCTTACTGTAAGAATTGACAGTTCTTACCTACAACTGTCTTGGTAAAATTTTCTACCACCTGTGACGCTGGCCCCAGCCAGTCGCACCCGTGACAGCCACCATACCTGGCTTTTTAAAAAAATTTTTGTAGCGATGGGGTCTTGCCATGTTGCCCAGGCTGATCTTGAACTCCTGGCTTCAAATGATCCTCCTGCCTCAGCTGGGATTCTAATGTGCTGGGATTACAAGTGCAAGCCACCGTGCCTGCAAAGGTTTTTCTAAATGTTAAAGCAATAATTTGCTTAAAAATATTTTAATTTGAAAAGATCAGAGAGAGAAAGTACTATACGTAAATGCGTGAAATTGGTAGTGGGCTGCAAAAATGCTCATACTGAGTTCTTTCTTTCTGTCCCCTCTCGACTTGATTATCAATTTCTGCACCCCCTTGGGCTCTGTCAGGATTGCATCCTGCCTGCTTTGTACACACGGAACAGACTTGTGGGTTCTTGGCAGCCCTAAGGGACCAGGCTCTGGTGAGCGATCACAGCCAGCGCTGCCTTCCTTTCAGGCCCCAGTGCTGCTCTGTTTATGTGCCTTACGGCTTCTGCAGCACTGCAATGCCTGGAGGAAGAATTTCCCACCTAGAGAATTACTGCTCTGTGCACAGACACGCGAGTTGCAGGAGAATGAGTGTCTAATTTGGCGTGGCCCATGGAGGCTGAAAGCTCAGCCCCAGCTCTTCGTTTACCTTCAGCTGCTGGCAATGGAGGTGAGGGGCAGGGTGGGGCTGTGGCTTTCCACCTAATTTGTTTCTCCTGGATCTTTGGCCCTGGCAGCCTCCCTTCAGCATTTCGAGATGTGGATAAACCCCCGGAGACCATTTGTTCGGATTCCATTTGACACCAATTTTCTCGGTCGCCCTGTGTCCGAGCGCCGGCTAAGTAGCTGTCCGCCTGCATTTCCCATTGCAGGCTTCTCACTTCCAGGGCTTCTTAGGGTGCATTAGCCAGATCTCGTTTCATAGCAGCGAGATCGTTGCTGTGGCTCAGGGGGTTTCGTAGGGCAGCTGTTTGTGGCTTCAGCACGGGTGCAAACTAAGGGATGACGCGAATAGCGATCCTGACAGTTGTGTTTTCATCAGGGAGCTGCTCTAATCCTCTCATTGGAATGCCGTGAATATGATGTGGTTCTGTCTTCCCTGTTGCTACTTTTTGGCGGGGAAGTGATGTGCGAATATGGAGAAGGAAGCAGAGGAGGGCCAGGTGGGCATTGCCCTGGGCAGGTGCTGCAGAGGGAGGGGACAGTGTGGAAACTGGGCCGAGAGAGTTAACCCCTCTCACCAGGCCTCTTCCCAGCCCAGCGTCCGCAGAAGTGGAAGGGAAATGGCAGTGAGGCCTAATGTGGCAGGTGGTTTTCCAAAGCTAACTACAAAGCTGTTGCCACGCCTGTGATCGTCTGTGAACTTGCCACCCTGTGACAGTGGAGGCTCTGCGTGGTGGAGTCTGACTGCGTGGAGCATCAACATGGTGAAAAATCACTCCGTCCCTCGTGTGGACAGGTAAACCAAAAATCAAATTCTCACCCCGCCCTCCGCTCTCCCCATCTGAATGGACCCCTCCCCTTGGCGAGGGCGTTGGAAGGCTAACCTGAGGGACTGGTTCAGGCCACCGTGTGGGGCGGGGGCTGGACATCCCTCACGCTCCCCTCCTCCCTTTCAGAATTACTGATAGAACAGGCTCTTTCAGTCTAATGAGAAACATTTATAATTTCTTCTCTCTGAAGCCTGCTACCTGTTGGCTTCATCTGCATGGTAAAACTTTGGTTTCCACAACCCCTTATGATAACCCAGACACTCCTTTCTGTTGAAGCCAGGTCTTTAGATAGTAACTTAACTCCTTCAACTGATTGCCAATCAGAACAAATTTAAATCTGCCTATCACCTGGAGGCCCCCTTCCCACTTCCAGTTGTCCCGCCTTTCTGGACCAAACCAATGTCTATCCCACATGAACTTGATGTCCTGTGTCTCCCTAAAGTGTATAAAACTAGGCTGTGCCCTGACCACCTTGGGCACATGTTCTCAGGGTCTCCTGGGGCTGTGTTATGGTCCATGAATCACTCCTGTTTGGCTCAGACTAAATCCCTTCAACTGTTTTACAGAGTTCAGCTGTTTTCATTGACAGCCATTAACGTTAACTCAGCTGCTTCGGCTTCTAGCCCCTTGGAAGCTGCCGTCCTGTAAGGAGGGGCACCTGGAGACTTCCCGACTGGGAAGAGCCCACATCTTGTGGAGTTTGGGGGCTGTGGAGACAGAGCAAGACAAGGAGGCTGAGGCACCCGCTGATGGCACTTGGGTCAGAGACGCATCCTCTGTGCCTATCCTCCCTATGCCTGACCTGCAAAATCATGAGAAAATAAAGGATGATTTGAAGCTTTGAAGTGTGGGAGGCTGCCTGTGAAGCAACACATCACCGGAGCATTCAGCGAAGACAAGCCTGGGATGGGGACGAGGCTGTAAGATGAGCTGCCCAATAGCCTGGTGGATGAGGATTTCAGCGGCTCTCCCAGGCAAGGACAGAGAGGGGCGTCTGGCAGGGCCCACTGAGGGCTCCAGCTCCCTGTGCAGCCTGGTGGAGGCCCCCATCTCACTGCGTCTGGGTGTGAGAGGGGACTGAGCAAGAGTAACTCGCCGTCGGCTCGCTGGGCAGCTCAACGTTCATCTCTCCACTTAGCAAATGCGTCCTGATCACGTGTCCACACACGCCCGCTGAGACAGGAGGAACAAACAGGTAACCTGGGCCCTCAGCGACGGATGGTGTAGTGGCACTTCCCAAGAAATCCCTGCACATTCCTGGGAGGGGCAGGCGGGTTTCCATGGGTCACTCAGAGTGGGGATTGCAACTCAGATGGTGGCTGCCCTACCAAGAGCCTCCCCCAGCTGGTACCTCTCTGGAGACTCCTCTGGGGAGTCTTAGCAAGGCAAGCACTACGGCCATCAAGGTGTCGTAGCTGGGTCATGACGTAAGGACCTCCTGAATCCAAGTGGATAAATATGGGCGAGAGTTCCTTAGGGGCTTTGGGGCACCACTTGTTGAGACCCTTCTCCCTCGAGGAACAGGAAGTCATATTTAGGGACTAAGCCCTGATCTTTTTCCCTCTTTGTGATCCTTGGCAGTAGCCCTGAGCCCTCTTGTAAAAAGTAAAGTAGAGGTTCCTCTTCAAAGACTTTCCTCCCCATTTGATTAGGAACAAATAGTAACTTCTCTTAAAAGCAAAATGTATTCAAAGACCTGTGCTAACATTCTTAAATATCTGCTAGCCATGATAAAGAAATCAATATACTTTATGTTCTTCGCTCCCACAATGTAGCCTAAATATTTGCCCTGACATGCTTATACTGGTCCAAGCAAGCATTAGGTCGTAGCCTGTTCCTCTTCCTTATTTGAAGGTGTTTTTACCTTTCTCAGCATTCCACAAGTTACTTCCTCCTTCCTCTGTTCTCCTCTGCCTTTGCCTCTTAAAAAGTTCTAAGTTGCTAGTCAATTGGGACCAATACAGAATGTGAAGTCCTGTTCCAGTCAGTGGAGACTGGATACAGCAGTAGGGTGGATGCGTCAGGTTATAAATGACCCTGCCTCCTTTGTTCGGTGTACTCTCGTGGCAAAACTGCTGGCGAGTGTACCCTTTCTGCAGAAAGTATAAAAATGGCCTTGCTAAAAAAATTAAATTTATGTTCAAGTGCTATTTCTTTCTTTTTTTTTTTTTTTTTGAGACAGAGTCTCGCTGTGTCGCCCAGACTGGAGTGCAGTGGTGTGATCCTGGCCCACTGCGACCTCTGCCTCTCGGGTTCAAGCGATTCTCCTGTCTCAGCCTCCCAAGTACCTGGGATTACAGGTGCACACCGCCACACCCAGCTAATTTTTTTGTATTTTTAGCAAAGACAAGGTTTCACCGTGTTAGCCAGGATGGTCTCGATCTCCTGACCTCATGATCCGCCCACCTCGGTCTCCCAAAGTGCCAGGATTGCAGGCGTGAGCCACTGTGCCCAAGTGCTATTTCTTTACGGCATCGGGAAACAAGCATTTCAAACACCTCCTGACTCACTGAAGCTGATTTTTGTTTCTGGGCAAGAAGGAATGACTGAAGATCCCCCACAACGTAGTGCCTCCTCTCCCAAGCAGCCCCCAGGACTTTTCCTCGGGAGGAGGTTCATCTTATCTTGGGGCTGTGTGGGTTGGGTCCTGGGCTAAGGAGGCCATTGCAAATTTATAAAATAAAACCTCAGATTTCTTTAATAGTGGAGAATTAAAAGGAAGTGGATAAACCTAATGTAAAGACAATTCCTAAGTATTTTCATCAACAGTTGTATGACTCCACCCTCACGCTGCAAATAAAGACATATCCGAGACTGGGTAATTTATTTAAAAAAAAAAAAAAAAGGTTTAATGGACTCAGTTCCACATGGCTGGGGAGGCCTCACAATCACGGCAGAAGGTGAAGGAGGAGCCAAGTTCTATCTTACAAAGAAGCAGGCAAGAGAGTGTGTGGAGGGGAACTTCCCTTTATTATAAAACCATCAGATCTCATGAGACGTATTCACTATCATGAGAACAGCTGGGGAAAAACTACCCTCATGATTCAATTACCTCCCACCGGGTCCCTCCCACAGCACGTGGGGATTACGGGAGCACGATTCAAGATGAGATTTGGGTGGGGACACAGCCAGACCGTATCAGTAGTTTAATCAAAGCTACTTATGGGGAACTAATTTGAAACTTCCTTCTGTTTCTTTCTTATTCTGGACGTGTGTGTTACGATGTTATCACCAACTTTCCAGCAGCGGTGGGATAAGCCGGGAAGTTCATCATTTCTATAACTGATGGAGATTTGATTCTGTCTGATTCCATGCCTGAATGGGTACATTTTTCAAACCGTTTGTGGTCGGCCCGTTCCCCGTATTCATTCTTGGCTCCTGTTAGGACAGCTGTGGTCAGTGTTAAGGGGACAACGTGTCCAGCAGGGATGATAAAGCTGTGGGCATCTTAGTGAGCTTCCCGGGGTAGCTCCTCACCCCTTGGTCACTCCAAGGGCCGTGTGGTTTGTGTCTGAACTTCCCTTCACATCCAGCTTCCTGGGCTGGTCAAACACTGATTTCAAATGAACGCTCACACCTTGGTCTGCTTGAGGGCTGTAGAATCGTGTGTGGAAGTTTGGCAGCTCCTTGGCAAGCCTGCTGCTTCCCCAGCAAATGGAAACACCATTTTGAATACCTGGGCATTCTCTCTGACGTCCCTTTTCATCTCCCCACTCTCACGCAATCCAGCTGGCTCTCTCTGCCTTCCACGGATATCAAGAATGTTCACCATCTCTTGAGTCCAAGTCCTTCTCAGTCACCTCTTTCTTGAACTAATTTATTCCTGTTTGTTTTTTTCTAGTCCTCCCTTCTGTTCATGTCTCTCCTCTGCACACTTCCGTTTTCTGGTTCAGAATAAAAGCCCAAGTTCTTGCAGTGGCTTGCAGGGCCCCATCTGTTGGATCCTCTCCCTGTCACTGTCCCAGTCACACTTGCCTTATGGCTGTTGTGTCATAAATACAGTTGACACTTGAACAACATAGATTTGAACTGCATGGATCCACTTATACACATATTTTTTCAATACAAATATATTAAAAAATTTTGGAGATTTGCAACAATTTGAAAAAACTTGCAGATGAACAGCATAGCATAGAAATATTGAAAAATTAAGGCCGGGTGCGGTGGCTCACACCTGTAATTCCAGCACTTTGGGAGGCCGAGATGGGCAGACCACGAGGTCAGGAGATCAAGACCATCCTGGTTAACATGGTGAAACCCCATCTCTACTAAAAATACAAAAAACTAGCCGGGCGTGGTGGGTGGTGTCTGTAGTCCCAGCTACTTGGGAGGCTGAGGCAGGAGAATCTCTGGAACCCAGGAAGCGGAGTTTGTAGTGAGCTGAGATAGCGCCACTGCCCTCCAGTCTGGGTGACAGAATGAGATTCTCAAAAAAAAAAAAGAAAAATTAAGAAAAAGGTATGTCATGAATGCATAAAACGTATGCAGATACTAGTCTATTTTATCCTTTACCGCCATAAGATATACACAAATCTATTATGAAAGGTTAAATTGTATCAAAGCTTATGCACACACTTACAGACCATATAGGGAGCCATTCAGTCGAGAGAAACGTAAGCAAATATAAAGGTGCGCTATTTAATGGTAACTGCGTATACACGGTACCACTGCACTAATTTCTTTTTTTTTTTTATTTTCCCCCCTAGGTCATTGACATTTTTATTTTTTAATTTTTTATATGTGTTAGATGTACATATTTTGAGGGCACATGAGATAATATATAATTTGTAAAGATCAAATAGGTGTAATTGGGATATCTGTCACCTTACTTTATGATAGAAAAATTTGAATTATTCGCTTCTAGCTATTTTTGAAATATATAATAGATTATTATAAACTATAGCTGCCCTACTGATCCATCAAACACTAGGTCTCATTTATTACAACAAACTGTATATTTATACTCATTAATCAACCTCTCTTCATTTCCCCTCCCTGTACCCTTCCCTGCCTCTAATAACCACCAATTTACTCTCTATCTTCATGAGATTCTCTTTTTTTCTTTTTCTTAAATTTTTTTTTTATTATTATACTTTAAGTTCTAGGGTACATGTGCACAACGTGCAGGTTTGTTACATATGTATACATGTGCCATGTTGGTGTGCTGTACCCATTTCAAAGCCACCTCCTGTTGCTATTGTGGCAAGCCCAACTGTTGTGAGTATCTGCTTAAAATGCCATGTGATGCTCATCCTGTCTGTGTGAGCAGTTCCTTTCTCCAGAAAATTGTGCACCACAGGAAAAAGTGATCTCTCGAGTTTCCTGTGTATTTTATGTTGTGTCTGGTGCAATATCGTAAACCTTGAATGACATCAGGGGACCCATGCGAAGTTCCCCTAGTGGTGCTGGAAGTGCTTCCAAGAAGCAGACAAAAGTCATGACGTGCCAAGGAAAAGTTGATTTGCTTGCTACTGAACTCGGATTGAGGCCTGCCACTGTGGTTGCTGCCATTTCAGACAGATGATCCAGCTTGTAAACAGATGACGTAAACTTATGGTATTGATAATAGGGGATAGCACTGTCAATGTATTTTCTCTTCCTTGTGATTTTCTTAACAATGTTTTCTTTTTGTCTAGTTTGCTTTGTTGTAAGAATATAGTCTGTAATGCACATATGAAATGTGTGTTAACCGTTTATGTTATGAGCTTCCAGTCAATTATACTACTAATAGCTTCCAGGCTATTAGTAGTCAAGTTTTTAGGGAGTCAAAAGTTATATGTGAATTTTTGACTGTGTAGGGGTTGGTAGTCCTGCGTTCTTCAAGTGTCAACTGTACACTGCACTGGGTGGCTTAAACAACAGAAATGTATTCTCTCATGGTTCTGGAGACCAGAAGTCTGAAATCAGTACTACTGGGCTGAAATCAAAGTGTTAACTGAGCCCCTTTCCCTCTGGAGGTCTCGGGGTGGGGGAAATTCCCTTCCTTGTTTCTTCCAGTTCTGGTGGCCTGTGATATTCCTGGGCTTGCAGCTGCATCATTCTGATCTCTGCCTCCTTCTCCTCTGTGTATGTTCTGGATCTGCCCCTCTCTTATAAGCTACATGTGATGGCACTCAGGGCCCACCTGGATAACACAGGATAAGCTCCTTCTCTCAAGAATCTCTACCTTATCACTTCTTTTGCCATATAAGATAACAGTCACAGGTTCTGAAGATTAGGAAGTGAATCTACATTCAGGGGTCCCTTGTTCTGCCTGCCACCACCACCCTACTTCAAGATGGCACCCTTTCCCCTCCAGCCTCCTTCCTCTGCTTTATTTCCTCTCATAACATTGGGAATAAGGAAACAGAAAGCTCTAGGGTTTCTTAGCAGTCAGTGCCTGGAGTTGGTGAATTTTATGCACTAAAATGCCCAAGAATTGTAATGCACCAAGAACTGATGGCCTCTGTATTGGTCAGGGTAAAGAAGTCACTTAATGGATTTCAGGTCTGAAGGGCTTAGTCAGGGAGTTAGGGGCTTGCCTATCTGCTGGGAGAGCTGAGGAGAGAAGGTCAGGACTGGTTTCTCCTAAGACACTGAAATGTCTGGGTTTCAGAAAACTAGAGTGACTCCCAGGATCTCTGGGCGGTTTGCACCAACTTTCTCCAGCTGCAGCAGTAAAGTAGGCGATGTTGAAGAGTTTACCAGGTGGCCATGGAGTCTCATGTGTCTGCTTGCAACTGCTTTGGGACAAGAGGGGATTCTCCTTCCCTCCTCTTTCCAGGCTTCACACAAGTTCCTCTCATGGACAGACTCACCCGGAACCAGACAGGGAAGGAGAGTTGGCAAAGGTAATTCCTGGCCTCCTTGAGATGCAAAGGGGAGTGTAGAAGGTAGTGGCACTGGTGATGCAGGCTGACCTTCCACCTCCAGCCCCATAAACAGTGGGGATCATTCACATGTCCTCACAACACAAGTGTCACCATGTGCTCTTTAGTTTTTATTTATCAATATTTCTGCTTATCTTTAAAATGCATTCATCAATTCGTTGGCTAGAATAGATTGAATGCTTACTCTGGGAAAGGCATGGCTTCCGCTGAAATGCATGTCTGGCTCATGTATTTGCTCTGGGAAATTCTTCCCTAGATCTCCTTTCTCTTACTCTCTTCTCTTCCCTCACTTTCTTCTCTTTTTTTCCCATTCTTTCATTTTCTTTCCCTTTTTCTTTTCTCCTGATTCAATGGTGAACTTTTGTGAAGTCCTGTTTAAGTCTTCATTCACTGAATTCATAAACATGCCTTCCCTTTTTTCTGTACTATTCAAGGATTTTGGATGCAAATAAGAAAGCTTGAGCTCTGGTTGGGAAGTAAACTCCACATTTTGAACTGCATGTAGTCATTATCATGTCCTCTGTTGGAAGTGCTATTCCCTTGGGTACCAAGATCTCTAAACAAGCAGACCCTACAGGTTGTAGGATAAGATGCAAACATTTTGCAAATGGGTCTTAGAGGTAGTCCTGAGATGCGCCATCCCCACTTCCTCTCCTTCTTCCCATTTCCATGTCTTCCCGAAATGGGAAAAATAGTCTCATATCATACAGGTCACTGGCTCAGCATGCACATTGCATCCTGTGAGATGGCCCTCAATCTTGCAGGATGTAGCCTCCCAGTTGATGGTGTAACTGAGTCTTCAGTAGGCCTCTTCATGAGTCCAGCTGACTGAATAACGGATACACATTAAGGCTTGTGAATCCCATAGGCACTTGGTCATTGCCTTAGTTCTCCTGCTGGAGTGATACCAATAACGTGATAAAGTGAATCCTTGTTCAGAAGCAGTGTCATGTCTGATGCTGCAACAGTAAGAAAGGTGACCAGTAGGGCCATGTGTGATGGTGTTGGTATAAGTGAGGGTGTTGGAAAAAGCAAGCCCAAATCAGAGGAAGAGTCTCTTCTGGTGAGAATGTATTGCTGGGGTGATGGAGTCCCAATGAAACAACGGGTTGCCAGGTAGCTGCCATATTGGTCTAGAATTGAGTGTTCACATGTGGTTACTGCATTGGACAATTAAGTACTCAGCATTGTAGCAGCTGAGTCAGCCTTGGAGAAGCAGCTTTCTGTATTGTTGAGCTCATGAATAGGATCCATCCTGAAACCATGGTCCCTTTGTCGCTGGGTTCCCAAGCAAGCACAGTGATGGCTGGGGAGGTTGGTGATTGAAAGTCATAGATAGGAGGGCCTTCTTCCAAATGATCGGGCCCCTTCTCGGCAAGAAAGACTTATTGGTGAGCATTTGCATGAACCACAGGTACTGGCATACCCAGCGCTCATTCCTAAGGGTCTTCTTTCTGAATTTATTGACACGAATCATCCAACTGTGCTTCTTCCAAGACCCTGGCTGCCCAGTCAAACCAATAGCCACTGCCTATGTTCTGGTCTAGCTATTTCTTCCTCTAGGCAACGTGGACAATGAGAGAACCCTTGAAGTTATGTCTACTAAAAATATTTACCTTCTCCACCATCTTTCAGAATCATCTCTGGTTTGTTTTGGGAAATGTTTAACAACAGGCTCTCTGGAAAAATAGAAGCTGTAATTTGTAGTATTTGCCAGTTTCCGTGATATAAGTATCCCCACAGTTACCAATCTCAAGCTACTGGCATGATGTCACTGACTGCGGAGTTGGGAAGAGAGGTGCTCTGTAGTCTTCCGTTAGATAGCATTTCCACCAGGCCGATACAATAGATGTCAGTGACCTCAAGAACAGAGATGATAGTAAAATACATAATGCAATAAAGAAGAGATGAGTTTTGAGTATTTTGTAAACCTTTGTTTTAAAACATAATTTATTTAATTGTAAGTTTATATGTAATTTTGTTTTTAGTAGTGGTTGCGTTTAACAACCAGCCTGCAGAATTCCTGGAAACAATTCAGTTGGCTCTTGTGAACTGGTCCCAGCTGGCTCTAGCTCAACACTGGCTGTAATGCTGCAGCATTCATCCCACTGTTGGCTGGGGCTGGCATACATGGTTGGCAGTGCTACCAGTAAATTGGGCTCTTTTTTTTTCTCCCCAGGTAATTGGTCATAGAGAACTTCCCATGAGGCCTTAAGAGTGGATTAAGGAATGGGTAGCAGTGAAATGAGACTAAGCATGCCAGGAGTTTGCAACCCCCACCTCCACTTACGCAACTTTCTATGGTCTTCAGACCTGCTCAATCCCTGGCCTGTATACACCATCTCCACCAGCTGAGGCAATGCTGCTGAGGTGCCCCACTTGATGGCCAGCTGGGAGAGAGACCCAGCAGGGCCTTGTGTTAGTGGAGTGACCCTGCTAAGAGGTCACTCACCCCCAATTAGCTGTTTCCTCCATCATTAGCCAGTGTTGTGCCCCTGCCAGCCTTGGCAGGAATTGATTAACGTTCTCATGTCTCCTCTGGCTCTAACCTACTGACCCTGTCACCATGTAGCTAATGATGGGGTAAATGCTGGTGTTCATTTCTTCCTTTCAATACCAAGGACCCAGACATTAGATCATCTCACAATGTTCACTATGTAACCAGCAGTATAACTTTCCATTCAGTGTTATAATTGTGTGACACTAATTGTCATTTGTGATGCAATTTGGGACTAAGTATTTAAATCTCTGAGCCTCTTTCCTCAGCTAGAAAATAGGACTGATACTACTGATCTTGCAGGACTATAAGGATTAAATAAGATAATGTATAAAGAATGCCCTGCACCTATACATAAATGTGCTAATGAGTGTTTGTAGTTGGAGTGGTTGTGCCGTGATACAGTCCACAAAGGGAAGGAGTCATCCGTTCACCTTGAGTCTATAAAAGTAAAAAAACAATGGTTTTTGAGACTGGCTTGACAAGAAAGAAGTTGGAAATGAGACCTGAAATGTATTGGCCATGGCCTCTGGCAAGGCTGCTCTGTCCTCACTTTACCCCATTGTAATAGTGACAAGCAATGGTTTGGGGAGATACAGTTCCCATTTTCTTGTCTTTGGGATTTTCTTGATGCTGGAGCACAGGGAAGCAGAGACTGGTCTGCTCCAAGCCTCCTTGGGGGATGGAAGGTGGCCCACATGTCTTTCCTCTGGAGATGATTTCAGGATTCTGAGAGAAAATAACCATGGAGCTGTGATTTACGAAAACTGTAAATCAAGTAACTGTTGGGAAGACCCAAAATGATGTATTTATTTATAAGGGAAAAAAGATCACATTATATGAGCAAACATGTAGAAGGATGTATGCATTCATGCTGGCTAAGGACAGCTGCCATAAAATATACACATATATTTTATGTTGGAGACACTTGCTGTTCCGAGTTCCTCCACTGTGTTCTTGGAGTCCCATTGGGTGTGACATCTGTCCATCCTGAGGGGCCCTGCCTAGGTTGTGAATGTAGAAGCGCTTGCCTTTCTGGGGTACATACTGACCTTAGTATGTAGGTTAAATGTATCCTATTGGTTATAAGTACCTGGGTCACAGCCGCAAGCAATAATTGGATAAGAAGACTCCTTTAGTTAATGCATACTAATGAATTTCACAGAAATCACCTGTAAGAGCTGATGTAAGTAGTGCGGTGTGTTTTGACAAAATATGAGATAATCTGGTAGAATAAACAGTTCTACTACAGATGGAAAGCACCTGATAATTCCCAGCTGGCAAAGAGTGAAATTTTCAAAATATAATGCAACTGTGAAAGCAATAATAAAGGTTTCAGTGGCTGCTGTAGTCACCTGAATAGCAAACTCTGAATATTCCATCCACCCATCCACCCCCTCCCAGTCAGCCACCTATCCAGTCACCCATCTACTCATCTATCCATCCATCCCTCCACGCACCCAACCATCTATCCACCCATTCACCCATCCATCCACCCATTCACTCATCCAGTCATCCACACATCTACTCATCTACCCATCCACACATCTAGCCATCCACACATCTAGCCATCCACCTTCCCATCCATTCACCGATATACCCATCTATCCATCCACTTATCCACCCATTTACACATTCACCCATCCCCACGTCTACCCGTCCATCCATGTACCCATCCATCCACCCATCTACCCATCTACCCATCCAACAATCAATCCATCTACCCATCCAACAGTCAATCCATCTACCCATCCAACAGTCCATCCATCTACCCATCCACCCATCTACCCATTTATCCACCCATCTACCCATCCACTCATCCACCCATCCACCCATCCACCTATCTACCCATCTACCCATCTGCCTGTCCATCCACCCCTCCACTCAGCCAGCCATCTATCCATCCATCCATCCATCCATCCATCCATCCATCCATCCATCCATCCATCCAATAAATAAGTATTAAGTACCAACTAAGTGCCAAGCATTACAAAAGATGCTGGGAACAAAGATGAGTGAAACCACTTTTGGCTGTCAGGGAGCTTGTCATGTACTGGGGAAGACAGACAAGAGGAGTGAACACACAGGGCAGCGTTAGTTTACAGATCTCTGAAGACCCATACTTGGAAGCCTACTGGCTCCCTAGGGGAGATAGGGAAGGATGTCTGAGTTCCCTGCATGGCTCTGGATTCACATTCCAGAAAGAAAGGAACAATATTGTCAAAGCCGAAGTGGCCTGAGAGGGTGTGCCCTGTCTAGGGAATGTAGACATTCGATAAGGTGGTCTGCAGAGAGGCCCAGGGCCCAGAACCTGCTGATGCTGAGAGGCTCAGCTGAGGCGTTTGGACTGAATGCTGCATAGCAGTGAGCATTAACCTGTGCTCCAATGACAAGGGTCTTGGGGCAGTTGGGTTTGAGGGGTAGGGCTCTGAGCCTCTACCCATGCTGCAACCAAGCTCTCTACTTTGTCTGCCTTAAATATTGAGCTTCTGCTTGAGCTTTCCTTCAGAGCATAGTTTCTGCAGCTTAGTTTGAAAACCACTGGAATAGACGAAGAAGTGCCGGTATGGTTTTGACCAGGGAGTTGCTTTAGCCAATCCCTTGGGGGTAATGCAGAGGGTTGCCCCGGGGCCAGAGAAAAGCAGAGATGGGGCTCTTCACTGGATGCATCTCCAATGAGGGTTGTGTGGGGCTTGATGGGTGAAAAGGGGGACAGACACACAGGGGCTGGGGGACACAGAGGACAGGGTAATAATTCCTCCAGGCACAATAGTAATATTGGCAGGGGCACATTAGGAAAAGCAGGATGAAATACAGACGATGTCCCAGGGTTTGTTTCACCAAACACTAGCTTCTGGGAAAGAATTTATCTTAGGCACATTTTTACATGACTTTTGTTGATGTTACAGTGTGAGGCAACTCACGTGTCATTTTAAACCTTGGCTTTCTACACGCCTCGGTAGACAGGGACAGCTGGCTAAGCCACCAGCCCGAGATTCCCTGGTGGGGAGGAGTCAGAGCCGAGCCAAGGCACTGGAGTTTGGCAAAGCCAACCCATGCAAAATGGAACACTGAGAACATGAAAAGCTCTCACAGAATGTTTCTGAATGATCGAACTCCTTTTATTAAGACTCTTAGAGCTGTGACAAGGGGCAGGATCAACTGCTCTGCAAGTCTGTAAGTCCTTTTAGTTTTTTTCAAGTTCCATGAGGTGTAAGGTACAAACAGGTATCAAAGGGGTCCCACTTGGGTCAGCAGGGGTGGAAAGGAGCGGAGCTGACCCATTGCTGGGATCTGGCCATAGGCAGAACGTGGGGGTAGAGATGGGGAAAGAGACAGGAGAGGGAGCAAGAGAGTTAGGGAGAGAAAGAAAGAGATGGAGAGACAGGGAGAGTGGGAGGGAAGAAGAGAAGATTACTCCAAATCCATGGTACTGTCCTTGGGTTACACCTGAGATACCTGACATCTTGAGTGGCCCTGGGGCAGGGTGTTGTGCTTTGAAACAATTCATGCTCTCACTGGTAGAAAAGGCCGACTTCTTTGGACACAGAGACACATAAAAAAGAAACCAAGGCCATATCAAATTTTTCTTTTATTGTTCCAGTCAAAAAAAGAGGAACACCTCAATATGTAAACAGTTTCCCTAACACAGCGAGTTCTTAAAGATATATATATATATATTATATATATTTTATTCTAAAAAAATTTGGCATTGTAGTGATTTCTCAATACATAATTTGTGCTTTCGCATTGAGCATGCTTTCGTCTCATTGTCCGTGCACAGACGTACTTGGAGTTGAGTAAAGGGAGTTACAAAAGGACCGAAAAATGGGACAGGAGCCAAACCAATACTTGAGCCCTACTTGGTATTCCTTCCTAAAAATCTTGGTGGAAAGGTTGGCAAGATTGACCTCAGAAGCAAATCTTAGTGACTTTACCCCGAAGAAATCTCCGAAGCCTTGGTAGCAACTTCTGAAAGAAACATTTCTTATTTCCTTTCTGTTCATCCCTAAAGGATCATTGGTTTTGCTTGGAGACAACTTTAATTATTTTGTACGTTATATTTCTTAATATCTCTAAGTCCCTTCTATAATAAACCCTTGTTAAATGATTTTGCTGGACACATGGTTTACTACTATGTGCTACTGAAATTCCGCTAGTGATTTATTCTGCTTTTTACTGAATCATTTCAAAGTGCTTGACGGTTATATAATGACCTTTTGGTTTCGTCCAGTGAAAATTATTTTTTTAATTCAATACTAAAGATTTAAGAACCTTTAAAATGCAATGATGGGTTTATCAATAATACCACTCATGCTATTCCTTTCTTAGCTTGTCCTTAGTCTGAAATTCTGAGTCTCTATAAATTAGCACCAGTTTTCCAAATGCATTTTTTATCAAATCCTATGATCCTAGGCTGATCTAGGTACCATCCCCCAATCTTACCTTGTGTGTTTCTGTTTTAAGACCCTCTTCCATGCTGACCTTGCAAACTGAAATGCCTTTGCTTTTGGATCTCTCTCTCTCAAACAGGGACGGGGTCTTGCTATGTTGCGCAGGCTGATCTTGAATTCCTGGGCTCAAGCAATCCTCTCACCTTGGCCTCTCAATGTGCTGGAATTACAGGCATGAACCATTGCGCTCACCTGCCCTTAGATCTCTGTCTTCCAGCACCTACGCCGTCTTTGAGAAATGTCAGGGCAAATGTCCGTTTCTTCCTCATGATGCCATTTCTTACTGCTTCCGCAGAAGCCAATCTACTTTCTTTACATTCCAGCAAATTTGTTGTGCCTGTCCCTCTCTGTTTAGGCATTCCTAAAGCCAGACTCAGTTACTTCACGTGTAACGTGGGAAGCAGTATTTGCTCACGGGGTTTTTGTGTGGTTCAATGCACTTAGCACAGTGTTGTTGCCTGGTAAGGGCTGGCAGCCATGGGATTACAGGCTTGTGGAGGACAGTGAGGGATGTTTCTTTTTCTCAGAGTGTTCATAGTAACTTGTCTAGGACATCACTCTCTGTACTACAAATGTTCACTGAGTGCTCATGGCCAGCACTCAGGCAAGTGAATGCACATTTGGAGTAATAAAATATGGGGCATCAGCTACCTTTCAGAATATTTTGAGTGGAGTTTTGTCCTTGTCTAGTTTTAGTTGGCTGCTGGGATCCCTGAGAATAAAAATACAAGTGTGTGCCTACTCCCAGCATTGACGAACTTCATGCACCTTGAAAATGAAACACTTTATTTCTCTGTAGGATGTCAGCATTTGATAAAAAACTCAAGTTCATAAAAAAATTTCTGGAGACAAAGTTGAAGATCAAGTATCATCTGTGCTTCATTTCTTTTGGGAAGATGTGCGTTCTGTAGGCATGGATATTGGTGACACACTGACATGCACCCTAAGGACCCTCAGCTTGGGGACCCAATTCTGACAGCTGCTGGGCTTTGCTTTCTTTGCTTAACTAGTTCTTGAAAATTCTGTGTGATGGTAAGGATAAGAACTTCCAGGCAAATAGAAACATGAATGTCCACAAACATGCAACTCCCAAACTAGATGCAGTCTTACCTTCAATTGCATAGATTCAAAATTAAAGAGACTATTGAAACCTTGGCACTGCTATAGACTTTTGCACTAATAGCTTTACGGAATAATTTTCTTTCTTAAGAAATAGCTCACAGAACAACCCCATATTTTACCAGGCCATAGTAAACATTTTGGGCCTTAATATAATGCCAATTTATTAGGAAAGACACATACGGTGAATCATCTTTCAATTAATAATGAAAAGTGGCCACGATTTTCCATTATTGGTGTATGACAAAATAAAGCAGGAGTGCTATGGCTAAAATAATCAGTTTAATTAAAATATTATGGTTTAAGCTTTTTGCCTCCTTAATTATTCTGTCTGGTTTAGTATTTTTTTTTTTTTTTTTTTTCTGATTGGGATGCATGCTTCAGAGAGGGTAGAGCTGGATTTGGGTTAAAAGCAAATTGTCAGTAGCTGCTGGAGCTGAAGGAATTGCTCATGGATGAGCCAGCGAGATGCAGCCTTGTATTTATTTTCTATCAATGATGCTGACCTTCCTTGGACATTTTTCTACTGCAGAGAAGACCACAGTGCACGTCCAGTAGCACCTCATTTATCTAGAAGGCACCTGCCTCACAGCTCATCTCTCTGCTACCGGGTTTAGTGGTGGTAAGGACAGGGGAGCAGGGTGTGGTTGGTGGGTGCTGTCGGAGACAAGTGTGTGGCTGGTAGTTAATTTCCCTGCTGCCAGCAAGGGAATCAGTTAAATGATGAAAACGGCTAAGACAAGATTGGGAAGAAAGAAGAAATAAAACTTTGTTTGTCTTTGTTTACAGATGACATGATCATCTATGTAGAAAATCTGAAATAACTGACCAAAAAACAAAACAAAATGAAATGAAAACAAGCCCCAGAACCTTCCTGGAACTAACAAGGGATTATAGCAAGATTTCAGGATTCAAAGTTAATATGCAAAGTCTATTGTTTTCCTATATTGTTTTCCTATATACCAGCAATGAATAAGTGAAATTTGAAATTAAAAACACATGATTATTTAAATTAGTAGTCCTTGAAATGAAGTACTTAGGTATACATCTAACAGAATATGTATAAAATCTACATGAGGAAAACTACAAAACTGGTGAATGAGATCAAAGAAGAACTAAGTAAATAGATATTCCATTTCATGGGAGGACTCAATATTGTCAAGATGTCACTTCCCAGCTTCCTCTGTAGATTAAATACAATTCCAATAAAAATCTCAGCAACTTATTTTGTTGGTACCAATAAACTGAGTCTACAGTTTACATGGAGAAAGAAAGCTACAGTAATCAAGACAATGTGGTGTAGGTGAAAGAATAGACAACTAGATCAATGGAACAGAATAGAGAGTTGAGAAATAGACCCACACAAATGCAGTTAACTGATCCTTGGCAAAGGAGCACAGGCAAAACAGTGGAGCAAAGAGTGTCTTTTCAACAAATGGTGTTGAAGTAGCTGCCCAACCACAGGCAAAAAAAAAAAAAAAGTCTAAATACAGACCTTATACTTCTCACAAAAATTAAAATCGGTCACAGATCTAATGTCAAATGAAAAACTATACAACTCCTAGAAGGTAACATAAGAGAAAACTTAGATGACCTTGGATATGGCAATTGATTTTTAGATAGAACACCAAAGACATGATCATGAAAGAAGTAATTGACAAGCTGAACTTCAGTAAAATTAAAAACTTCTGTTCTGAAAAAAGACAAGGTCAAGATAATGAGAAGACAAGCCACAGACTGGGAGAAAATATTTACAGAAGACACATCCGATAAAGAGTTATTATCTAAAATTTACAAAGAACAAATCAACAGTAAGAAAACAACTTTAACAAATCAGTAATAAGAAAACAACCTGATTTTAAAAAAATGCCCCAAAGACCTGAGCAGACACCTCACCAAAGAAGATGTACAGACGGAAAACAAGCATATAAAAATATGTCCCAAACCATGTCATTAGGGAATTGCAAATTAAAACAGCAATGAAACACCACTGTACATCTTTTAGAATGGCCCAAATGCAGAACACTGACAACACTAAATGACTGGTGAAGATGTGGAGCAACAGGAACTCTCGTTCACTGCCAGTGGAATGCAAAACAGTACAGCCACTTCGGAAGACACTTTGGCTGTGTCTGGGAAGATTAAATGTCGTTTTAACATATCATATTTACCCAGATGAATTGAAAACCTATGTCTGCACAAAACCCTGTATACAGATATTTACAGTGGCTTTATTCGTAACTGACAAAGCTTGGAAACAGCCAAGGTGTCCTTCAGTAGGTGAATGGATAAGTAAACCGTGGTACATCTAGAAAATGGATGAGTGTTTGGTGCTTAAAACATGAGCTCTCAAGCCATAAAAAGGTATGAGGGAAACTTAGATGCATGTTACTAAGTGAAATAAGACAATTTGATAAGGCTACAATACTATATGACTCCAATTATATGCCATTCTGGAAAAGGCAAAACTATGGAGACAGTAAAAAGATCAGTGGTTGCCAGGGGTTGGGAGGACGCGAGGTGAGTCAGGAGAGCACAGAGGATTTTTAGGGCTGTGGCACTCTCCTGTATGATTCTATAATGGTGGATCCATGCCTTTATACATTTGCCCAAACCCATAGAATGTACAACACCATGTAAACAATGGACTCTGGGGTGACAGTAATGTCTCAGTGTAGACTCCTTCATTTCCACAGATGTACCACTGTGGTTTGGCGTATCACTCAAAGGGGCGGCCGCTCATGTGTGGGGCGGGGGTAAATGAGAACTCTCGGTCATTTCTGCTCTATTTTGCTGTGAAGTTAACGCTGCTCTAAGAAATAACCTTTATCAAGTTTTTAAAAAAGGGGTGGAGGGAGGTATTTCTGAGCAGTGAAATGATATACCCAGGACTACATTGGTCATCTAGGGGCAAAACCTGGTCTTCTGAGTCCAGGGTTCCTACCAAACACTGAAAGAAAGGCTGTTGCCTGTGGGTTCAGGGAAGTGTATGGTACATTTTAAAAATAATGCCACAGTGCATGCAGGGGAGGAACACCAATCTTAAGGCTTTGATTTCTGGAAATTTACTTTTGTGTTGCCACTCATACCTGATTGGGAAGGATAAGTGTGTGTGTGTGTGTGTGTGTACGCATGTGTCTGTGTGTGTATGTATGCATGTGTCTGTGTGTGTATGCATTATCTGCATGTGTCTCTGTGTGTGTGTATTCGCGTGTGTGTGTGATGTAGGGAGAGGGTGTTTGTGTTGTTACTGTGTTACTTATGAAGGACTGGGAACATTATTGTTGCATAATGTAACATTCAGAGGAGTCCTTATTCTTCCAGAAAAGGAAAAGAAAATCTCTGTGAAGGTGCACACAGGGAGGAACCATGTGATAACAGGCCACATGTCTTGTTGATGCCTGTTGTCACAGAATTAGAAAATACACGGAAGAAATTCTTCCAGTGCAGTTGTCCACATTGTGGAAAGTTCTCTTTTACCCTCTAATGCCCCCATAAGACACAGCAAGCTGACCAGATTAGCTGCAGACCCTGGGATCTGGTTAGGCCTGACTCCCACAGTGTGGGCATGGTTCAGGGATTTGAATATTAATGTCCTCTTTCTGAAATCAGGCCCTTGACTGACATTCCCAGCATCTTAAGCACGACCATGTCCAAAATTTCTCCAGGGTTTGCATTCAGTATGGTGGCTGCAGAATTGTTACCGGTTAGCAGAGTTTATTCTTATCTGGTCCATGGGGCCAGACTAAATTGAACTCTGAAAGCTTCAGTGGTAAATTCCACGTTACCTTTTATGCCAATATAGGGGAGTCTATTCTCAAGTTCAAAGCCAGATGGAAAATGGCAAAGTTCAAGGAGAAATAATATTCTGGAACTTTGCTCTGTGGGCAAAAATGAGTATTTCTGATTTGAAATCAGGTTTTCTGAAAGAATCCATAAATAAATTTTAAAATTGCTTTTGTTTATATTTGTGCTTATTAAAACACTCACTGTTCTGTACCAATCTTAATGTTCTAGGCAGAATTTATTTAGTGTTAAGAAAATGGCAACTCTTTGGACGTCTGTTACATGTGATAATATAAAATTAATTTTGAAACATTTTTTAAAGGCAAATGTGATTGGACTGTGGGCATGTGTGTGATATGAGGATGATGGCTTGAATAAAGCCTTTTAAGAAGCTATTTGGCCACCTAAATGCATCCCATCTTAGGAAGAAAGGATGGGAATACCCTGGACCTGGCGTGCAGAGGGAGCCCCTGTGTGCTGGGTCCTCCTCCACATTACCTGGGGTTCTTCCAAGTGTGTCTGCAGGTGGAGCAGCCCTAGGGAGCCTCTGCCCTGTGGGACCTCTGCCAGGTCTCCTCGAGCCTGCAGGAGAGTGGTCCCCACTGAGAGGCTGGGGGTTACCATGGCAGCCAAGAACATCCTCGGTAACCAGGCATCCATGAGTGCTGGGAGTTTCCCCAGAGCACAGTCTGTGCAGACAGTGGGAAAGGAAAGAGCACTTGGCCAACACAGGCAGATACTTGGGGAGGCAATCATTTTGGAATCCCATGTACCTGTGAGTTCACTGTTGTCTCTGCATGGCTCTTGGTTAAGACGAGAAATCGCCGGGCTGAATAAAGATGTTCAGCAGCTTCTTTGGCAAGCTGGTCCCCTAATGGCATGCTGCAAAGGACAAGAAGATCCCACTGGACAAGTCCAACTGTCCTTTCAGCACAAGACCTAACTTTATGCTGCTCTTGTCTGTTACCGGGCTGAGGCCATGTATACACCCAACCATCACTCATAGGCTCTCTGGGCAACTATGAAGTAGGAGCAAAATATACTTTTAAAAATATATATGGTTAGACTCTGAATATATATGCTTAGTTACAATTGGTGGTAGCCATTAAGTGGAAAGGAATAGGACTAACCCCAATAATAGGTTGCTGGATTGTGGATGCTCAAAAATGAAATTAACCTTTCAACGGGGGTGCTAGGAAAAAGGAAGTTTTCATGGTGAGATGAGGGAGAAAATTAAGAGCGAGCAGCCAGGGGGAATGGCTGGCTGATAATCTGCCATCACCTGAAAGCTGTGTGGGCACCAGGAGACAGCATAAGTTGTGTCTGTAAGTGCTGCAACGCAGAGGAGTTCTTTGCAGATAAAAACGAGACTTGACATTGATGCCTTCATTTGGTGACCCTGATAGAGACGGGGATGTGCGATTTCTTTTCTTTTCTTTTCCTTTTCCTTGTCCCTTTTCTTTTCTTTCTTTCTTTCTTCTCTCTCTCTCTCTCTTTTTTTTTTTGAGACAGAGTCTTGCTCTGTGGCCCAGGTTGGAGTGCAGTGGCATGATCTCAGCTCACTGCAATTTCCCCCTCTCAGGTTTAAGCTATTCTTGTGCCTCAGCCTCCAAAGTAGCTGGG
>NW_012117154.1:1143100-1160042 GCF_000951035.1 Colobus angolensis palliatus
ACCTCTCAGGTTTAAGCTATTCTCCTGCCTCAGCCTCCCAAGTAGCTGGGATTACAGGCACCTGCCCCCACACCTGGCTAATTGTTTTTTTTTTTCTTTTTTTTTGAGACAGAGTCTTGCTCTGTGGCCCAGGTTGGAGTGCAGTGGCATGATCTCAGCTCACTGCAATCTCCCCCTCTCAGGTTTAAGCTATTCTTGTGCCTCAGCCTCCAAAGTAGCTGGGTGTACAGGCATGCACTACCATGCCCAGCTAACATTTTTGTATTTTTAGTAGAGGCAGGGTTTTCCATGTTGGCCAGGCTGGTCTCAAACTCCTGGCCTCAGGTGATCTGCCACCTTGGCCTCCCAAAGTGCTAAGATTACAGGTGTGAGGCACCGTGCCCGGCCTTGTGAGATTTCTTGACTAGGGTGGGATTCTGTTGGTCGTGGGGTGGCTTCAAACAAACCAAACTCCCAGCCTTACTCAAAAAGAGGGACCAGGTCAGACTGTCCAGAGAGAGTGCTGCCATTGGCCTGATGACTGAATCTGTGCCCACAGCACTGTGATACCAAAAAGTGAGACTTTCTAGAGAAAAGAGAATTAGATATGTCACGAAAAAGAAAAGCACTGAGCTCATCACCGTGAGAAAATCAGAACTTTCGGGGATTTCCTTACCCTGACTCCATTTATACTTTAGTGTTATTTTTGGACTTTCACATGGGAGGGCACCCCTGCACTTAGCAGATGCTAAAGGTCTTAATTCAGTCATCATCCCTGACCCAGGGAGGTGCTCTGTGGGGTCAAGGGTGTGGGGCAAGTTAAGCTTGAAAGATACATGGTCCCCCGAAAGATACTTCTAGGGAGTCATTGTCCAGGTGGGCAAGAGCCAGACCCTGCAGGGAGAAGCTCCCCCAGAGAGACCTCAGTGGGTGGGCATGGCTGAGGCTTTTGTTCTGCCAAGTCTGAGCTACAGGAGGGTATTGCTCATACCCATGCCCACAGTCAGCAATGCTGAGAGATGATGCCAGGGCGATGCCTGTGATGGCCGGATCTGAGGACAGTGCTCCTTCCCCTTCTCTAAGAAGACTGGCTGAAGACCCAGAGGTTTGGGTAATGCTCGGCTGACTGAAACTCAGCTCTCCGCACTCTGGTTGATCCAGTTCTACTAGTTGTGTTTAGTGATAAGACCCAAGACTGACATACTTCATAAGGCATTCAGTCTGGACTAGGCTCTTTGTAGCCAAAAGTCTGCTCCTAGGCTCCTATAAGACCTTGCCTTTTTGCTTGAATGTTTTGTGATTTCTATCGGAATTTTAGAAACGATGATGATTACATGTTTATTTCACTAGTGCTTGTTGGTAGCAGATATTTACATTGCCTGAGAAAAACAGCCCTTCATATTCTTATAAAGATTGGCTTAATTGATATCACAGTATTGATGATCGGTGTTAATGCAGTGGGCACTGAGCCTTAATCTTGAAATGGGCAATTACACAAAGTCGTAGGAACATTTCATTCTCTGAAATCAAGATCTGTTTACTATGTGGCCACAATTCTCCGGCCAACCACAGTGCATGTTAGGATTCGTGTCTAGGGGGTATAGTGTCTAAAAATAACTCTATAAATACCATTTTCATCAGTGATAAATCTAATCTCCATCACTTAATCACGTTGACCACCCCAATGAAATATTTTTGTGTGCCTTAAAAGTATGTTGCCTTCCTTTTCCTGGGACTCTCTTATTGAATTAGGTGGATACATGAAGCTTTCTTTTACCAAGGCAATGAGGCCAAGTAAAAGTTTGACTCCTTTTACATTTATTTAAGTTTTATGGTGTTGAACTTTGAGATTTGTTTCCTCCCACTTAGTTGTTATGCTCTTCCATGCAGTTGAAGAGTCACAAGCTTTTTGCATGGTCTATATCATAGATACCATTACCTACTTAGTTTCAGACGCAGGATCAAATCCATCATTTATCGGTCCCCAATACAACAACATCACAATGATTTGTTACATTGTTACATTTTTTTCTTTCTCATTTGATTTCCAGGAAAGCACTCATAAGAGAACTTGATATGTTTTTCTATAGAACTAAAAAGATAAGGAACCTAGCTTGGCTGACTACATCTGGCATTAGAAACGCTTCCTTAGAAGACAAGGGAGTTCAGCTTAGTGACACTGAAGAATGTCATTTAATACTGACTTATCTAAAAATCCCAAGGTCTGGACTTTTTCCATTCATAATGTCTGTAATTACCAATCTTTGTCTTTGCTTCAGACTCAGAAAGCGCAAGAACTCCAACAACCCTTTACTACACTTCCATGTCTCCCTGAGCTCTTTTCAAAGGATCTTTTGGTTTTCCATAAGAAGCATTTAGTTCTTTAATTGCACGTTAAACTTCTAGCTTAGTGGCTAGAGAGAGCCAGAACTAGCGCAATTAAACACGAGCGGTAGTTCCAGGTTCACGTTCATCACCTTGATCAGTTGTAAATTGTAGGCTAGAGAAAACTAGCAAGAAAACAGAGGGAGACATCTGGGCCACCTATTTAGCTCTCCTCCAAGAGAGCCTAAGAGAGAAGTCATGTGGAGGAGCGAGGTGGGTTTGATGTACAGCAACCACTGCAGGTCTGGGCTGCTTTGCTGAGCAGAGACCGGCAGCCTGAGCTACATACATCATCCAACGCCTCTGGTTGCCACTGAAGCAATATTTCTGTTGCAGGGCTGGGAATGCCCATTTCTCTGTGGTTGATTAAGGAGTAATTTTACTTTGTCTACTTTCTGAGTTGACCACTAGATCGTGGCTGGCTGTTGACTCTATTTGCCACTCTGGAGGAATGGCTATGAAAAGGAAGGATTCTTCCCTTGAGACCCTAACTCAATGACTGGGCTCTCTAAGTCTTGTGAAGCAGTTGTTCCTCTCACAAAAAAAAAAAAAAAAAAAAGGTTATGTTATTTTGAACAGACTTATGAGTGACTTCAATAGATTTATAGTCATTCTTCTATATTGCCTAGGAATCTCAAGGGTACAGTACAATATTTCATAGTACTTAGTAGTACTGTTATTAATAGTACTATTACGAGTACTTAATAGTACCAATAGTACTTAACAGTACAGTACAGGGGTCAGCAAACTTTTTTTTATACAGGGCCAGATAGTAAATATCTCAATCTTTGCCAGCCACACGGTCTCTGTTGTAATTACTCAGCTCTGCTAGTGCATGTGGAAGCAGCCATAGGCAATACACAGACAAATGGCTGTGGCTGTGTTCCAATAAAACTTTATTTGTGGACATTGAAATTTGAATTTAGGATGATTTTCACATGTCACAAAATATTCTTCTTTTCTTTTATTCCCCCAATTATTAAAACATGTAAAAATCACTTTTAGCTCACAAGTGGTCCAATAACAGGCAGCAGACCAGATTTTTTTTTTTTTTTTTTTTTTTTTTTTAGCAGATTTGGTTTGCCAAAATTTTTTGTAGTAAAAATAGCCCACAGCTTAGGACCTTGTGACCTGGATTTGAGACAAGGAGCTATGATTCACTGGCCTTGTACACTTGCCCAAATTTGCCCAAACCCTAGTTTTCCCTCTATAAAATGTAAATTACAATACTCGGCCTCTCATGGTGAATCAGAATGAAATAAGATAATTTGTACAAGTGCTCTTAATGCTCTCAAACACCATACCATGTTGGGTAAAATATCATTTTGTTATTATTATACATTCTGTGATTTATCAAAATATCTTAGCAGCCTTCTGACAGAATTTTGACTTCTAGGTGACACTCTGCATCTAAAGCACTCAAGACATTAAAGGCAGAACTATTTGGAAGAGGTGTGCTTTACTCAATTTTAAATTAAAGGCTAACATTTTCTCAAATACAAGTTGGCCATAAAGTTTAGAAACAAGATAATGTTATTTTAGTGTATTGTAATGTAATATCAATGAATCATCTATTATGTATATGTTACCTATGTTTTTCAATGTTAAAGCCATCCATTGAAAGGAAATTTCCTAGAAGATAATGTTTACCATATATAGAGGACGCTGAACTTTCAACTACCTTCCTGACATTTCTAAATCATACAGAGTATCACCCAAGTCAAGGAAAGAAAGACTGAAGAGTAGCCAGACTATTAGCAAACTGTTTTGGAAATGATTTACTATGAGTATTTTAACCGTATTCTCTCAGCAAATCAAATGATTTCCCATTCTTCTGGTGAGTTCAGGTAGTTTTCTAACAGCTTTCTTATGCCCCCTTTTTCTGTCCACCAGTTCCCACCTTTGTAAGCAGTTTCTAAATATCCCAAAGACACCGGCCTAAATCTAAATAAAAAAGCAAAGGGGAAAAAAGTAAGAAACGTGGAATGTAAGAAAATGTGGGGATGGAAAGCATAAGAATGTTGCTCTGGAGAATTCAAAATTTAGACTATTAAATGAAGTCATGAATAGTTTTTAAATTAGAATGCAATGAAAAATAAACATTTCAGAGCCCTAGCTTGGTTAAACCTGCAAGAGAAAATTGTGCTTAAGAAATCGGTTGACATTTGCAGCTGGATTTCTGTTAGGGAACATAAGGTACTGAACTAAAACAGTAGAATTGGAACTGGAGAATCAGATAAAGAACAAAGGGTGGGGATAGATGGAGGAAGGGAGTTGGGGAAGAAAGAGTTCTGCCTCATGGACATAGATGGGATATATGTTGGAACAACCAGGCTGGAAGGCCATGTTTGAAGGAACAGAAAAGTTGACATTTGCTATGTTAATGCAAAAGAGTATAGCTTGCCCAGGGGACAGCTAAAACATAAATGATTTTATTGGTTCCAGAAAGTTGATTTATAAATGAACGGGTGCTTTTCCAGTTGGAGAGCACGTTGGGGTGGGTGGAGGTGAGAATCTGAGGAACTCAGCAGCCTTGTGGTGAGGGTCATGTTTGCAGCTGAACCTGCCCTTCCATTCAGGAGCACTTTGTTCTGTCAGATTGGGGTCAACTGTGGCAAACCATACCCTTAAATTCCAAATTCTTATCTGGCTCATGGATCCCACCATGCTTTATGGAAAAGTGACTGAAATGCAATAACCAAACAGACCAAAGGATCAAGTTGAGAGTGATCTTCATTAGTTATGGATACTGTTGTATTAAAAGGGACTTTTAAAAAATTCTCATTGCACTTGGTTTGCTAATGGAGTGACTGAGGGAATGAGGACTGGATATTGGAGAATAGAATGAGTGGAAATGGTGGGGTCAATTTTGTTGAACTGTCTTAATGGAAAACACCATTCACTCACTACTTGCTGCTTAGAAAATCAGTCTCAATGAACTTTCAGTTCCAAATTTTAACGGTTGACACAAAATACACTGTTAAACTGTGTTAACAACTGTAGAAAAATAGACATGTTTGATAGGGACATTCTAGTAAAAGGTTCTTCAGGAGCATCCTCATTTAAAGATTCAGAGGCTCACATTACAAAAACGAGATTTGGTTCAAGTTCTGTCTCCAACTACATTGACAACAAAGACAGTGAGAAACAGGGAGAGACCTCACATCTGGGTGCCCGTCACAGACACAGAACTGACACGTGCACGTGGCCAACGTGTTGTCAAGGCTCTTCGTTCAGTTGTGCTAAAGGGCAGGCAAGCGGGGATCAGGCCCTGAGCTGCTCTTCCAACCAGACACCAGGTTGTGCGCTGTCCTTTAAACCTTAGCAATGGAATTAAAAAGGCCCAGTGAGTCTTCAAGAGCTAAATTAGAAGACATTTTGCAGCCCCTACTCCATCTCGTTTCATACCTGCCATAGCCTGCCCTGCAACCCTGGCAAGGGGGCAGGGGAGCTCCCCAAGCCAAGAGTGCCCTTCGTTAGGCTGCCTCGAGGTCAGGCCATGGCTCCTCCTCACAGCCTCAAGGAGAGTGCATCGAGCTTCCTCCTCCCGGACCACCACCTCCTTCTTAGAGTGTGTGAAATAAAGAAATGATTCAACAGAGATTCAATGCAAAAAAGGAAATGCTGGCAGACGGGAAAGGGCTATGGCCAACAGTTTTGTCTTCCTTAAAGTCAGTGCCAAGAGGCAGTTGTCCTGATCCAACGTCTCTGAGATGGGAGAAGAGAGGCCCCGAGGTTATATTTAGGAGCCACTTTCCTTATCCTGGGACTTCTTTTTTAGTAGACAAGGTCCCCAGACTACAGCAAAGGCCTGTGCAATCAGGTCAGGGAAGGCAAGGGAAACAAAGAGGGACAGCTAGTTTGATCTCTTTGACCTCCATGGTGCAGAGCCTCAAACTGAGCACAGCTGTAGGAGCTGAAAATAAACTTGGATCCATTCAATGAATATTTATGATGGGCAACTGTGTTAAAGAACAAACAGCTTATAAATGCAAAATTAATGTGAAAGATCTGTTACAGTGCAAAATCTCCACCTGCCCCGGAGGTTTGAGCTAAGATTTGTTTTCTTATGTTTTTCATTTTAAAATTCAGATTTCCAGTACAAATACCCTTCCTTCCTTCCTTCCTTCCTTCCTTCCTTCCTTCCTTCCTTCCTTCCTTCCTTCCTTCCTTCCTTCCTTTCGTTTTTGCAGATTAAAGTGAATTAAGGCTGGAGTTTTTTGTTTGTTTTCTTTTGATTGAGAGACACTTTGGATTTGATTTCTAACCTGTGGCGTACTCTGGAGACATTTCTTAGACAATCATCAAGATTGTTGATCTAATCTTTGAATACTGAACTCTGGTCATTTCAAAATAATAAAAGAATAAAAATAAAAGTTCACAATGCAAGAAATGCTGATGGATAAGCCCCAGGGACAGGCGAGATGTCATTCTCAGAACGCCAGATAGAGTCAAAGCGTGAGAGGTTGATGATTATAATGCGTGTCACTCACTACATGCCTTCGTGAATTTCATGGCTTTAGACGCAAACCATCTTCTGCTAACTTACCATGTCTCATTGTAACAGTCTGTAGAGAAACTACAGCTGGAGAATCAATGGTTTTGCAGAAAAGTTTCCTAAATTATTGTACTACAAAGGGCAAGAGCTCATGTGAAAAGTAAAAACATACCTTTGGTGACATGCTAGAGAATATCTCCTTCCTGGTATTCCCCCTCCTCCAGGCCAGTTAGTGAGGCCCTTGTTATCTTTTAAAAAAAGACATCTGTTTTGTAACATTTCACAGTATATCAGCATATTGGTGGTGGGTTTTGTCATCTACCAGATCTCTCAATTTCCCCCAGACCTATGGCTTATTAGATTCAATGAAAGGATCAGCATGGGAACAGTGAGGTACCCTAACGGCTGCCAGTCTGAGACACAAACAAAGGCTGTGCACTGAAGGGCCAGCCGTCAACGGGATCAAAATAACCTGGAAAACACAGACATCAAAACAGAAATGCCTACTGCATGTTAGGAATCTTTCTTTTTTTTTTTTTTTTTTTTTTTTTGCTTCTTATTTCTAAAGTTATATATCTAAACCTACATTAATGATACATCTATGTACAGTATTTAGAAGTTCTGTTCTATGGTACTTTTGTACATGCTGGGTTTTATTACTAACTACAAAAAGAAAATAATTACATAAGGCATATATATGTACAGTGGTTTGTCTTCAGCTCACCTGGGCCCTATAACTGCCACGCCCACATGGGGGCAAGCACCTCACCCTGTAGTAGATGAAAAGAATTGGGATCTATAAAACTGAGGGCTCCACTCTGCGTCTCACTGAATGAATAAATAGGCACCGGAAAACTTGCTTGTCATATCCCAGGTAAAATCTTTGACACACCTTTTTGAGTGATCTGGTATTATACAACACATGCAGGTAAGTAACTGAAATCTCCAGGAGTTGGACGTGTAGTACTTTGGGAGGAGACCACGCTTGGGCCACAAATGAGAGCACTTTGCACCTTCATCAAATCCATGTCTACCTTGTCAATCTAAACAACTGAGAGAGGGCAGGTAGATATTTTACACCTTGAAGATTTGTTTTCTGGTCATGTAAAAATTAAATATAAATAAAGAACAAAGCAAGAGAGACAAAAAAGAAAGAGAATGAGAGACAAGGAAAGATTGTGTCAGGGGGAGAAGTGAAGGGGTTGCCCAGCTAGGGCACTAAACTTTGGATTCATTCTCCAGGTTTGCCACATCACCATTTCTTTCTGTTTGCTCTTCAAGGTTCTTTTCTTCCTCTTCAGTCTCCAGTTCTGCATGTTGGTTGAGTTTGCTGGATACAGACCAACTCAGGGGCAGCTCTGCCCTGCTGGCTAACTCGGCCAGCTCTTTGGCACTAAGGGATGGGGTGCTGGTCTCATAGGTCTCATGGAAGCTGTTGTAGTCAACTTCGTAGAACCCATCCTCCAGGGTCAGGACAGGTGTGAACCGGTAACCCCACAGGATCTCACTGGTGATGTAGGAGCTTCGAGCTTGGCATGTCATCCCTGCAGAGAGAAGAATGGAGGCTTTAGCATATGTGAGTGTGGGCTTTCCATGGCCAAGGAGTCACAGAGAGCTGGGAGGAGTACTGCATGCAGCTGTTGAGACTGACCTGCATACAGTGCCACAACTTAGTAGGTGTCATTCCCGCTGTAGACACATGCTAACATGCCATGGAGATTCCAGGCCTCTTAGGGGAGTCCTGGGGAACAGTGAGAGAGTCCTGGCTCACATCAAGCCACATTTGCCTGCACGGCCATGCACACACAAAGGAAATCAAGTGTGCAAATGCACACAAGTGTTTGCATGTGTGTGGCTATGTCTGGTCCACTCTTTGCTCTGGGAGAACCCTGAAGCCATGACTCTGGCCTCCTACTGCTCTTGGAGACTTAGCCTGGGTTCTAATGGTATTTGAGCTCTTTAGCCACAGACTTAGAATGAAATTTCATATACGGAACTACACTTAGGCTGCTTTTAAGCTAGAGGCCACAGATCAGTGTTACCCTCCCACCTGCCATTAATACACAGGCTGTGACTGTGGCCCCTAGATGCAGGTGGAAGGGTTACTCACCTGAATTTGCACTTTCCTTAGGCCCAGTGGTCATAGTTACTCAGATTGTGCCATCATAACTACTTTAAAAGCTTTTCCCACTTCTTTTTTTGAGATGGAGTCTTGCCCTGTTGCCCAGGCTGGAGTGCAGTGGTTCCGATCTCAGCTGACTGCAAACTCCGCCTTCCGAGTCCAAGCAATTCTCCTGCCTCAGACTTCTGAGCAGCTGGGACTACAGGTGCACACCGCCATGCCTGGCTAATTTTTTTTTTTTTTTTTTTTTGTATTTTAGTAGAGACGGAGTTTCATCATGTTGCCCAGGCTGTTTGCGAACTCCTAAGCTCAGGCAATCCACTTGCCTCGGCCTCCCAGAGTGTTGGGATTACAGGTGTGAGCCACTGCTCCTGGCCACTTTTCCTTTTTCTTAAACATGAGAAGCCTTTCTGTAATTTGCACAAAAGCACCACGTGAGCTACCAGCTGCCCTGGAGTCAGGAAGTAGCTTTCTTTTAAATATGAAATGGCAGAATGAGGAAAATTCCAGCCAACTCGTTAGAAAATAAAAATAGGCAACAAGTGTGGCATAAGATATGAGAAATGACACTTGTGTGTGTTTTTTTTTCCAAGGCCAAAGAACTCTCTTATACAAATTCTCAGGAAATGGAAATATTCATTCAGTCATTAATCCAGGGCTGCCTTCTCCATTAGGCAAAAAGGCATGGTGTCTACAGCCCATGATACTTTTAGAGGCCCATGAAAATGTTTTAACTTTTTTAAAAATCAGAAAAGATAAACTTTTAGATGGAAAAATTATTAATGTGTTCATCTTTACACTAATACAGTTGTAAAATATAATTTACACATTTTCTTAATGGGGCAAGGGACTTACAAATGCAAAATCACCAGGGACTCATGAATGTCATACTGTGGCCCTGTGTCCATTCATTCAGGAGAGCAGCCAACCAGCCAGTTGGTATATTATCTGTTAGCACCACCAATAAGTATTACGCAGCTGCTTTGTGCTGAATGCAGGTGGATTAGGGAGAAGAGGATACCTGTGTATGTTTACACAGAAGGGTCCAGAGCTACACAACATTCCTGCAGCACTGCATTTGCTCCTTGTGTCTAGAAGAAGAAACTGGGGTGCCAGGGACCTATGTGATTGACTTAACGATAGCTGTCAGGCCTGAGCCAGCGCCAGCCCTCATCCCAGCTCTGTGCACTTCCTCTTAATCTTAAAACCGAAATGTGACCCTTCTTCAATGTTTCCTTGGATGACCCACAGAAGCCCCCTCTTTATGCCTCTAAAACAAATATTGCAGGGCTTTTAGGTATTAGAAACATAGGTCAACACTGATTTGATTTTACTTCTCAAACAATGTTTCTCTTCTGAATTGTTTTCTTTATCTATGCTTGGGAGTGGTGGGGTGAAGACAGGTGATGGCAGGGATATGTGGGCTCAGCATGAGGAACAAACAGGAAGTCAAGAGGAAAAGGTGATCCAATAACTTTTTCCACCAAGGAAATACATATTTATGGTAAAGTGGCTAGAAAATAGGGCTGTGATAACAGTTGGGGAAAACAGCAAGCTAATCAAAGAACAAAAATACATCTTTGGGAAAGATGTTCATAGGGAGCTTTGGAAAACTCTGACATATTCCTGAGAAACTAGAAGACCACACGCATGTGTAGGGCTGTGCACATGCCCAGGAAAACCAGAGAAGGCCCTGAGCTGTCACTTCTCGTTGACACTGAGGCTCTGTGCAAGCAGGAGGTGAAGGTTAATGCAGAGTTGTAAAGTGCCTGACTGAATGTTGAAGGCACTTCCCACCATGTACATAGAGACCCTTGACAAAGACTGGGAGATTTTTGGTTACTGGCTTTTAAGAGAACCTGTCTAATTATTAGCTGATCACTAAATTAACTGAGCAGAGACTTTAGTGGCCATATACACAAAAAGTACAGACCTTACAAAATTAACTCAGGAAAGTGACTAAAAAACAAATAGCAATGGCAACAAAAAACTGAAAAGGAGGGAGAATCTCATTTTCAGGATTACTACCTTATATTATTTAAAATGCCTGTTTTCAACAAAAAACTATGACACATGCAAAGAAATAAGAAAGCATGTCCCATACACAGGAAGGGAAGCAGTCAATAGAAACTGTTCTTGAAGACGTCTAGGCATTGGATTCACTAGAGAAAGACTTTAAATCAGCTGTTTTAAATATGTTCAAAGAACTAAAAGAAGCCATGTCTAAAGAGCTAAAGGAAATTAGGGAAACATTGTTTCCCCAAATAAAGAATATCAATAATAAAAATAAGTTACATGTAAAATCCAAACATAAATTCTGAAGTAAAAAGTACAATAAATGAAAGAAAAGAACTGCTACAGGAACTTCGCAGATTTGAGCTGGCAGAAGAGAGTATCAGGGAGCCTGAAGATAGGTCAGTTGAGATTATCGAGGTATAGAAATTAAGAAGAATGGAGAAAAATGAACAGTGCCTCAGAGACCTGTGGGACACCAGCAAGCATACCAACATACGCATTACAGGAGCCCCAGAAAGAGAGTATTAAGAGAAAATACCAGGAGTAATCTAATCTACACATCTAAGAAGCTTATCAAACCACAAGTAAGATGAACCCAAAGAGATTCACACTGAGACACATCATAATCAAGCAGTTGAAACACAATGATGAAGGTAGAATCTTGAAGGCAGCAAAAGATAAACAACTCATTACATGCAAGTGATTTTCAATGACGTTAACAGCTTATTTCTCATTAGAAACCATGGAAGCCAGAAGGCAGTGAGAAGACATTATTCAAAGCACTGAAAGAAAAAGACTGTCAACTGAGATTCTATATCCGCAAAATTATCCTTCACAAATGAAGGAGAAATGAAGCCATTCCATGAACAAAAGTGGAGAGACTTTGTTGCTAGCAGACATGTACTCCAAGAAATAATAAAGGGAGTCCTTCAGACTAAAATAAAAAGACACTAGATAGTAACTCGGATGAGAACAGGTGAGTTCAGGGTAGTATGGCCGTAGACTAGACCGTAACTCAAATCCACATGAAGAAATAAAGAACACTGGAAAAGGTAACTACATAGGTAAATATCAATGTTTTTCTCCAGTATAATTTTATGGTTATTCCATTTTATGGCAATTATACTATGCCATTATATGAATATATCATAGTTTTATTTAATCAATAAAACAAAATGATCCAAAATACGTGGTGGGTCTATTTGTTGGGGGAAATATTAATAATACTGACTTGGTTTGTGGAGGTTGTCTTAAGTGTACTATTATGGGCTGAATTGTGCACCCCCACATTCATATGTTAAAGTCCTACTCTCCAGTATTTCAGCATGTGAGATGTTTGAGATGGAATCTTTAAAGAGTTAATTAAGTTAAAATAAGGTCATACTGGTGGGCCCAATATAATTGATGCCCTTATAAGAAGAAGAAATTAGGACACAGACACACACAGAGGAAAGATTATGTGAAGACACAGGGAGGAGATGGCCATCTACAAGCCAAGGAGAGAGGTCTCAGAAGAAACCAGCCCTGTGCACACTTTGTTCTCAGATGTCTATCATCCAGCATTGTGAGAAAATAAATTTCTGATGTTTAAGCTACTCAGTCTGTGGTACTTTGTTACGGCAGCAAACTCAGTACACTTACTGAATTCCATAGGGAGAGGAAAATACCTTTCCATAGTGCCATTTGAAGAGAAGTATTTAATTTATGTAATAAGTAAGATTTAAGTAAATGCTCATGAATGCTTTTCCAACTTTTGTTCATCACTTTTTGTATCAGAACTCATTTAAAAAATGATAAAGAATATTAATGTTTGCCTATCAGTAAACATTAAAAAGTATTTCTAGGGTAAATTGATAATTTTCTTCAGAAAAATTTCTGTCTTACATATTGACCTAGGTCCCAGTCCAGTCTTTAAGAGTGTGATGTTTTACTGAATTTGGAAAAGTAACAAAATAAAACCAACAGAGTTAGCCTCATAAGCAAGGCAGAACTGCCAAGATGACATCTGTGTGTATGCATGTGGTGTGTATGTTCCATATCAGGGAGATCATCATAAAGTCTCCCTGAGCTAGGTTATTTTGTGAGTATAGAACTTTCTGGAAGAAGTAATGTTTCATTTGATGAGGAGCAAAAGGTGGAAAACCTGATCTTGATCTCCTCTGAGCATGCAGTCATAGGTGTCTGTTTTTCTTTTCTTTTCTTAATTTTTTTTTTTTTTTTTGAGACGGAGGCTTGCTCTGTCGCCTAGACTGGAATGCAGTGGTGAGATCTTGACTCACTGCAAGCTCTGCCTCCCAGGTTCACGCCATTCTCCTGCCTCAGCCTCCCGAGTAGCTGGGACTACAGGTGCCCGCCACCACGCCTGGCTAATTTTTTTGTATTTTTAGTTGAGACGGGGTTTCACCATGTTAGCCAGGATGGTCTCCATCTCCTGACCTCGTGATCCACCCGCCTCCGCCTCCCAAAGACGTGAGCCACTGCAGCCGGCCAGGTGTCTGTTTTTCTTATTGAATTGTGAATGCCTTGAGGATCCATTTGTCTTGTTTATTTCCATATTCCTTACCATTTGCACAGTGCTTCAATATTGAAGGTTCCCAATAAGTACTTGCTAAGCGAAAAGAGTGGACTTGGGGAACTATACAGGAACAGCTTAATATTGTTCGTTGGCCATGTCTGAATGTATTATTAAATAAAAAGAAGGCTTGCGAGTCATTAGAAAAGAAAGTGGGAAATTTCTGCTTCTACTATCATGTCAGTCTGCATATGAAGAACCCTTAGCTAAGATATAACACAATGCTGGAAAATTACAAAATATCTTACCTTTTGTTTTATGTATTATTTGTTTGACAAACAAAAATTTTACATATTGATGGTGTACAACATGATATTTTGATATATGTGTATGTTGTGAAAAGGCTAAGTCAAGCTAATTAACATATCCATTACTTCAAGCACTTATTTTTTTGTTGTGAGAACATTTAACATCTACTCTTAGCAATTTTTGGGTATATAATACATTGTTGTCAATGGTAGTTGCCATTTGCGTTTCTATTTTTGTGACAGTGCTTGTCCTCTCCTTTATCTTGAATGCCCTTCTCATAGTAAAATGCTGCTCATCTTTCAAGAGTAACTAATGTGTGATCTCCCTTCCAAATCGCATTATGGCCAACCAGTCTCTTGCTGGAACTATTGAGTTCCAGGCTACCATAACACTTCAGTGACCTATCACAGCACTTATCAGAGTGTTTTACAGCAGTCCTATGTGTCTGTTTTCCTTGCTGAATTGTGAATGCCCTGAGGATCTATTTGTCTTATTTCCATATTCCTTAGCATTTAGCACAGTGCTTCAGCATTGGAGGTTCCCAGCAAGTACTTACGGTTAAGTAAAAAGAGTAGGCTTAGAGAACTATATAGAAACAGCTTAATATTGTTCATTGGCCATGTCTGAAATGTATTATTAATATTAAATAAAAAGATGGCTTGTGAGTCATTAGAAAAGAAAGAGGGAGATTACTGCTTCCAGCGTCATGTCTGTCTGCATATGAAGGACCGTCAGCTAAAATATAACACAATGCTGGAAAAGTACAAAATTCATAATTTGAAGTAAACCTGAGTTAAATGAAAAACAAGAGATGGGCCTTCTGGGGCTGGTGAGGAGGGAGTAAACGCACCTATTCCTTCCCACCAATTATAGTTGAGGCCTCTGGATAAGGTACTAAATGAAACCACCTGAAGACTCTAGAAAGTTCACAATAGCAGGATGATTGGAGAAGGGAGTCGAAACTTGAGGAATGAATCGTTTGGGGATACATTTTTCTGCCTTCCTCCTTTATCTTCTGGCTTTAACCTGAGAGAGGCCCCAGTGTAGAACTGGGGCCCCAATGCAGGACAAGTGCCGGCAAGAAAATCTCAGAGAGAAACCCTGCCTTTCTAACCGGAGGACCAGGAAAAGGTGCTGCTGCTGTGGGTCAGAGACGGGAGTGGGAATCCCCATTAATTGAGTGTGAGGACTTCTCCCCCAGCCCTGAGTGCAGTCTTCGTCCTCAGCTGCTCTGCAGTGCGGCGGTGACATAGGCGCCAAAACTCTGAGAGCCTGTCTTTTTGGACCGAGTATTGGGAAAGGGGAATTCCAGGGACCAGAGTGTGTGGCTGCATTTTCCTCTTTCCTCTCACTGCTTTACCCTAAGAGTGGCCCCGATTGTGTAAAACCATGCAGCAGCCCAGGTGGCTCAAATGGTGAGCAAGTCTTGGCTTTAGAGAAAGAAGTATGCGGGGGCCGACCGAAGGGAGGGGTGGGTCTCATAGAGGACAGAACTGGAGGAGGATTTCCAGATTCTGTGTATGAATTGATATAATCCTGAGCTTTGCATGCACAGGACAGAAAACATAAGAAAAGATGAACTTAAAAATTACCACGTTTTGGAATATATAACCACACTTCTAAACGTCAAAGAAGAAACCATAATGGAAATTTGATAATACTTAGGACTGAGTGATATTGAAATTCTAAATATCAAAATTAAAGGGCATATAGAAAGTAAGAAAAATTTATATACCTAAATGCACATATTAGAAAACAAGAAAGTCTGAACATTAATGTTTAGAATATTCAACTTAAGACATTAGTAAATGAACAACAGAATTAATTCATGGGAAATAGGCAACAAAGATCACTGTATAATTAATAAAATATAAAACAAATCAACCACAGTGAGGATCAATAAAGGCAAAAGTTGTGTTTTTGAAAAGTCTAGTAAAACAGACAAATCTCTGATCAGACTGGCCAAGTAAAAGGTATAGAAGGCAAAAATAAATGGCATTGGGAACTCAAAGGTATATATAACTATAGAAATGGCAGAGACTGAAAACACAAAAGGAGATTATAATAACTTAAAAATAAAGATGAAATGGACAATTTTCTAAATCATGTAAATTACCAATACTTATTTAAATAAAAATAAAAAGCAGAGATACCTTATAACCCATTATGAAATTGAGCCAGTGATTAAAAACTTGCCATAAAGAAATTACAAAGCCCAGACAATCTTAAAGATGAGTTCAATGAAATATTCTAGGAAGAAATCATGATAATTTTACATCAACTCTCCAAGGAAATAGAAGAATAATTTCCTAACTCATTCTAGAAGCCAAATAATCTTGACAATAAAGTCATAAATATAATACAAGAAAGAGAGAAAAAAGAGGAGAACACAAGTCCATATTATTCACTTGTGTAGTTACAAGAATCCTAGAAGAAATACTAGCAAACCAAATCCGGCAGTTTAGAAAAAAAGATACACCATGACCAAGTTGGGTTTATTCCAAGGAATGCAAGGGTGGTTTAACCTTAGAATACTGATCATATAATTTATCATGTTAAAAGATTGAAAGATCATTATAATACGTGCATAGAATTCATTTGATAAAATTCAAAAACCACTTATCATGAAACTTCTTAATAAACTTTGAATATGAGACCAACTGTATCTACCAAAAATCTAAACAATCATTATTTTTGATGATGATGATGATCAAAAGTTAGGATCATTTAAAGTCAGGACCAGTGATTTTAAATTCAGATACAGTAAATGCTTGCTATCACCTTTTCTATTCAGTATTGTACCAAAGGACTTTGCCGGTATAAATAAGATAAAACAAAGAAATAAAATAATTTGATTCAGAAATAAATAAAACTTTCATTATTTGCAGATAATATAACTGTGTGCATAGAAAATCCACAAGAGTAGTACAACTATTAGGATTACTAAGAATGTTTAGCAGGGTGGCTAGAATTAAAAATCTGTGCAGAAAACTTATGTATATTTTTATATACCAGCAACAAAGACATAACAACTCTTCACCATTTCCTCTAGCAACAAAAAATACCTAGAAATAAATCTAATAATAGAAATACAAAACCTTGGCCAGGCGCGGTGGCTCAA
>NW_012117154.1:1160437-1196610 GCF_000951035.1 Colobus angolensis palliatus
GATAGGATGATTAAACATCCTAAAGATGTCAGTTTTTCCCAAGTTACTTTATAGATTCAATGCAATCCCAACAAGATACTCTTAAAGTTAAAAAAAAAAAATGGATTTGAGAAATCCTTTCTTACACCATAAGGAAGTACAAAGACTCAAAAGCCAAAACACTCCTGGAGAAGAACAAACTGTAGGGACTCACTGTATTAGATCACAGGACATATTTAGTAACTATGGACATGTACAACAGGAAACATATATAGTTATGTTCGTAGCAATTGATATACTTTGGATATTTGTCCTCTCCAAATCCCAGGTTGAAATTTGATCCCCAATGTTGAGGGTGGGGCCTGATGGAAGGTGTTTCGGTCATGGGGTGCTTGGTGCCATGCCCAAGGTAATGAGTAAGTTCTCGTTCTATCAGTTCCCATGAGAACTGACTGTTTAAAAAGAGCCTGGCACCTCCATCCCCTCTCTCTCTTCCTTTCTCTCTTGCCATGTGAGCTCCATGCACTTGCTCCCTTTTCCCCTTCTGCCATGAGTGGAAGCTTCCTGAAGCTCTCACCAGAGGCTGGGGCCACGCTTCCTGTACAGCCTGCAGAATCATGAGCCAAATGAACCTCTTTTCTTTATAAATTACCCAGCCTTAGGTATTCCTTTACAGCAACACAATGAGCTAGGACAGCAGTATCATTTTTAACAAGTTGGAAACAACCCAACTGTCCATTGACAGACAGTGGCATATATTCACCTAGTGGAATTTTAAGAAGTACTAATGAGTAAATTACACATGTAGGGTCCAATATAGATGAATCTTAGAAACATAATATTCCACAAAACAAGTTTTATAAAATTAAAAGTATACCACTTTTGTGAAGTTAAAATAAGCATAAGTGAATAATACAGTATTTAGGAATACATACAAACCATTTTTTTTTTTTCAGACAGAGTCTCACTCTATCACCCAGGCTGGAGTGCAGTGGCATGATCTTGGCTCATTGCAGTTTCTGCCTCCTGGGTTCAAGTGATTGTCGTGCCTCAGCCTCCTGAGGAGTTGGGATTACAGGCTTGCACCACCACGGCTACTAATTTTTGTATTTTTTTGTAGAGATGGGGTTTCGCCATGTTGGCCAGGCTGGTCTCGAACTCCTGGCCTCAAGTGATCTGCCCACCTTGGCCTCCCAAAGTGTGGGATTACAGGCATGAGCTGCCACACCCAGCCAAATCACTTTTTTTTTTTTTTTAAAGAAAGCAAGGGAATGTTAAAAACCAGTAGTTATGTTGGAGTGAGAAAAGAATATAGAAGTAGATATAATGGTTAGCAATGTTCTAGCTCTTAAATTGAGTGGCCAAGTTACAAGTGTTTTATATAATACTACATTTATTTACTTATTATTTTGAGATGGAGTCTTACTCTGTTGCCCAGACTGGAGTGCAGTGGTGCGATCTGGGCTTACTGCAACCTCTGCCTCCTGGGTTCAAGAGATCCTCCCTCCTCAGCCTCCCAAGTAGCTTGGAGTATAGGCACATGCCATCACGCCTGGCTAATTTTTGTTTTTTTAGTAGAGACAGGGTTTCGCCATGTTGGACAGGCTGGTCTCGAATTCCTGACCTCAGGTGATCTGCCTGCCTAAGGCTCCCAAAGTGCTGGGATTACAGGCGTGAGCCACTACACTTGGCCTATCATTTTGTTTTTTGAGACAAGGTCTCACTCTGTCGCCCAGGCTTTAGTGCAGTGGTAGGATCTTGGCTCACTGCAGCCTCAACCTCCCCAGGCTTAGGTGATCCTCCCACTTCAGCCTCCTGAGTAGCTGGGATTACAGGCATGTGCCACTACACCTGACTATTTTTGTATTTTTTGTAGAGACAGAGTTTCGCCATGTTGCCCAGGCTGGTCCCGAGCTTCCGAGCTCAATTGATCCGTCTGCCTTAGCCTCCCAAAGTGATGGGATTACAGGCATGTGCCACCGCACCCAGCTAAATTACAAGTGTTTTATTATCACATTTTGTAACATAACGTGATGTACATTATTTTGTACTTATCAAGTACAAATTACATTAAAAAAACATCGAATTCCATTTTGTTGGAAATTTTTTATATTATACTGCTTATAATTATTCGTGCAAAGGTCCTTCTTGTTCTGTGTTTTCAGAACCATTAACCGTTCACTTATTTGGTGGTGGGTAGGGGAGAACGACTGGTCTAAGTCCTGGGCTCTGGAGGTCTGAGAACCTGGAGTACTGATGTCTGAGGGAGAGGATGGATGCCCATCTCTAGATGAGACAGCCTGTCTCCCTTTTCCCTGCCTTTTGCTCTATCTGGGTCCTCAATGGATTGGATGGTGGCCACCCACATAGGTGAGGGCAGATCTTCTTTACTCCAGATTCAAATGCCAGTCTCTTCTGGAAACACCCTCACAGACACACCCATAAATAATGTCTTATTAGCTACCTGGATATCCCCAGCAGAGTCAAACTGACACACAGACTCACCCATGACAGGGAGGCTGCTTGATTTCCACAGTGTTGTCTGAACTAAGTTATTTCTCTAAATGGGTGTGTGGGAGTGTGAGTGTGTGCACTTATTTAATTTCGCAGTTTCTCCACTGAGAGCTTCTCTGTCTGGATGCCTAGTTAGTCTTCCAGGAGTTAAACTTACAGGGACATGCATGCAAACAACCTGTCTTTAGGTGGCCATTTCATTCCCAATAAGACCATGTGAGAAGGAGGGCTTGGAGGGGAAGGGAGTGCGTGTTACGAGTGGTGATTGCAGGGCTCACTCTGCCTAGGATCCAGGAAAACAGACTGAAACACAGCTAAGGAATGTGCAATAGGCACTAAGCAAACACAGGGGCAGGCCCTGCAAGATGGAGATTTAATAGGCAAAGCCCTATTTTTAGATTCTGTGACAAATTATGATGGGAGAAGTTTGTGTGCAGAATACCAGTATGATGAAAGTCATCCTCATGAGAGAGCCCTCTGGGCAAAGCCAGAGGTATGGTCAGTATGTAGATAATACATCAAAACTGCCTGGAGGATAAGATTCCAATAAAATTAGATGAATACAAACCACTCTCACCACTTCTGAATACTATAAAATGAATCTATATTGCCAATTCAAAAACAACCGATTGTAGACACTTTACCATTTTATTTCAAACACCAGGCTACATAGATGCTGTTTTCCTTTTCCTTTACTCCTGTGCCCATTCTCAATAAGAACTGTGCTGAATTAGTGCAGTAATAAAGTGTTGAATCAGTGCTGGGTCACTCTTCATGTGAGAGAAAGATGTTGGTGATTAACCAAGCCCAGTGTTAAAAAGAAGCAGGATAGTGTGATTTCTGGCATAATCATGGTTTTAATTCAGTAGGTTTTGCCAACTGCTGAACATTTAAATAATGATGAGCCCTGCCCTAGGCTCAGGTTACAAATCCCTTCAAGGAACAGTTGTGTTTCTTCTATTGCCCAAATATTAGAGGGCCAGTGAGGGTCACCTCCAGCTATGCAAAAACAAATGGAAGTGTGGATTTTTAAAAATGTCTAAAAAAGAAGATCCTACATGTGTCCTCCTAATTCTATTCTCACCAAGGTCATTGATAAGTGTATAAATTAAGTATTGAATTAAGTAGGCAATGTTATTTATTGAGTGTTTACTGTGTGCTGGGCTCAGTGTGTGCTGAGTGTGAGCCAACCAGCTAGTCCCTGCAGCAGCCTTCTCAGACAGATGCTATGATCTCAATTTCATGTGTTAGCAAACTAAGGCAGAGAGATTAAGTAACTCTCTGGGTCACATAGTGCTGTGGATTGAATATCATGCCCCAAAATTCATATCCAAAGCCCTGACCTCCAATATGACTGCATCTGGAGAACTGGCCTTAGGGAGGTAATTTTTTTTTTTTTATACTTTAAGTTCTAGGGTACATGAGCACAAAGTGCAAGTTTGTTACATATGTATATATGGGGTATTTAAGTTAAATGAGATAATAAGAATGGGTGTCCTCATAAGAAGAGGAAGAGACATCAGAGCATGTACACTCTCTTTCTACATGAACACAGAAGAAGCCATGTGAGGACACAGCAAGAAGGTCACTGTCTACAAGCCAGGCAGAGAGCCCTCAGCAGAAGCCAGCCCTGCTGACACCTTGATCTTGGACTTCCAGCCTCCAGAACTGTGAGGAAATACATTTCTCTTGTTAAAGTCACTAAGTCTGGTATGTTGTTGTGGCAGCCTGAGCAGACCAATAGGTACAGTAAGAGTGGGGTGAGGGTTCTCATTTAGGAGGCCGGGCTCCAGAGTCTACGGTGTCAACCACAACACTATTATTTCTATATTTGAAGACAGAGACCACATGTTAATTTTGATCTTGATTTATTTTTATTTTTATGTTTAAGATGGAGTCTCGCTCTGTTGCCCAGGCTGGAGTGCAGTGATGTGATCTCAGCTCATTGTAGCTTCTGCCTTCTGGGTTCAAGTGATTCTCCTGCCTCGGCCTCCAAAGTAGCTGGGATTAGAGGCGTGCACCACCATGCCCTGCTAATTTTTGTATTTTTGGTAGAGATGGGATTTCACCATGTTGGCCAGGCTGGTCTTGAACTTCTGACCTCAGGTTAACCGCCCTTCTTAGCCTCCCAAAGTGCTAGGATTACAGGTGTGAGCCACTGCTCCCAGCCATAAATTTTGATCTTTATAACTTCTATAGTGTCTTATGCCTAAAGATTGATAACATATTTTACAAAATAAAATAGAGTGCAAATGAATGATCATAGCCAAGGACATTCTGCACACCAACACCTGGCCACCATTTGTCCCAAATTGCCACTCCTTTCTGCCTACCATTTCCACCCTCCACTAGCTTTCCTTCTAAGCCTGTCCATTCTTACCTTGTCTTCCACACAAATGGTGTTTATTCTCTGACCAAATCTGGGATACTGGCTACCATCTCAGAAAATTGCTTGCAGGCACCAGGCAACCTTCATTTACTTTTTAATAAATCATGAGATAGCCCCAAATCAAATCTCAAACTGCAGGAAACTTCTTCAAATTCTCCCATTCTATACTTGTATCTTCCTTCCCCAAGAGTAAGAATCTGAATTCTCAATAATCTATATATGTAGGCTGTCTGCTACAAAACATACAAAACACTTTTGGAATGGTCACATCCATAACTCTACTGAGGAATTGCTTATACAAGACTCAGACCTCACAGCTAAGGACCAGCTATTCCTCCAGTTGAAACAGAAAATCCCATGTGACCTTATTTAGCCTGAGGGCTCCCAATAATGTACCAGTAGGTGATGGACCAGTCATAAACTGCTCAAAGCATTTGAAAGCCATTTGGAAAGCTTCCCTACTTCCAAAAATTCTACCTAATAGAACACTCACCAATCAAACACTGTCTGTCTTAAGACTTCCTTCTTTTACTCTATAAAACTCACCCTCCTTTGACTTTTCACTAGGAGGAAAGTGATAGTAGCAGTCTTCCTTGTATGATGTCAATAAATAGCCTTTTGTTAATTCTACAGATGCACTTTGCCCTTTTGATACCATCAACTACAAGCCTATGAGGTAAAACTAAGAATTACTTGCAATTTTTTAAAATCCTAGAATATTCCCACTGAGGTTGTACAAGCAAAATACTGTGTTCAAAAGTTACCTGCACTAATTTTTTTAAATATGTGGTTATGTTATCCATTGCATAAGCAGTTAGGTTCCTTTGTTTCTATTTGTGTTTCCTTTCAAGGTTTGCTTTTGTCATTCTTTTTCTATTTTGTTTTTAAACTTGTAAGCCATTTAAATGGTTCAAAAATGTAGTCAGCACAAAAAGACATATTCAGAAAAGTCTCATTCCCATCTCTAAACTCCTTCTGCCCCTGTTCTGCCCACCTCCTATGTGAAGTCATTTTCATTCATTTCTGCTAGATCCTTGATATGGTTTAGATTTGTGTCCCTGCCCAAATCTCATGTTGAACTGTAATCCTCGATGTTGGAGGTGGTCTGGTGGAAGATGACTGGATCATGGAGGCAGATTTTCCCCTTTGGTGCTGTTCTCATGAGATTTTGTTTAAAAGTGTGTGGTACTTCCCCGAGTCTCTCTCTTCCTCCTGCTCCAGCCATGTAAGATGTGCCTGCTTCCCCTTCCCCTTCTGCCATGATTGTAAGTTTCCTGAGGCTTTCCCAGAATCTGATGCTATCATGCTTCCTGTACAGCCTGCAGATCTGTGAGCCAATTAAATCTCTTTTCTTTATAAATTACTCAGTCTCTAGCAGTGCAAGAACAAACTAATACAATCCTTCCTGTGTCTCCTTCTGTAAAAATAAGCAAAGCAAATATATATACATACACGTTCTTGTTTCCCAGTCTTTTCCCATGGAAAAAATGTTTCAGAACAAGAAACTGAACAATAGGTTCCTTCTGCTAAAGTAATTTGAAATCACTTAATGCATTCATTTCATTTTACATAGCACAGGCTCCTCGATGAAGCATAGGGGCCACACTACAGGAGTGGGAGGTACACAGGCCTGGGTGTGAATCTTGGCTGCACGGAGTGGCTGTGGAACCTAGGACAGGCTAACCTCTCTCATTTCCTCATCAGTCACATGGGGAAAAAATGATCAGATTACAGGTGCTATTGCATCCATGTGAAGCTTCACATGTGAAAGTACTCAACACAGTGTTCTGCCTGAGGACACCACTGGGGATTCTCTTAATTCCCTTCCTTTCCTTGGTCAAATGTAAAAGCAACAGCTGACCTTTCCTGTAGAATCAGCATCATTGATCAATAGCTTTTGTCCCTTATGTCATGTGTTTTGTTGTTTGTTGATTCTTTCAAGTGGAATAAAAACCTCCACAGGAAAGGTCTGGTGACGCCATGTCTTGGCTTCCTATTGATGCCAGGGTTTACTTTACACATACTTGTTCTTCGGACATTTCAAAATACTCTTTGATGCCTGGTATTTAAAGAGTCGCTCTTCATTTCATTGTCCCTCATTATTCTGCATTTTTCAGGCACTGGTTCTTAACTTTTTTAAGGCAAGGATGCTTTTGGGAATCTCATGAAACCCATAGATCCTCTTCTTTTAAAATATACAGGCATTCAAAAGTTTCCCAATGGTCAGGTGCTCATGAACTCACTAAAGCCCATAGGATCCCAGGTTCAAATAAAACAAAGGAAAGCAGAAGTAGAAGAATAAAACAACTCTTCTAGGGTTAAGTGTGTGCATGCAAGTCATGGGGAGGAGGTTTAAGAAAAAGTAGGGAATAGGAAGAGGGAATTTACTTAAGCTGCCACTGGGTTAGAGGAACCTCACACGCTTTCACAGTATCCAGTGCTCACCCCATCAGAATCTTTTTCACCAAACTGTAACTGTCAATACTTCTCTGTATCTCTCTGAAGTCCGGGGACGAGGGTTTCTGTGGGCAGGAGCTCTGTCTTGGCCACCATTTTATCTCCATTCCATAGTATAGTGTTTGGTAATATGTCTAATAAATAATGGCTAAATGAGTAAAAAGACCCAGCTGGCAATAACTTCATTTATTTGTTTATCATGTATTTATTGAGAATCTATTATGTGTCAGGCACTTTGATGGGTTCTGAGAGCAGAATGATGACTTGGCCCTGGATTCATTGGATGTATGGTCTACTGAGAATCCAAATAAATATAAAATTACAACTGTGACTCCTATGAGACTGTAAAAAAGGACTGCATTTGGTCTTGTGTGCGAATTAGTAAAAATGTCCCTGAGGATGTGACATTTGAGCTAAGATTTGAAGGATGGATAAGGCAATGTGTGGGGTAAGGGTGAGTGCTCTACAAGCAGAGGCAACAACATTTGCAGGGGAAAGATCTGTTGTAGGAAGGCTCCTTGGGCGTTCAAGAAGCTGAAAGTAGGTAAGTGTGTTTGGGGGATGGGCAAGGGGAGCTTGGTACCAAATGAAAATATTGTTCTGGCTGCAGAGGAGAAAATGACTTGGAGGAGGACAAAGTAAGCAGATGTGGGGAAAATAGAAAGCTGCTTCAACTGTACAAAGAAGAAATTATAGTATTGGGACTAGAATAGAAGTGATGAAGATAGGGAGACTGAAATGGACTCAAGACATGTTTAGGAGGTCAAGTAGACAGACCACTGTAATGAATTATTCATGAGGGTGAATTAGAGGGAAGAGCCAAGAAGGACACCCAGGTTTCTGGCATGGGAAACAGGATGAATGGATGGCGGTTCCACTGGGAATCTTGAATGCAGCAAGATGACATGTTTGGTTTTGGACATGTTTAGGTTATTGTGACTTTGACACATGCAAGAATATTGAGCAGGCCATTGGGATAACCAAATCTCAGATCTACAGAAGAAGCCTTGGTTAGACATACACAGTGGGGATATCAGCGGCATATGGATGATAACAGAAGCCTGGGAGGGGGTGAGATTGCCTAGGGAAGGGTCAAATGAGAGGGAAAGGCTGAGCGGGAGACAAAGGCTGTGGAAACTTAACATCTGATGGGCAGGAGAAGGGGGATGAGCCTGCCCAGCATGTTGAAAGAGAGAGGCTGGAGAGGCAGGAGAAGACCCGGAGAGCAAAGGGCGGCAGAAGCCATGTGAGGAGGATGTTTCAAGAAGAGCAAGTGGTTAACGCTGTAAAAAAATGCTAAAAGAGAAAACTGCCCCAAACTGAACAATATGCGTTAGATTCAAACATGGCGGTCAGGGCTGAGGGGTAAAAAGGGAGCCAGTGAGGTGGTTTGAGAAGTGTTTGAGTTGAGGAGGTGGGGAGTGAATATAGAAAAGTTTTTCAAGAATCTGACCCCAAAGATGTGGGGAGAAGGCAAGAGTTAACAAGGGATATGGGATTGGGTGAGTTCTGAAAACCCTGAGGCACCTGACCACATTTAAACATGGCTGAGAAAGGCTCTGTTTGAGTGGATGTGGCTCCATCTACAGGTAGGGGAGGAGGTGATCAACTATTTAAGATTCTGGAGAGATGGGTGAGGCTGGGAGAAGACCGAAGAGGGACCCCTCCTCTGTCCTCACAGAGGGAAGGCTGAGACTGTGGGTACTGGTGCAGGTAAATCTGGGATATGGTGGCAAAGGCTTGAGGGAATTTTGGTCGGCACAGTTCCATTTTCTTTGTGAAACAGGAGGTTGAGGGGGAGATTGGAAACTTTCTGAGGAGAGTAAAAGAGTGATTTGATCAGAGAAACCAAGCAGGATTTAGACAGGTGTCTAATCGTGAATTTGTCGTGAGTATTTGTTGGTTATATACCTCACACCCATTTCCTTTCCCCTTTCCAGGTATTACTCAGTTTTATGAGCTGCCTCCTATCACTGCCCATGAACTCTGGGGTCTCACTTGGCTTAAGCTTACTGACACATGCCATCTCCTTGGCTACAGTCATCCACTTCAGGGCTTCATTCAGAGGAATTAAAACAGCATGGCAAGAAGCAGTTGGCAGAAGTGAGCTTTCCCCAACGACTGTGAACCAGCGCCCAGATAGCCTCTTGGCTGCTGGCAGCTATGTAGGGACTGTGAGATCAGACACCCAGAGGAAGCTGACCTGGAGGACATGCCTCACTGTCCACAGACTTGACACTTATGAGAAGTAACGAACCCCATGATTGCTCAAGACAGCCACTAAGTGCCTTAAAACAATCTATCTGACCCAGGCACACATTTGCCCTGATGTGTCACTTTCTCCAGCCACACACAACAGCTGTAGTTAAGGCACAGGCTCATTGACCAGCTTACTGCACCAAAACCAAAGGGAAATTAATAATATTCATTTATTTAACAAGAATTTATTGAATGCCCTCAAAGTGTAAGACTTTGTACTTGGAGATCAGAATTAGTAGTCCTGGGTCTCACAGAGTTCAGCATCCAGTGCAGGGGATACAATAGCTCCAAGGACACGGTACCACTGACAACAAATTCTCATTAAATTCAGATGAATATATGAGCTTCCCATTAGCACTAAGACAATTCAGGGTGATTGATCCATATTCTCCTGAATGACATACTGACTTAGGAAAAAAAAAAGCAAAAACTCCCTTCAATTCCTCTTCCAAGTTGTTCTTGGTGTTCATTTCAATCTACCTCCTCTTATATAAAAATACTGATTTTGGCCAGGCACAGTGACTCATGCCTGTAATCCCAATACTTTGGGAGGCTAATGAGGGTGGATTTCTTGAGCCCAGGAGTTTGAGACCAGTCTGGGTAACATGGTAAAACCCCATTCCTGCAAAACAAAAACAAAAACAAAAAACAGAAATTAGCCAGGCGTGGTGGTGTGCACCTGTAGTCCCCCAGTGCTTGCAGGGAGCAACAAGGAGACTGGTTGTATTTGGGTGAGACCACACCCCCAACCATGACAAAGTGATATTACGCCACCCCAAGTCCAACCACCCTTAAGGTGGGGAGGGGAACATCTTGAATGACAGTTTGGGTCTGAATTAACCACGTTGAAAACTGGAAGTATGTATGTATGTATGTATGTATGTATGTATGTATGTATGTATTTTGAGATGGATTCTCGCCCTTTCGCCCAGGCTGGAGTGCAATGGCAAGATCTTGGCTCACTGCAACCTCTGCCTCCTGGATTCAAGTGATTCTCCTGCTTCAGCCTCCTGAGTAGCTGGGATTACAGGTGCATGCCACCTTGCCCGGCTAATTTTTTGTGTCTTTAGCGTTGTTGTTAGTAGAGATGGGGTTTCACCATATTGGCCAGGCTGGTTTCGAACAGAACGTGACCTCAAGTGACCCACCTGCCTTGACCTCCCAAAGTGCTAGGATTACAGGCATGAGCCACCATGTCCAGCCTATGTTTCAGTTTTTTTCTATTAGGAAACAGAAAGGGAGCTGACGAGCAGAATTCATTTCAATTGCAGAGAAAAAAGTTGGTTCCATCTCTACTTATCTGAGTGTTGTGTCTATAAATTATAAACTCTCCTGGAACATATTTTTAAAATTTGGCTTAAAAATTCAAAAACTCTTTCTAATGAAACAAAAAAAAGATACTTATAACTAAAATGTCTTCATCTTGAAAGATAAAAACGGAGTCTGTGATCCTGAGACTGCCCTCTGGTGAGTTGACAAGTCTTGGGAAAGCTTACGTGATATTATTGCTCTGTGTAGCTGAAACATAAACATCTATGTCAATGAACTTTATGATTCTAGTAAAAAACAAACAGACCTCCAAGTTTTGAGTTTGATAACTAGAACAATATAGAGATATGGGTGGGTGGGGACAGTTTAACAAAAGACTTACTATCTTTTTGTAGCTGAAACATAAACATCTATGTCAATGAACTTTATGATTCTAGTAAAAAACAAACAGACCTCCAAGTTTTGAGTTTGATAACTAGAACAATATAGAGATATGGGTGGGTGGGGACAGTTTAACAAAAGACTTACTATCTTTTTGATGGATAGCAGGCATAAAGTTGGGCAATTTTCATGGACCTATGGGCTCCAGTCCTAGTATGTTTTCCACTGGTGTTAAAGGCAGGTATTGTGCTTTTGAGAAGACAAAAGCTCCTAGGAAACTGTCTACATTGTTTCTGTAGCAGTCAAGGGGAAAAAACAGTAGAGACAAACCCTTGATGATGGTCTCATCTTAATTACCTAGCCCTTCATGAAACCAGGAGCTCAGGGAAGCCACGTTGTGGACAGGAAACAGACTGGCCATCAGACCAAGACACTCAGAGTCCAGGGACCTGGTAAGAGTCAGTTCAGTGGTTTCAGAGCTCCTGCTGTGGGCAAGCTCATTGGACTGGCTCTGCCTCTACCCTTGCTTCTGGAAAATGAAGAATGCCTTTAGCTGAACCCTGAAGAATGGGCAAGGGATGGGTAGCTGGAGGGGCCAGAGTCGTGCTGCATGGGAGCCGGACCAATGTGTGTCGGGGTCTCTATCTGTTGTTTGCAAACAAGCTCTGGACTAAGGTGATACCACCTAGATGTGGATACCTAAGGAAAACCTAAATTTGTCATCCTGTGCAAACTGTTGGTGTCCCACAATCCCCCATGACCCCTTGGGTCTCTAGACCTCCCTTTGCCACACATTTGCATCTGGGCAATTATCTAGGAAGGTGAAAGTGAATTGAAAGGTCTTCTGAAGGCAGAGGTTACTAGAGAGAAAGAAGTTTAGACCTAAAAACAGAAATATCAATCGAGCCAGCAGTCTCATTCCTGGGTACATACCCAAAGGAATATAAATTTTTCTGTTATAAAGACACATGTATGCATAGGTTCATTGCAGCACTATTCACAATAGGAAAGACATGAAATCAACCTAAATGTCCATCAATGGTAGATTGGATAAAGAAAATATGGTACATATACACCATGGAATACTATGCAGCCATAAAAAAGAATGAAATCATGTCCTTTGCAGGAACATGGATGGAGCCGGAGGGCATTATCCTCAGCAAACTCAAGCGGAAACACAAAACCAAACACCACATGTTCTCACTTGTAAGTGGGAGCTAAGTGATGAGAACTCATGAACACATAGAGGGGAACAACACACACTGGGGCCTAGTGGAGGGCAGAGGGTGGAGGAGGGAGAGGATCAGGAAAAATAACCAATGGGTGCTAGAGGCTTAATACCTGGGTAATAAAATAAGCTGTACAAAAAATCCCCATGACACAAGTTTACCTATACAACAAGCCTACACATGTACCCCTGAACTTAAAAGAAAAGTTAAAAAAGGAGAACGTTTACTGATTTGCATTTGATTTGTCAAAGCATATAATGCCGTTAACATCTATTAAAAGAACTTTTGATTCCCCAAACTGAGATTTGCCTCTGTGGTATAAGATGCATGTGTCTAAGGCTTGATTTAGTAACTGGGTAATTTACTTGTTGGGAGGAAACAGAACGTGTAAACCTCTCCCCCTGACATATTTTTAGGTCTCTGAATCTGACTGATATTTCAGAAGTGTAGAGAAACCGGAGAATCTTTACTAAAAATTAAACACAGCTTACGCCTGGCCTAGCTATAGTTCACTTTTATTGCCTTTTCATAATTGTTTACATTTTCATTAATTTTGCACCTCGGGAGCCACATTTGATCAATTTGCAGAGTGATAAAATGTCCCCATTCTCTGAGGACCAGTTTGTACTCTGCTTTGTTAATAGCCTGTCAAAAGGAAATTCCTTGAGCGTGTTTTAAATTCTTCTTAAATTTAAGGGAGGCTGGTGAAACAATAGCCGGGCTTCCTGCCCTCCCTCCTTACCTCCAAATCCTTTCCGAAAGATTCCAAGGTGCTTGGGGGAGGACGGCTGATGAACAAGGGAAGAAGAAGGGAGAGCATCATTGGTTGCAAGAAAACAGATGGGTTTTTTTTTTTTTTGGTGAAAAAGCAGGCTTTAAAGAATTTTGAACCAAAAGCAATAGATTTTTAAAAACAAGTCTGGGTATGGTGGCTCAAACTCATAATCCCAGCAATTTGGAGGGCTGAGGCAGGAGGATCATTTGAGGCCAGAGTTAGAGACCAGCCTGGGCAACAGAAAGAGACCTTGTCTCTACATAAAATAAAACAAATGTAGCTGAGTCCCAGCTACTCAGGACGGGAGGCTGAAGAGGGAGGATTGCTTGAACCCCAGATGTCGAGGCTGTGGTGAGCCATGATCGCACCACTGCACTCCAGACTGGGCAACACAGCAACACTCTGTCTTTAAAAACAAACAAATAAAAACAAACAAACAAAAACAAACAAGCTCCTTACAGAGTGACTCACAAATCCAGCACCAGGAAGATGATACAATGGAGACGTATTTATCGAAGCAACCGCGTCTTCTCGCGGGCCATCTAATGAAGGCAATCTTAAATTGAAATAGTGGGCAAATTTTGGAAAAATAAATGTAGTTTGCATCCTGCATGTTTGTGAAGGTCTGTGGATCTTGGTGGCAGTGAAGTGTTTGAACCATGTTTAACAGGGAAGCTTTTGTCCAAGAGGTTCCAAGCATTCTGCCTAGGCTGCCCTGGGGCTGCAGTGACCCTGGAGCGGGTGAGCACCCAGTCGTATTCCAGGTGCCAGAGTTCCTTTGGTGGTAGCTACTAGACTAGAAAATATTACTTGTAGAGTCACGTAGCAGCCTTTTCCAGAGCTGCTTCATAAATTGGATTCATTTTTACTATTAGAGCTGTCTCAAGAGGTCCGGAGTCCAGCGCACAGCCTCTCTTATAATCTGCTGGAAGTCCCTCACTCTTCGACTAACGGTGAACAGTTAATAAAACGGGGGTGGGTAAACATCCACTTATGACTCTGTTAGGAACTCTCACCCTTTCTTCACACTTGGAATCTTTCCTGACTTTTGGAAAATTTGGTTTGGTTTATAGAGTGTGAGACAAGCCTTCTTCCGAATGAGCACATCCTCGTAAATGTATGCGTAATACGTTTAGAAGTCAGAGAGTCTCCTTCAGTCCAAGTCTAGTTTTGAAGTATTTATTTCAAGCGTATAAATCGACGAATCTCTACATTCCTACATTAACTGGGGTACTGTAACCCAGGAGAGTTTAGCATTTTAAATCTGTTTTTTTAAAAATATATATTTCATAAGAATCAAATATTTTCAGGAAAAAATGAAGACTTGGTATGGCAAAATAAACCCCCACCATGCTACATCCCTTGGCTCACAAATCACTACCAGGTGCCCAAGTTCTGTCCTGACTGTTGTGAAATTCTAGTAATAACAGGAGTATCTCATCCATTTATGTTCACACCTCTAGCTTGTTATTATCTCGGGGTGACATGAGATCCTTGTAGCTTAATCATTTATTTGGCTCGGGCTTTTAAAGATGAGGAGGAGCTGAGTAACAACACTGTGTTCCTCTCTGGTCTAATCTTTGTCATCTCAATTCACTGTTCCTCCCGGGTAGGGAGGGTTGGCATGTTCCAGTTCCAGCAGTCGGTGTGCCAGGCAATGTTCAGCAGAGCCAGAGAGCAGGAACAGCAGGTACCAGGATCCTGGGTCACAGTGCAGTTTCAGTTAGTTTAGTTTCAACAGCAGCTCTTCCAAGGTGGTGGAAATAGATTGTGTGTAGGGATCAGAGTGACAGGGAGGGATGGAGCCCTTTCATCTGTCCTATTTTGAGGAAGACGAGTCATATATCAAGTAAAGTAATACATGAGGATATAGCACAGGGCAGAACATGTAACATGTTCTTCATGACATCACTTATTAATCCTTATATACCAATAATAGCCTTGAAGGGGCTGACTTAATTCTTGAAGAGGCTGACTTAATTCTTACTTTTTAGCTCGTTTCTTTGGATCCATGAGTTTTTTTGGTCTTACTTCTAAGAGCGTCCTATTAGACGTAAAGACTTGGCCGACAGATGTGTGTATGAGTAGGGCTGGGGTGGAGGGGAAGCACTATTTTGCGTCTATGTCAGAAACAGCTTGGTTCTGGATTAGTGTCTTTTATTTAACCATGTCTTTTATTGTCTGTATTCTGATCCTTTGACATCTGGGGTTGTGCTGACCCAATTGCCAGAGACCAGTAAACAATTTTGCCCATGGGAGCACTTTTTAGATGCAAACCAACAGCTCCAGCGCCCATGCCCCCAATCACTTCTCTCATGAGGCTCTCTCACTCCAGGCCATGATCCACTCACCTTAACCCCCCCAGAGTTAGGCTCAAACATTAGGGACAGCCTCCATGCTCCAGAGTCTGCTGAAATGATCCAAACTAGCCCATCCTAAGCCTGCTGACCAGCCTCGTCCATTCCTTCTCACGGAAACCATGATAAAGGGTCTTGCCCACAGCTTCCCGCCCTCCTTCCCTCCTGGCTGACCGGGTGCTTCCTGATGTGGAACATTTCTGCCCCCACCACGACATAGTGTGCCTCCGACTTTGGGAACGGTGAGTGATAAACACCTCAGCAGAGCTTGGTGGCAGCAGAGGCAGGGTCTGTACCTCGGTTTATGTTGATATTGCGTGGAAAATGGCACAGCTAACACTGATTGTATTTCCTGGACCTCAAGTTGGGACACGCAGTCTGAGCTGGCAGATTCGGAAGTCATGCCTGGGATCCGTGAGTGTTCTGAGGCTGCAGGAAGCCCTTCCAGCCTGGGTTAGCCAGGAGTGAGCTGGGCTGCTGCCACCACTGGCCCTCATCAGACAGCCCAGGGAGGGGGACATCAGGCTGAAGCACAGCTGGTAGGGGTGACATTTCTGAGCATGCAGGGTATAAAACGGGGGAGGAATCTACAGGGGAGGAGGCTGTGCCTCTGAGGGCATGAGCTGCAATCACTGAGGCCGGGCAGCTCTGGCTACAGAGCTGTGGGTCATGGATGGGAGGAAGTCTTACAAGTAGCCAGGCCTTCTCACTCAAACCTCCGTGAACAGCATCTGCTGGCTGAGCTCTTGGACTTCTCGGAAAGGTGATGGGGGAAGCTGTGGTCTGTAAGGTTTACCTTTCCTCTGGGGTATGCTACTGGCACACATTACAGGCATCCACATTTTAGCTGCTAATCCTGAAGAGCTGGTCTGGGATCTCCATGGGATGTCATCTTGCTAATATTTAGAGTTGGGGACAAAAACCAGAATAGATTATTTCCTTTCCTGAATACTTTAATTTCACTTGGAACCAAATTGCCAATAGGTTCATTTTCTCCTAACCAAATTGCCAATAGGGTCAAGTTTAGAATGACTTCTCTTGGAATAGACAGTCTTAAATTTTATTAAGCTGCTTGTTGGAGTGTGGATGCCACCTGACAAAATGATGAAAATGAACCTTCTTCCTGCTGTTTCTTGGGGTCGGTTATTTGTCCAGTTATATCACACTGAACTCATTACTTTGGGTTTTTAAAGTTTTTTTTTTTTTTAATTGCAGATATTTAAGTCAGGTCACCTATAGAAAGGGAGCTTAGGCTGGGTGTGGTGGCTCATGCCTGTAATCCCAGCACTTTGGGAGGCCAAGGCGGGCAGATCACCTGAGGTCAGGAGTTTGAGACAAGCCTGGCCAACATGGTGAAACCCCGTCTCTACCAAAAATACAAAAATTAGCTGGGCGTGGTGGCGGGCGCCTGTAATCCCAACTACTTGGGAGGCTGAGGCAGGAGAATCACTTGAACCTGGAAGGTGGAGTCTGCAGTGTGCCGAGATTGTGCGGTTGCACTCTAGCCTGGGTGACAAAGCAAGACTCTATCTCAAAAAAAAAAAAAAAAAAAAAAAGGGGGGGGGTAGTTTATAAATCACTGTGTTTTTACTTTTCCTCCTCCTCACTTATCTTACATTTCCTCAAGCTAACCACGGCATGTTGTGGGAGAGGCGGGAGGAGTTCTAACCCAAGGAATCTTGACCTGAGATTTCTAGGAGGAGGAGTGCTGCCTCTTTCCTCTGGGGCCCACCTCCAGTTGCACTAATTGTTCAGTGTTGTTCCACAGACTCAGAACACAGTATAATTGTACGCTTCTCAATAGGAGTTATTAATGAACATAGAATGCGAAATTGATGAAATTTTTTTTGTAAGTCGGAAAAGCTCTCAGCAGCAATCTCATGGTGAAACGCAGGAGACAGGGCTATCTGTAGTGGGAGGCTGTGGGCAGGAGCGTTTGTTTGCCAGAGGCTGGCTGTGGCACCACTGTGACGTAGCCAGACCCCGCATCACCTTTGCTAGGCTGTGCCTCGCTGACGTTTCTGCAGGTGCTGTTTCCAGATGACCCAGCCAGGGTTCTGATCTAGCCACATTGATAATGAATGTTCGTTTTGAGACCGAAGCACAAAACTGGGAGAAGCTGAGCTTCTTCACTTGTTTCCTATCTGTTTGTCCCATGTCTCTAAATAGGTAGGTGACAATGTGGCACGAACTCAGTTCACTGAGTGTTTTCTATCAGTGTTAGAGATGTGTCCCCTACAAAGAGAGCTCAGGACAGAAGAGCTTCTTAAGTCACACAGCTCTGCTTTCGTCCATCGGCTTTGTGTGTGTCTCCCTGGTGGCCCTCATGGTGGGAAAGGGTTTGGAGAATGATTCTGAGTTCATTGGAGGTGCCATATTCCACTTTTCAACTTATGGTGCTTCTTAAGGACTCCCCCGCTGTGAAAATACTGATAATCGTTGCGAGTCAGTGTGTGTGAAGGTGGGAAATTATGATACGATTTGCATGACTCAGAAAATGTATATTGGAAGGCCACCTTTGAAAAATGCTAAAGTGTTTGCATAGAAGGATGTTAGCTAGAAGTGTTCAACCTGGGTAGGGCGTGGAGATAATGCCAAGAGGAAGAGCCCCTCTAGTGATTAACACCAGTCAAGGCTGGGGCACGGAGGGCGAGAGCTGAGCCAGGACCCACACATCCCAGATGGGGCATGTTGGGGTAGGGGGTTGTGGGACTCCCTTTTAGGGAGGAGATTCTGATAGCTTGGCTCTTACTTCACTTTCATAGTTGCATCCATTGAGTGACTCAAGTCAGGCCCATTTGGAAGGCCTCTTACATGGAGCACCTGTCTCTCTGCCTTTCTACCTGGGAAGGCAGGAGGAGGCTCAGCTCTGCCCCATTACTGCAGGCCACCCCACTCATCAGCACTAAAGGAGCCAGCCAGCACAGAGGTCCTCCACTCTGGGTAAAAGGAGCAGTGAGGAGGGAGAGACAGCGGATTATACGCAGGAAGCCTTGACCCTCCTTCTTTGCTCATTGCCTGTAAGAAATGCTATTTGTTAAGGAAAGGTAGGGAAAAATCTATTTAAAGGGTTTTAAAATGTAGACCTATCATGGCCCTTCCTCATTTGTTTGTTCCAGAGTTGTTTGCTTATCTGTCTTGTTTCTCCCTTTCTGGTTTAACAGGAAGCTTTATATCCCCAGAGTATTTAACCTGCAAAGTGCAGACGTTCAATACATTAATGGATGGATGGATGACAGGATGAAAAAGCAGGCTGAGACAGATAATTGAGGAAGGGCCTGCTGGGGTCTGGAGTGGAGTTGAGTTTGGCGTTGGCCTGCCCAGGGGTTGGTGGGATTCAGGCAGAGGATGTGGAAGAGGGGTCCTCAGGGGATGCAGGAAGGAGTCCTCCAGCGGACACTGGTCCCAAGCGTGGGTCTCAGAAACGGCACACAGGTGGGCTCCATAACCTCTAGTTCTGGGGAGCACCCCTGACACTGCAACATGCAGGGTGCACCAAGTCCATGCCAAGATCTCGTTCAGTGAGTTCACTTTTGCAGAGGCTTGCTCAACTCCTTGTGGGACGGTCGTAGTCTATGGAGACTCTCCAGGGTTTGAGATGTTTACATTGGACAAGGGTCTCCTTTCTGCCCTCACCTGCTCATTTCCAGATCTGCTTTGAATGAAGAGGTAGAGTAGACTTTTGGTGACATTGACTGAAAATCTTTCATTTGATCATTTTATAGTATTTCTCTTCGGCTGGATGTTTAGAGCAGTCTTCAGTTTTGTTTTGTTTTGTTTTGTTTTTTCATTAAATACGTAATGACTCTGAGCTGTGGTCTGCATTCCTTCACAATGGGGGCAGATTCACATTTCAGCGGGCAGTCTTTCAAATGTAATTTAAGGATTTTTATTAACAATCTGACTTGGGAGTTCCCTATTACTTGCTGATTTAGTGATCTTATAAGAAGTCTGGATTTTGCAGAAGTGACAGTATTACTGGAACAAGAAGACATGGAAGGAATGTTTGCTGGGTCAGGAAGAAAACTCAGTGGACTGCTTGCTTTCCAATGACCCTTTCTCTATGTCCCTGGAGTAGAGAGACTACTACTAGTAGCCATAGTTTAGTCCCTGGATGCTTGCAAGGATTGAATATCCTCAAACCACTGGCAATGCACAAAAATATTGCCAAGATACGTGGCATGGTAAGAAAGGGAGACATGCCTTTTCTACTTGATCTCCTTCTGGACTTGACAAATGAAAGGATGTCCTCACGTGTTGGAAATAATCAAGAAACTCTAATTCCAGCTTTTTTATTTTTTAATTTTTAAATTAAATTAAATTAAATTTTTTGAGATGAAGTCTCACTCTGTCACCCAGGCTGGAGTGCAGTGGCACAATCTTGGCTCACTGCAAGCTCCATCTCCTGGGTTAACGCCATTCTCCTGCCTCAGCCTCCCGGAGTAGCTGGGGCTACAGGCGCCCACCACCATGCCCAGCTAATTTTTTTGTATTTTTAGTAGAGACGGGGTTTCACCGCATTAGCCAGGATGGTCTCCCTCTCCTGACCTTGTGATCCGCCTGCCTCAGCCTCCCAAAGTGCTGGGATTACAGGCGTAAGCCACCGTGCCTGGCCTAATTCCAGCTTTTAAAAACAATCTGTCCAGTGTGTCTGCATTCTAGAAAAGCAGTGCACCATGAATGTGGCTTTGATTCTCTCTGGTCCTTAGATAATCCTGGCCACACGTTAGACCCAGGTGTAGTGTCTGGCACCAGTTCTGGCCCTCTGTCCACTTCCTTGAGCTCAATGCTCCAGCAAGGTGGGGCTAGGCAGGATAGGGTTGTTGTAGGCTTGGGCTTTGGCAATAAGCTACCCCAGGCTGAGTTCTAGTTCTGCCTCTCACTCTCCACATGAGCTGTGACAAGCTCCATTACTTTCCTGAGCCTCAGTTTCCTTATTTGTGAAAAAGGAATAATACCTCCAGGTTTTTGTGAGATGCATGTATGGTAGGTACCAGGTATGTAGTGCATTATACCTGCCTCACGGTGGGCTGTCAACAAAGATGGCAGCTGGATGGCCATAGCCTCCTCACTGTACTGTGTGTCATTCCCCTGTCTGGACTACGCTTCCTCTTCCTCTGTTTACTGAAATTCTATCCAGTGGTTTTAGGAGGCCTCTCTGAGCATCTCAGCCAGCTTTCCTTCAAGAATCCTGCTTCATCTATTATCTGAAGCACTTGCTAGGCTCTTTTCACAGTCCACTTATTGCTTTTCACTTGACAATTTTCCAGGTTTCGTTCATTACAATTATCAAAAGAATTTTGGCAAAGTCTTCCTTCCCCAACTAGGCTGTCAGTCTCTGGCATTTAGTAAATATGTATGCTTTGTCTGTCTTTGTACATCCACCCTCATCTCCTAATCAGATAATCTCAATGGAATTTGTATCTCTTGTATACCATAAGCTTGATAAATACTTGATAATACTTGATGACAACTCAAAAGTTCAATTTTATTGCCACTACTTGAATTATAATAGCACTTACTGCATGAGACAGGTACTATGTTAATTATCAGAATGAATAAAACTAGAAACAGACCTTCTCCTCTTGAAACTTATCGAAGGTAGGGAAATGAAAGACATTGATCATTGTATAAAACTTGTAATGAGTTTTTCAAACGAAAGGTATAGAGGGCCACAGGACCACATAAGGGCAGGAGCTTGGCGTCACTTGGGAGTAGGAATGGCTTTCTCAATGTCATGCTGACAGAGGGTGGACAAGGGTATCCCTGGACTGAAGGAGCAGTGACCCTGTTGTGGGGACAGTCATATGTGAGATAATGATGTGAGGTGAGGCTAAAGAGGTGAGCAGGGGCACACATGTAGGCCTGTCGGTCACATCAATAACTCAGCCTTCCCTCTAAAAGCAGTAAGAAGGCATTGGAGAGTTTGGAGGACATAGATAGGATCCTCCTCTCTGTCTTTTGAAAAGAGCCCTTGAGCTGCAGTGCTCATAGTGGACTGGGGCAGAGCAAGAATGAACAAAGAGAGAGCAAGGAGGAGCCTTCCCAGTGGTCTGGGCAAGGGGTGATGGCGGGTAGACTGGAGTGGTCATGCAGAGGAAGGGAGTGAAAGGATTCAAGACAGAGCTGGGAAGGGAAGTAGACTGAGCTTGGCGCTGGGTTGGAAATGGGGGCAGGGAACATGCAAATTCCCTTGATGTCATCTAGGTTTCTGGACTGAGCACCTGTGTGGACAGTGGAGCTGTACACCAACATACTGACTCCTGGAGAGGACTGGATTGAGAGGGAGTGTGTGAGTTTAGTGTGGACAGGTTGAGTGATGCCCAGGCTCTAAGAGGAGCTGTCAAAGGATGGTTGGATAAAGCCTTCTGGAACTTTAGGGACAAGTCTAACTTGTCCAGCATTGATGGTGACTAGTTCACATGTCAACTTCAACCACAGTCTCCATCCTGCAGGCTTGTAACCTTATTTTCAGCCTTACTGACCCACTGATTTTACTCCAAATCTCTTTAGGATGAGTCTTTAGGTTAGAGGTAAATTTGGGAGTCACTGGTGTATGGGAGCTTATGTTGTGGGAATGTCAATGAGAATTGGAGATAGAATAGAGTGAGGGGGGGAAGAGCTTAGTTAGACGGAACCTTGAGAAACCACAATATTTTCATGGCTGGTTATAGGAGTTGGAGGCTGAACAAGAGCTTGAGTGAATAGAGGCAGAAGAAAAAACAGGAAGTTTGAAGTCATAGGAGCCCAGGGAGAAGAATGGTTCCAGAAAGAAAAGTGGTCAACATCAAAAACTGCTGGAAGAACAAAAGAAATGGAAATAGTGTATTAGATTTAAAGACTAAAGACCATTGATGAGCTGGGCAGAGGATGTTTCAGCAGAACAGGGGGGTCAGAAATCTGGGAGCCTGTTGAGTAGTGAGCGGCAAAGAGAAGAGGGAGAATGGAAATATCAACAACTCTTTTGAAGAATTTGCTTGTTAGGGGGGCAGAAAGAGCCAAGGTTGATAGAGAATTGTGGAAGCGAAGGAGGGTTTTTTTGTTTTGTTTTGTTTTGTTTTGTTTTAATGGGAGAGACTTGACACAATTACATACAAAGAATTCATTGGGAAGAGAGAGGTCAAATATTTGGGAGAGAGAGGGGATTATTGATAGTGTTTTAGGGTGACTAGCTATTCTGGATTGTCCAGGACTAAGAGGTTTCCTGGGACACAGGACTTTTAGTGCTAAAACTGGGATAGCTTTGGACAAACTGGGATGATTGGCCACTCTAGTTGACAGATAGGTAGGAGAAGATGGGATTCAAAGCACAGGAGCTGGAATTTTCTGCAGGAAGAGGGACATTTTCTCTTTTGTGATGGGAGGAAAGAAAAGGATGGACTCAGATGTGGAAAACATTGCAGGCTTATTTGAGGAAGCTAGGGGATTCCTGTCCAATGTTTTCAGGTTCCTGAGTAAGGCCACTTGCTGAGAGGGAATGAGTGGAGAAATTTTGAAATGCTCTTTGTGGAGCCTGGGAGAGCAAATTGACCAGAAAAATTACTGGGCACTGTTGAAGGTCCCTGTGAGGTTGGGTTGCACGAATTTAGAATGATGCTTATCTGCCCGCGTGTGTGGGATTATTTAGCAGAGACCAGCAGCTCAGGTGCGGCTCACAGAAGGTCAACGTTTGGCTACTTCTAGGGCTGACATTTTCTCCAGCGATGCAACAACAACAGCAGCAACACAAAACAAAGGAGTGAAAAGGGAATTAAGGAACTGGCAAGAATTTTATTGAATTCATAGACTAGAGCTGGATAAAGAAAGAAGTGAAGACAGGAAATGACAATGAATTTGGAGTAAAATTGGTGGGTCAGTAAGGTTGAAAATAAGGTTACGAGCCTGCAGGATAGAGATTGTGGTTAAAGTCGACATGTGAGCTAGTCGCCATAACGCTGGGGGTGCAGGTGTGCGGGGGCAAGGGGTGCTGGCCAGACTGCACGAGCAGATGGGGAGATGTAAACATGCATTCTTTTTATGGAAAGTTACGACAAAGGAAGGGAGGGATTAAAATACTCAAGGGGGGATGTAGGGTGAATGACTGATGAGGGAGGCAAGCTTTCTAACTGTTCTTAAAAAATAAAGCAAATGCATTTAAATGCTTTAGGGAAATTGCCATTATCAACTGCCATTATTAATTCCACAGTGCACGGCACTACAGGACTTCAGTCAATGTTTGATATATTTCATAGGCTCTTTCCATCCTGTCTCCAACCCTGTTGTAATTCTAGTTTGGTATTCTGAGCAAAGTATTAGTTTAATTATCTTGCCTTTCTTATTCTCTGATGTACTATGTTCCATTCTTATCAGGTTGCATGAGGTAAGCATATTTGACTTGTCTTAGCCACCAAACCACTTTCCACAGAAAGTTAGAGATGCATTCTTAGTTAGGACAACCTCTAGAAAAATGGAGTGAAATATGAAAAACATTACCCAAAGTGTGAGCTAGTCCCACCCCAACACAGACTCCAGGACTCTATAGTGACTCAAGAAGGAGTGTGGGGACCCCAGAAAGTTCTGGAATCAGCCTGGAGAGACTCTTAGGTAGGAATTTTATAAAGGGTGCCCTTGGGCAACCCTCACCGTCTCTCAGAATCCAAGAAAAAAATTCCACTTTGTGGGTTTTTTTTTTTTTTTTTTTTTTGGTGTGTGAGCATTAGAGATCATGGACATGAAGCACCAGGCACAGTGGCTTGTCAGTTCATCCATACTTTTTTCTTTTCATTCATTCATTCATTCATTCATGGAATCAGGAAGTAAGCATTTCTTCAGTCTCCATGTCCTATGTCCTAGGTAAAGGTGCTGGAACACAGAAAATGGACACTCACACCCCTCAGTAGACTCAACAAATGGAAGCGTCTGTCAGCTCTTCTGCTACTTTCTGATTGGTCTTCTACCTTCTTGATTCAACATCTCTCTGCTGTCTTGACATTTGGTTGAAAAAAAATGTTTTGGCATTTCCTGATAACTCTTCCCATATTGCTTTCCTCCAATTCACCCTCACAGCCCCAGATAGAGCAGTTTTAGGAGAAACAGCACCAGGCAGGGGTCAGAGCCTTGATTCATGTGTCCTTGAGCAGGTCAAGAGACCCCTCTGACCACCAGCTAGGGCCTGCCCATGCTGTTCCTTGCCATTTAAATGTCTCCTTTGATCTTCTCAGTTGCTCAGTGAAGCAGCAGGCTGGGGTGGTTCTTGCTACTTCCATTTCACTGATGAGCAAACCCACAAGATTAAATGACTGGTCCCAGGGACAGAGCAAATTCATGGAAGACCTGGGTGTCCTGGCATTTGTGGTTGGCCTCCTGGCATCTACATCTTCACCCTGTCTGCACAGCCCCTGGCTGTGTCTGGGGATGCAGGCCTCTCCCTGGCTCTGGGTGAGGAGTGCATGACCAGGCCTCAGCCCATCGGCATGGACATCCCCAAGGCCAATGGATAGGCCTGTGGCCTGAGTCAATCACTGTGATTCTCAGAACTCATGGGAGCTATGGGCAAGTACTACAGCTCTTTCCCATTAAACTTGAACCTGAGAGGGTTCTCTCAGGTTCTCTCACGAGAGAGGTGGACCGAGACAAAGGCAGCACAAAGAAAGTGGAGCAGGGAGATGGAAGAAGAGAAGGTCCTGGTGACATGATTTGAGCTCTTGGGTCAAGCTCTATCCAAGCTAGCCCTGCCATGGTCTTAGAATACACTGCCCTCACACTCTAGACTGTGTGTGTGTGTGTGTGTGTGTGTGTGTGTGTGTGTGTGTATGTGACAGAGAGAGAGAGAGTAACCATGAAGAGGTAATTGATACCTAGGGCCTCTGAGCTCCTCCACCAACACCCTCCCCAGAAGTGGCCATATACTTCTGGAGTAATTATATCATATGCAAATCAAAGCTGAAATTATTTATGAAGAAACTGAATGAACTCGTTGATTGTTCTTTACAAGAATTTCAACAGACTTTTTCTTCTAAGGAAGAAGTAATACCAGGTCTTACGTGGGTTTTTATATAGACTGTGCACTTGTGTGCGTGTGTGTGTATGTATTTGAGAAGATAGGACATAGGAAGGTAGAATGGACAAGGGGAATGATGTGAAAATTCTTTGCGAAGTGAAAAGTCTTATTTAAATATAAACTTATTTTCAGTTACGGTTCAATTGGTAGTTGGCTTCTTATAATCCAGTGCTTGGCTCAGGGACCTTCTCTGATTCTTAGTGGTAACTAGGGAGCTGTGTGTCAGCCATAACTCCCATGCATGGGGAAGCATTTTCCCCCAAAGATCATGACTAGAGCCCAGCTCTGAGGCAGAAGAGGAGCAAGACTGAGCCATGGAGGCCAGGGTTTGCACTTCTGCTTCTGTATTTGGCTGACACCATTCCATGGACTCGGGTGTGGAACTTCCCCTGTGTCTCTCTTGCTCTCTCTCTTTCACACACACAGCCCTGGGAGGATGGCATAGGAGACAGCGTGTCACACCACATGGCCATGGCACGGGGGGCCCTTCCTGGACCCTCATGGACTTAAGGGTTTTGTATCACTATGGCATTGCCAGGCGTGGCATGCACACATTACATCGATGATAACGGGACATGGTGCCTGGACTCAGCGTGATGCTGCTGTGCCCTCTCCAAATGATAACCCCCTGCTCCACAGGCTGGCATCAGCTGGCCACACCCCTTCTCCCTGCTGAGCAGCACGGGAGATGCTGACTCCTCGCTCTATTGCCTTCATCTGATCATTGGGGGTTCTTCCTGCTGTGCTCAGGGTCCACAGAACCTTGATGAGCTCCTCACCCAGAAGCCACAGGCCTGGTTTGTGCATGCTAGCTTCAGACGCCTCATGAACACTAAGGGGCTGCCTTGATGTCCCTGCCAGCTCTCCTATCCCTGCTGGGGTCTTCCCAGGCTGTAGCTGCAGACCCAGGCTGAGTCAAAGTGGTTGGTTTGTGGGGTAGACGACGAGCTTTGGCATGGTGGCCGCCCACCCAGGCTCACATGTGGTACTCTAATCTCTAAGGTGGCCTGCATAGCAGCCTCCCTTGCCCGCTCCTCTCCCAGCCTCCCCACGGCTCTGCAGCCCTGCAGGGGTGGTGCAGCAGGAGCTGGAGCGGCTGGGCTGGCATGGGACACAAGGGCGATTCTTATCTTTGTTCTCTCCCCGGCTTGCCTAAGCCGTACCATGGCTGGAGATCAGACCCTTGGCTTGCCTTCTGTCTGGGGCACTGTCCTCAAAACTTGAGGATGGAAGAGAAGTTCACGTACTCCGTGGCCCAGCCTCCTGTCTCTCTTCTCTGGGGAGGGGAGGCTGCTTTTGTTCATGCTTCCTTCTCTCTGCTGGAAAATACTGGAATGAGAGGATGTTTTCTTGTCCTTTGACCCAAGAAGTTGGTGCCCCAGGCCTGGGGTTCTCAATGATGCTTGTGCTTCCTTCCCACCCAAAGAAAAGTTCCAGGGGATGTCAGTGATGGCGCCGGAGTCCTGCTCTGCCATTGGAGGTCCTGGAAGATGCAGCGAGATTGCTTCTTGGACAGGAGGAAGGGGAGGGGGTGTCCTGTCCTGGTACCCACACGGGCCTTCCTCCACAGGATGAGGAGTCTGAGAAGCCGAGGGGACCAGTCCACCCAGAACTCATGCCTTACCCCTAGCCAGTCCTGAGGTATCTGGGACCTGGGAACTCCCTCCTCCAATGGCCCTGACCCAAGGCCTGTGCTGGCTAGAGTCATGGAGGGGTGACTCGGGGCTGCAAGGCTGGGGATGGGACTTGGGGGGCTGGTTGGGGTGAACCCACATACATCCCCAAGGACCCTCACTGGATGAGACAGGAGACAAGGGTGGGAGAGAAGAGGCATGTCCTCGGGGCCCCACTTGTGCTGTCGTTCTGGCACTGAAACCCTTAGGGGTAGGCCTGGGGTGAAGGTCAGCAGTGGGAGCCCTGGGAGCCTTCTCTGCCATAAGGACGGGGGATTCTGAGACAGGCGAGGGTCTGCCTAGCGTGCCCAGAAAATAGTTCCAGCTCTCCGTTACTAGCAGAATCACCAAGGCTGCCTGCTCCCAGCTTGGCAGGGGATGACTAGGACCCCTTCCTCTCCTTCTCTGCCGACTCTCAAAGAGACTGGGGACTCAGCTGGGGATTGTTGGGTGACTGTGAGAAACCAGAGGGGTGCCCCTCACTTTCTGGGCTCAGTGAAAATCAGTCTTCTAATTTTGCTCCTATCATTCCTGATGAAAATTCAGTTAAATGAGGTCTTAGCGAAGAGGTAATAGAGAAAGGGTAGTTAAAGGGAGTGGTAGTTTCTCATAACTGACCCACCTAGGCCACCCTCTGGTTTAGAAAAGTCCCTGCTCCATGAAGGGAATTTTCGGAGGAAACAGCGTCTAAGAAATCAGTATTTCATGACGGTGTCTTTCCAGTGATGGTTCTGCAAGCTGGTGGAGTGGTGAGCCGGGATTTGAACTCAGATCTTTGACCACTCAGGTTTTCCTTGCCTTGCCTTGCAGGGCTGGTCTTAGGTTTCAAGATTCATTTTTGTAATTTGTGGGTTTTCTCTTAAAACGAGGCTCTTATTCCTGCAAATATTTACAGGTTACTTTATTCTACGTGGAACAGAATTGCTTCTAACTTGGTGGGGGCAGGGAACACTGCTGTCTGCAGTAAGGGCTCAATTATCTGATTTCACAGTGGCCACAGCATGACTGAGACATTCATTTTACAGATTAAGTGGAAAATAAAAGAGATTAGAGCACCTCAAGCATATGGCAGGAACGCACGGTGAATTAAATGGAGAGAGGGAAGTATTTGGTCCCTGAAGACGAGCATGACATTGCAATTTAGCTTGGACGAGAAAACTGAGGTCTCGGAAGTGCCTACCCACGTGGGGGAGTTTCTCTGTCAAGTTTCTGCTGCTTTGCAGCCATTTAAAATTGGTTCTGAAATATCTGCAGTGCAGAACATCTGAGAAGAGCTTTTCATTTGCTAGAATGTTGCAGCAAGCAGGCTAAGCGATGTTTGCAGGCAACTTTGTGATAGATTTAGAAAGCCCCAAAGAAATGGGTGGTGATGATAGAGAGATTTTTTTTTCTTTCCTTTTCCTCTTTTTTGGCTCGTCTGCAGAATAGATGAAAAGAGAAAATATACCCAGATACTTTGCTCACTCTCCCAAGTGCACACTAGGCAGTGTAAGCTCCAGAGGCAGCGCTTACCGCAGGGGAAGGGACGCTGAGGCCAAGAGAATCCTCCACAGCAGAGTGCTGGCTCACTGGGTGGAAGGGACTTCAGAGGGTGTTGCCCACTTCTCTTATTGAAGGTAAAGAAACAGAGGCAGTGGTCCTTTGTCCCAGGCCATTCAGCTGGCCAGTAGCGGAGCCCAGGGCTTGCCCAGATCCTCCAATGCCCAGGCTGGTCCTCCTTCCATTCTGACCCCAACACATGAAGTGTCTGTCTGGAAATGTTGGCTCCCACACTTCAAAACATTAAACTCCTTGTTTTCTTTCTCCAAATGATAATTTGTTTTCAGTGTTCACATTAGCTGGAAGCCAAGTTGGGAACACTCCTAACTCATTTTTCAAACAAGATGTTTTTTTAATAAAGTTTCTCAGCATGGAATGCTTTGCTACTTTGTAAAGGCTTCAGTTGCTGAGAACTTACTGCACCTGTGTCAAAACTGTGCTCTCAGGGCCCCTGGTGGAGCCCAGAAGAAGAGTTCCACGCAGTCCCTGGGGTTTTTTTTTTCTTCTTTTTTTCTTTTTTTTCCCAGGCACTCCTGGAAACTGCATCACAGATCAGATCATGTCATTCCACAAGAACGATGTGTCACTGTGAGGCTGCATTCCTGATCATGAACTGGGCACCAAATAAGTCGCGGACGTGGAGCAAAAGATGTGACCCACGGGAGGCAGCATGTGAGCCCCAGGTCTCAGAACCTCCTCGCGGACAGCAAAGCCCCTGTGGTGGTGGAGTAGGGGCCCGTGGCCACCCCTCACACATGGCAGGTCCTTTGCAACTCCAAGTGCCTCAGATGCTACCAGCCATCCTTGGGCAGGTCTGAGACATGACAGAGAGGAAGATGAGAATGGAAAAAGAGAAACGAGTGGAAAACTAAAAGAGGGAAAAGCAGAGGAAAGAGCGGAAATGCAGTCTAGCTGCAGGGCAGGCCGCTTGCTCCAGCCAGTGCCTCAGTTCCTCCGCCACCTGGGGGACTCAGGAGTCTGAGTGGGTATAGGGCTATTGCCTCAGTTTCCCCATCTGATGTGGGGACTTGCCTTGACCCAATGCCTAGACCACAATCATCTTTGATACCTGAAGCCTCCATGGATATGACTCTTTCTAATGTTGGCTGCTTCAGGATTCAACCTTGTCCACTTTTGGCTTCTTCATGCCCTCTCCAATGAGTAGCGATTCAAAACCTTTTATAAAACTACACAGCACTGTCATCTCTGGCAATGTGGCTGTCTAGAGAACTCGGAAAACTGTCTCCCTCTGAAATATTTAAAATGCTGGCTATATTCCAGAAATGTAGATCGTCACATATGACTAAGTGAAAAAGAAAGGGAAGTGCTCAGAGGCCGAAAGAAGATGCTGAAGTCCAGAAAGCTGCAGGAATGCTGGAGGGAGGCTGCCCTGGGCCAGGTGCCCATGACCTCAGGTGGCGGTGGTGTGCCCACTTCCTGGGGGCTCGGCACAGCAGCTTGGGCGAGACTCACGTGCAGAGCTCACCGTCCAGGCAGCTTTCCCGAGAGGCACCTGCCTGGGCACACTCGTACGCTGTCTTCCTTTTTTCTTTCACAACCGGTCCCCTCCCACTTGACCAAGAAAGGCCCTGTTTTACCAGGATTGGTGCCCCAGGGTGCAAGGCCTTAGACAAAGGGGTGAGAGATAAGAAATATCAGTGCTGTTGGACACCCTTTTAATAGTGGCATCATGCGTCCCAGGCTGGCTTTGGGGCTCTCCTTCTCTCCCATGCTCTACCCTGAATGGGAAGCACTGGTCATCGGGTGTTCTGGCCCAGCTGTGAGGTTCTGAATTCATTTGAGGAGTGGGCTAGCACACAGGATGCCGATTTTCCTTGAATGACCTTGCCCCTTCCGTCCCCTACCATGGCCACAGAATGTATTGTTCCCATGAGGACCAAACAAAGACTTACAGACGATGGTAGCTCATGTCACCCAGGCAACAAACACACACCTCATCTGCACACCTGTGTTAGAAATAATTTGGGATGGGGAGAAGGCATGCTGGGAATCTCCATGAGGTTCAGAGCATGCTGCTCTCATGCTCACCACCAGGGCTGGAGGGAGGTTGTTGGAGAGCACGCTTGCTGCCGGCCAGCCCCTGCACCAGGGGGCACCCATTTAGCCTTAATTGACACCGCTAATCTTGGTAAGGCCTGTCTCCCACCGGTGTCCCTGTCTGTGCCTCGGTTGGATCATTTGCATGATTTTAAGGACGAGAAACTGAAAATGTGCACATCTAAGCAGATTGATGGAACATCTCTGACAGAAAGTCACATAGGATAGAGGTAAGATAGTGTCTTAGTTTCTTCAACATTTACAGAGAAAACACTTTCATGATCTTTTGGCCAAAATACAATTGAATATTGTAAATCCTTATTCAACTTTTTTGCAAGGGTCTATCAAAATTCATACTATCTCTATGTTTCTGAAATGTTCACAGGATATTAGGCTAAAAGAGGCTCTCCTAACTATAAGTAACAGATTAATACTTATTTGACAAGTGTTGATAAGACCCCCTCCCCACCCCCACCTTTTGGTATAATTCCTTGAAAGTGAGAACGTGACTAGTCACAAATCCTTTTGTAAGATAGGTGAGTTCTAATTATTTGCTTTTAAGAAAACTGAAACAGGACCTAATTCACTTATCAGCTTATGGATCATTTAAAATAACTTTCCATGATTAAGCAACACGTGATTTTTAATAACAAATGACTCTAAAGGGGTTCGTAGAACAGAGGGATGTGCTACATCAATACTCATTTCTTCCTTTTTCTGTATTTTTGAGAATAATGTTTATAAGTGCATATATCTAAACTAATAAAGATTGGAACAGAAGTAATGCTGAATCCTGCCTTAGACTACGAGTAAGTCGTATTAATCTATAGCTACGTGCAAAAAAATTAGAAGCTCCACCCATTTCCTTAAGAGATGTAGTTCTTTCTCTCTTTTTTTTTTTGAGACAGAGTCTCCCTTTGTCGCCCAGGCTGGAGTGCAGTGGCACGATCTCGGCTCACTGCAAGCTCCGCCTCCCGGGTTCATGCCATTTTCCTCCTCAGCCACCCCAGCAGCTGGGACTATAGGCACCTGCCACCACGCCCGGCTAATTTTTTGTATTTTTTTTTAGTAGAGACGGGGTTTCACCATGTTAGCCAGGATGGTCTCGATCTCCTCACCTCGTGATCCGCCTGCCTCGGCCTCCCAAAGTGCTGGGATTACAGGCGTGAGCCACCCTAAGAGACATAGTTCTAAAAAAATTTTACTATTTGTACTTAAAAATTATTTACCAAAACGTAATATATTTATGTTTTGATCATTTGTGTTCTGCTTATGTTACAATAACTATCTAGAAGAGAACAATTTAATCCTTGCAGTCTTGTGATCAGAGAAAATGTTATTTATTTTTATTTTTATATTTTATTTACTTTTAAGTTCCAGGATACATGTGCAGGATGTGCAGGTTTGTTACATAGGTAAACGTGTGCCATGGTGGTTTGCTGCACCTATCAACCCATCACCTAGGTATGAAGCCCAGCATGCATTAGCTGTTTTTCCTGATGCTCTCCTTTCCCCTCCCCCTCCCTGACAGGCCCCAGTGTGTGATGTTCCCCTCCCTGTGTCCGTGTGTTCTCATTGTTCAGCTTCCATTTATAAGTGAGAACATGTGGTGTTTGGTTTTCTGTTCCTGTGTTGGTTTGCTGAGGATAATGGTTTCCATTATTCCAGCTCCATTCATGTCTCTGCAAAGGACATGATCTCATTCCTTTTTATGGCTGCATAGTATTCCATGGTGTATACGTATCACACTTGCTTTATCCAGTCGATCACTGATGGGCATTTGGGTTCATTCAATGTCTTTGCTATGTGAATAGTGCTGCAATGAACATATGCGTGCATGTATCTTTATAATAGACTGATTTATATTATTTAGGTATATACCCAGTAATGGGATTGCTGGGTCAAATGGTATTTCTGGTTCTAGGTCTTTGAGGAATCACCACACTGTCTTCCACAATGGTTGAACTAACTTACATTCCCACCAACAGTGTAAAAACGTTCCTGTTTCTCTACATCCTTGCCAGCATCTGTTATTTCTTGACTTTTTTATAATCATCATTCTGACTGGTGTGAGATGGTATCTCATTGTGGTTTTGAATTGCATTTCTTTAATGACCAGTGATGTTGAGTTTTTTTCATATGTTCATCAGCCACATAAACGTCTTCTTTTGAGAAGTGTCTGTTCATGTCCTCTGCCCACTTTTTAATAAGGTTATTAGTTTTTGAGAAAATTTTTAATATTTTAAATTTTGTATACATATTCTTATTACAGAGAGGTCTGAGAGGGTGATTAAAAATTACTTGGAAGCAAAAAAGGGTAACAGGATAAAATTCTGTAGGGAAGATGAAATGGAAATAAAAGTTCAAGGAAGGAAAGGATACTCTAAAACTCCAGAAGTTTAAAGAAAACCTTGACTTGTGTTTTTTAAGTGGACGATGATGGGTATTGAATTGTTATACATTTATATTCCATGGGATCTATTTAAATGAGTTCTGTAATTGTTTATGTCAGTGTTTACAATATGTTAGAAAAAACATCTTCTATAATTATTTAAGCTTATAATAAAAATTCGGGATGTCAAATCAAAAATATGTGAGAGGCCTAATAGTTTTCCAAAATGTTTAAGGAGTATGTGAGCAAAAAAGTTGAAGACCACTGTCTTGGAGCACTCAGCTAATTCTCTAGTAAAAAGACAAAGATAGTTTCATGAAATAAAAAAAAAAATCCAGCTACATATTGTTTACAAGAGGCACTCCCCAAATAGAAGGACATAGAAAAGCTGAAGATAAAATAATAGGAAGGGATATATCAGACAAATATTAATCAAAAAGAACAGTTGTATAGCTATACTAATATGGGACAAAATGGATTAAGGCAAAAAGTATTGCAAGAGATGAAAGGGTCACCATAATGATGAAAGATTCTACTCACCAGGAGAATGCTGATTATATACATCTAATAATACAGTTTCAAAGTAGAAAAAACCAAGAGTACAAGATGAAATGAACACATTCGCCATCATGACAGCTCTATCAGTAATTGAAAAATTAAATTAATAGACAAAAATCAGTAAGAATATACGCACATCTATGAAGAACACAATTAGCAAGCTTAGCATCATGGATTCATGCCAAACACTGCATCCCACAGCTGGGCTGGCATTCTTTTTAAGCCCCTATGGAACATTGGATATTTACCATGTACAACATTAGCAAGTAAGTCTTTATAAGTCCCAAAGAAACTATCATTCAGTTCACATTATCCAATTATTATGAAATTAATTAAGAAGTCAGTAGCAAAGACTAATAAAACATCACACTTTTGGAAATAAAATAAAGTTGAATCTAAATAATTTATCAGTTAATAATCCAACACCATAGGAATTAGCTCTTAGAATTGAACAATACTAAAAAACTACATATCAAAAGTTTTTGGATAAAATGACTCTTAGAAAATGAAACCTAAATTTCATTAGAAAAAAAGAAGAAAGAAAAGTAATGAGCGAAACACCCACTTTAAGAAATTAGAGAGGAAAAGTAACAGAATTCAGCCAAAGAAAAAGAAGTAAAGAGACAATAACGATAACAGCAGAAAGTAATGAAATAGAAAACAACCTTGCAATGGGAAGAATTAAACTTGATTCTTTGGAGGTAAGTGAAATTGACAAACTCCTGATGAGATTAACACAGTAAAAAAAAAATAATTTAAATACACAATATCTGAAATTAAATAGTGTGCATAAAAATGATGCAGTAAAAATATATTAAGAAATATCATGAATTTATACCAGCAAATTGGAAACTTTAGATGAAATAAACAAAGATCTAAAAAATATTACTAAAAAAACTGACTCAGTTAGAAATAGAAAAACTTGAATAGTCCTATAACTATTAAAGAAACAAAATTAGTCACAGAAAGAAAATGCTAGGGCCGGGCTCAGTGGCTCAAGCCTGTAATCCCAGCACTTTGGGAGGCCGAGACGGGCGGATCATGAGATCAGGAGATCGAGACCATCCTGGCTAACACGGTGAAACCCCGTTTCTACTAAAAAACACAAAAAACTAGCCGGGCGAGGTGGCGGGCGCCTGTAGTCCCAGCTACTCCGGAGGCTGAGGCAGGAGAATGGCGTAAACCTGGGAGTCGGAGCTCATCCCTCCCACAAGTATCATGGACAATTTTTGTACTGCAGCATTGCTGCTGTTTAGTAATTCAAAGTGTATCTAAGAAACACAATTATCTCGACAGAGAGGTGGACAGCAGCTGAGGGTGATGTGTGAGCTGGTGCCAGAGGTTTGCTGGTTTAGTTACTCCAGGCAGGGAGTTGTCAGAAGGCTTCCTGGAGGAGTGGAGCTGGGTGCAGAGAGTGGCCTCTCAGTGGATGTGGGCAGAAAAAGGATCCAGAAATGAGCAGGCCCAGCTAGTTGCTGGATTGGATAGTTGCCGTCATGATGTCATTTCATACCCACAGCCATCCTGAGAACCTGAAAGCAAGATTTTATCACTCCCCATTTTGCAGGTTAGAAGACATGGCTTACACAAGTGTAGTGATCCTCTCCAAACCACAGAAGCAGGAGTGAAGGGATCCTATCCTGGGGCAGAGGCTCAGCGGGAGAAGATGGGTACACAGGCAGAGATCTGGGAATGGCAAGGTCGGCTTCTGGTGACCCAAGAGCCCTACTTCTGGCTTCCTGTTGAGTAGGGCCAAGACCTCACTCCCCTTCCCCTGGGATTCCTCAGGCTGGTCCGAGGCTGAGCTGACCCTCATGGTCTGGACTGGGCAGCTTGGCTCAGGGGCTCCCGTGGAATGAGGACCATGAGCTGCTCAGAGGTGTCAGTACATCCAACCCCACCCCTTGCTGGCTGTGCTGTCTTGGGCAAGTCACCTTGCCTCTCTGAGTTGCAATTTCCTTATATGAAAAATGGGGATACAATGCTAGTGCATCGTTCGTTGTTTTCCCCTTAAAAATTAAATGAGGCAACACAGGCAAAGTGTCCATACCCGAGCTGGATACCTAACAAGGGCCGATGAGTGTGAGTTCCTTTTGGTCCCTCTTGGTATCTCCAGGCCAGGGTTCCACATTGTGAGTTGGAGAATTCTCTACTGTGGAGGGCATTTAGCAACACCTTCTCCTCATCACATAGGAGCTCCCATGACAAGCCCATCCTATCTGGACCAGGGGGATCCAGCTCAGCCGAGGGTCAGTCCAGAGAATTCCAGGACTGGGAATGACAATAGGACATCAGGGGTAGCGGG
>NW_012117154.1:1197620-1205106 GCF_000951035.1 Colobus angolensis palliatus
GGGGTAGCTGGCTCCGGGGTCGGTACTGCAGGGTGTTTAGCAGCATCTCTGCCTCTGATTACAAGGTGCCAGTAGCAGACCCCTCCCCACCCCAGTGTGACATCCAAAATGCCTCCATATATTGCCCTCTGTCCCCCGAGGGACAAAACTCGCCCTTGACTGAGAACCACTGTCCTAGGTCCATCTCGTGCAGTTGGGCCAGAGCCTCCCTGGACTCTGGGCACAGAGAAGCAGGCGCCCTCCCCTGGAGTGGTGGTCCTCCTCCAGGAGGCATGCCAGAGCTCCCTGGTGCTTCTTAAAAGCGCAGGCGTCTGGGCTCTACTCCACGATTCTGATGTCATTGGATGCGGTGGACATTTACTGAAAACTCACGCGTCGGTCTGATCAGTGAGGGCAGCTGAGAACCCGTGGCGCCTGGCTTGCTTGGGGCCAGAGCCCACAGCCCCAGGGCCTCAGCTCGGGTATGTGGGGCAGTTTTGTCACCCCTCTGTGTGTATTTGTGTCCTAATCTCCTATTCTTATAAGGACACCGGTTGGGTTGGATGAGGGCCCACCCGAATGGCCTCGTTTACCTTAATCACCTCCTAAAGGCCCTACCTCCAAATATAGCCACATGCTGAGGTACTGGAGGTTAGGACTTCAACAGAGGCACATTGGGAGACACACCTCGGCCCACAGCAGCATCTGGAGGCCTGTGTCTCTGTGTCTGAGTCTGAGTGTGGATGCAGCGCCCGCGCTGGTTGGAGGAAGCTGGCCTGCACAGCCTCTGAGCTTCTCCACTTTCTTACTCATCTCAACTTCGGGGCACTCCAATTCTGCTGAGGAAGGAAAAGGATCCTTTTTGCAAATTATATACTGAGGAAAATGTCAGAAAAACCTGTCAGGAGACAGTTTGGACCTATGTGGGTCCCAGCTACTCTCCCGGAGATGCAGCCTGCTGGCTCCCGTCCGAGGACTGAGGTCTCCAGGAGTGGGCGTGGGTCCCAGTCCCTTCCTGGGGTCAGCTGAATAAAGGCCCCCAAAGATGTCAGGTCCTGACCCCCAACCCTGAGACTCTTACTCTGCATGACAAAAGAGGATTTGCTGATAGATAGGATTCAGTGAAGGAACCCAAAATGGGGAGGTGACCCTGGATTAGCCAGGCGGGCCCTAAATGTAGGCACATGGTCCTTTAAGATGGAGGCAAGAAGGTCAAAAGAGACAACGGGTGAAATGGTGACAGAAGCAGAGAGATAGAAGGAGCTCTGGAGCTGCTGCACTGCTGGTCTTGAAGACGAGGAGGCAGCCACCAGCCTGGGGATGCAGATGGCCTCTGGACACCGGAAAGGCCAGGAGATGGATTCTTCTATGGAGCCTCCAAAAGCACCCCAGGCCTGCCTGTCCACTTTAGACTTCTGCCTCCAGAACTGAGAAAGAATCTATTTCTGCCAGTTTTTTTTTTTTTTTTTTTTTGAGACGGAGTCTGCTCTGCTGCCCAGGCTGGAGTGCAGTGGTACGATCTCGGCTCACTGCAACCTCCACCTCCTGGGTTCAAGTGATTCTCCTGTCTCAGCCTCTTGAGTAGCTGGGACTACAGGTGCCCACCACCACGCCCAGCTAATTTTTTGCATTTTTAGTAGAGACAGGGTTTCACCATGTTAGCCAGGATGGTCTGGATCTCCTGACCTTGTGATCCGCCTGCCTTGGCCTCCCAAAGTGCTGGGATTACAGGCATGAGCCACCGCGACCAGCCCCCATTTCTGTCGTTTTAAGCCACCACGTTTGTGGTCACTTGTCATGGTGGCCACAGGGAACTCATAAATGTCCCAGAGGCAGCAAAGCCTCCCGGTGGAAATTTGTAGCCTCTGACTCCCAATCACCTCCCCTTCTCTTTCTCCAGTCACAGCCATTCTAGTATTTCATTTTGTACCTTGAGTCAGTTTTTCAAAATTGTGCTGCATTAATCTAAAAGATGTCACAGGGAGGCCCCCCAGGATCACTGGACAGTGGCATTTGGGACCTCAGGGACTCCCGGGGTTGGTCTCGTCCTGCTGCAGCCCAGGAGTTGTCAGGTGCTGCAACATGAGGGTGCACTGAGTAGACCGTTGTCTAGAAGTGATGGAAATGGCTAGCCTGCTCAACAGAATCAAACAGGGATGGGACTGAGCTGATCTCTCTCCTTGGCAAGAAGCTCATCTCTCTCCTTGGCAAGACCAGGAACCAGGGAAGCCTTCTCTGAGGTCCCTGGAGTTGGACTATAGGGCATTGTTCTAGAATAACTGCGAGGCCACACTATCAGGTTCTCTGCTAAGGTTGCAGCTTCTGGGGCAGGGGGAGGGAGAAACAGAGTCGGCCTGGCTTGGATCTCATGTCTCTCTGCTCAGCTCAGCAGCTGTGGCCAGGTGCAGGCTGGTACACAATGCAGGACCTCTGTCTGGGGAGAGAGGAGAGCTTTTGTGGTGGAAAATTTGCATCTGTAAGGAATCTCTAATAATATAACTAGATATTTCCCTTTCCAGGCCCTCTCAATCTAGAAGAGATTAAATAAGAGTCTAGCACCTTTAAATGATCTAAATCCAGGCACGGTGGCTCACGCCTGTAATCCCAGCACTTTGGGAGGCTGAGGCAGGCGGATCACAAGGTCAAGAGATCGAGACCATCCTGGCCAACATGGTGAAACTCTGTCTCTAATAAAATACAAAAATTAGCTGGGTGTGGTGGCACGTACCTGTAGTCTCAGCTACTCGGGAGGCTGAGGCAGGAGGCTGCATATAGCTCTGCTGTGTCCCTACAGCAGAGATCCTGCAGAAAGGGCATCTGTCTCCAAAACACACACTCATCCCTGGCTACATTGGTAGACATACCATAAGCTACCAGTGTCCTTCTGCTGGGAGGCGGGGGTCCTGCCCAATTCAGTGGTCTGTCTACTATCTTGCTGTCTTCTCAAAGTCTCCTGTTTTGAAAATAGGACAAATGTCCCAGTGTCATGGGTACATCATGAAGATTGGACTAGAGGATGCTTATTATGGTGTCAGGCTGAGCACTCAGGAAATCCTAGCTTTTGAACCCTTAATACTTCCTTTCCTTAAGTCTCTGAGGTGTTCAATGGCTTCCTGGGTTCTTTTTTTCTGACAGGAAGAGCAGGGTGTGGAGGGTGATAGTGGTTAGTGGAAGGGGAGGAAGGAGTGAGAAGGGGGCAAAGAGGAAAGGAGGGTCAGGGACACGTGGAGGCTCATGTTGCCTGGCCTTGAGTTCAGGCAGAAGATTCCTTGGACTCGGCCTGGGGAGGGGTGGGGGAGAGGGGAAGTGGAGTGGGAGGATGTGCCCTAAGGAAGGTGGACTTCATTCTAAGTCAAACCTGGGCACTAAAGGACAATTAGTGTTACTTTTCCTCTTCTTCTCAAGCTTCTGAGTTTTTAATTTTCAAAATTTCACTATATATTAGTAAGCAAATTTGTTCTCAGTGTAACTTTATGAACTTCCTGATACGGACAGGAGATAGGGAAATACTGGGTAGAGAGGGTGATTCCCTGGCAAAGGCCCCACTCTCAAGCTTGCAAACCTGCAACCCTAAATGAGGCATTCCTGTTTTCATGCCCAAAAGTTGCCTAGCTCGCCACATCCCCCTGTCCTGTACCCATATAAACCCCGAACCCCAGGCTCCAGAAGCAGGAGATGAGCAGATGAACAGAAGAGCAGAAAAGTGGCAGAGAAGGAACATCGGGAGGAGTTCAGCCGCAGATGGTTGGAGAATTGGTTGTTGGACCGCCAAACTCCAGGGGAAGATGATCTTCCCACTCCATCCCCTGTCCAGCTCCCCATCCATCCTGTTGAAAGCCTCCTCCACCACCCAGTAAAAGCCTGCATTCACCATCCTTCAAGTCCATGTGAGACCTGATTCCTCCCGGATGCTTGGATACAGAAAGCTGTCACACTGACCCTCTGCCCTTGCAAAAAGGCAGAGGATCCACTGAGCTGGTTAACACTTGCACCATCTGAGGACAGCAAGGCTAACAGAGTGCACTGTAACACACGCTGCCTTGGGCTTCAGGAGTCACAGGTTCCCATGCCTGGGTGTTGCCATGGGGCCAGAGTCCAGTGATCTGGCTCCTGCACCTGTCCATCTGTGTGCTCCCCGTCATATAAGGGGTTTGACCAAATAGACAAGCCACGCCTCTGTTGCATGTCCTGCAAGGGGGGTCAGGGAACTCTCTCATTTCACTTTTAGTGATAGCTGATAGCTGTAAACCAAAATTAAAATTCTAAGCCCCTCGAATGAATGGATTCTCCTCTTGGCCAAAGGGATTCAAAAGAAGCCTGAAAAACAAGTTCAGGCTATGATGGGAAGGGGTGGAGGTCAGACATGTCTCATATACCCTCTCCCTTTTGGAGTTCAGGAGAAACCAGCATTAACATTAAACAGGGATCTTCAGACTGACAGAACAGACTCTTTGTAGCAATATGATACCAAATTCCAACTTAACTCTAGTATAACATCACATGACAGGTAAAGGAGGATATCAAAATATTTTATCCCAAAATATGTTTCTTTGCTATATTTTGAAGTGGTGCAGCAAAGCTGGCTTTTGTGATGCAAAATTTGCATCTGTAAGGAATCTCTAATAATATAACTAGATATTTCCCCTTCCAGGCCCTCCCAATCCAGAAGAGATTAGCACCTTTAAAAGATCTAAATAGGAAACATTTGCCATCTATTGTCTCAAAGGGCAGCCACCTGTGAGACTTTATCTACATAACAAGAACCTTGGTCTCCACAATCCCTTATCTTAACCCAAACACTCCTTTCTATTGATTCTAGGTCTTTAGATAATAACTTAACTCTTCAACCAATTGCCAATCAGAAAATCTTTGAATCCACCTATGACCTGCAAGGCACTCCCCCACCTTCCAGTTGTCCCACCTTTCCAGAACTAAACAATTTATACCTCACATGTATTGATTGAGGTCTTATGTCTCCCTAAAACGTATGCGACCAAGCTATACCCCAACCACTTGGGCACATGTTCTCCAGACTAATTAAGACTGTGCTTTGGGCCATGGTCACTCATATTTGACTCAGAATAAACCTCTTTAAGTAGTTTACAGAGTTTGCTTTTTTTTGCTGACACACTACAAATTCAAAGCTCAACGAAAACAAAACAGGGAAGCTTCAAAGAAATCTCTGCTTGATGCCATGCAGGTCTTTGTATCTTTAGGGAGATGGTAGGTGGTGTTGGGGAGCATGAAGTCTGTGTCTGTTTTGTGTGTGTGTCTGTGAATGTGCATGTGCATCTGTGCTATAATGCAGGGATAAAAGCAACAATGCTTTGGACATTTTCATGATGCTGAATCTACTGTTTGGAGCTTACAATAAGGGAATATACAGAAACTCTGAAATGTCTTCATAGAATTGTAGCTGGAATAACATAGTTAAGATGGATATTCAAAATAATTTGAAAATATTTTCTCCCATTCTGTATATTGTCTTTCACTTTTATGATAATGTATTTCAATGCATACAAGTTTTTTATTTTGATGAAGTCATATTTATATTTTTCTTTTGTTGCTTGTACTTGTGGTGTCACGGCTAAGAATCCATCGATAAATCCGAAGTCATGGAGATTTACCCCTGTGTTTTCTTCTAAAGAGTCTTATAGCTTTTGCTCCTTATTTAGGTCATTGACACAGTTTGAGTTTATTTTTGCAAACGTATGAGGTAGAGTTTCAACTTATTTTTTTGCATGTATATATCTAGTTGTCCCAGCACCATTTGTTGAAAAGAGGATTCTTTCCCATTAAATGGTCTTAGTGTCCTCATGAAAATAAATTGTTCTTAGATGTGCAGGTTTATTTCTGGACTCTAAATTCTATTCCACTGGTTTAGATGTCCCTCCTTTTGTCTTAAATTCAGTCACTGCTTTAATTACTATAGTTTTATAGTAAGTTTTGAAATGAGGAAGTGTGAATCTTCTAATTTTGTTCTTTTTTAGTATTGTTTGGCCATTTGGGAACCCTTACAATTCCATATGAACTTGAGGATTGGCCTTTATAGTTCGGCAAAATGGCCATTGGAATTTTGGCAGGGATTACATTAAATCTGCAGAGCACTTCGGGTAGTATTGCCATCTTAATAATATTAAGCCTGGGCTGTGTGCGGTGGCTCACACCTGTAATCCCAGCACTTAGGGAAGCTGAGGTGGCGGATAACCTGAGCTCAGAAGTTTGAAACTAGCCTGGGCAACATGGTGAAACCATGTCTCTACTAAAAATACAAAAGTTAGCTGGGCATGGTGGTGGCACATGCCTGTAGTCCTAGCTACATGGGCGGCTGAAGTGGGAGAATTGTTTGAGCCTGGGAGGCAGAGGCTGCAGTAGGCCAAGATCATGCCACTGCACTCCAGCCTGGGTGACAGAATAAGCCCCTGTCTCAAAAAGACAAAACAAAACAAAACAAAAATAATATTAAGCCCTCCAGCCTATAAGCACAGGATGTTATTCCATTTATTTAGATCTTCTTTAATTTCTTTCAGCAGTGTCTTATCATTTTCAGTATATGAGTTCTTTTACTTCCTTGGTTGAACTTACGCGTAGGTATTTTATTTTACTTTTTGGATGCTATTGTCAATGGACCTGTTTTCTTAATTTCCTTTTTGAATTGTCCATTGCTAGTGTATTGTGATATTGTGAAATATATATTTAGCCTTTATCCCATTTCCTGATACACAGCTCCTAAAACCACTAGAATCTTCGGAGTGTTAAGAATGTCTTTTGTTTGCTGTCGAGATGACTGGCAGCTGCAGACCTCTAGACAGCTGCAGGGTGGGGGCTGGCCACCTGAAAGACCATGGCATGAGTAGAAGGTTGAGACTTTCAGTCCCACCCCTAACTTCCAGGGAGGGGAAGGGGGCTGAAGGTTCAGTTGATCACCAATGGCCAATGATATCATTACTCATGCCTACATAATGAAGCTTCCACAGAAAAGCAAAAGGACTGAGTTCTGGGGGCTTCCGGAAAGCGGAACACATGGAGGTTCCTGGAAGTGGTTCACCCAGGGAGGGCACACCCCTCTTCTTGCCTCTTCTCCCACACTTTGCCCTGTACCCTTCTTCCTTCTGGCTGTCTATCTGTACCCTTAATTATATCCTTTATAATAAATGAGTAGGTGTAAGTAGAGTGATTCCCTGAGTTCTGTGAACTGCTTTAGCAAACTAATTGAATCCCAGGAGGGGGTTGCGGGAACTCCCAATTTACAGCCAGCTGGTCAGAAGCACAGGCCACAACCTGTGCTTGCGACTGGCATCGCTGAGCCCTCACCCTGTGGGATCTGACGCTGCCTGCAGGTCGACAGTGTCAGAGCTGAACTGAATGAGGGAACACACAGCTGGTGTCCACTGGAGACCAACAGCCCTCTGGAGTCACGGAAGTGTTACCTGTTGTAAGAGTATAGTACGAGATGCTGAGTTCGTTTCTTCCTAGGTCCTTATGTATAGAAATTCAACTTTTTTTT
>NW_012117154.1:1205986-1213956 GCF_000951035.1 Colobus angolensis palliatus
CTTTCTCTTTCTTTCTTCTCTCTCTCTCTTTGTTTGAAATAAGATCTGGCTAAGTGGCTAAGGCAGGAGTGCAGTGGTACCATCATAGCTTACTGCAGACTCGAACTCCTGGGCTAAAGTGGTCCTCCTGTCTCAGCCTCCCAAATAGCTGGGACTACAGGTGCATGCTGCTGTGCCCTGTTAATTATTTTACTTTTTGTAGAGCCAGAGTCTCACTACGTTGTCCAGGCTAGATTTTTCTTTTAAGTGTGGTAAATGCTATAAAAATTGCCTTTTTACATTATTCTCAGAACGTTTTTAATGAGCAATAATATTCATTATTGAATGCAAAGTGAGAGAAAGAAAACAACGGAGGAGAAGAAGAATTGAGGTGAGGGGGGACAGGTAAGACAGCGCGAGGGAAAGAGGAGCGGTGGAAATGGAGCAGGGGCAGGAGGAAGAGGGATGGGACCTGAACCATCTAATGTCTGCCTCTCTAGGGCTGTGGCCGATAGGCCCAGGGGCTACCCGCTGGAGCTAGGGAAGTGGGTTGTTGCTCCATCAGCTTTCCTGGGTGGTGCCATTACTGGGAGGCTCCTATCTCCAGGTAGACTGCCCTGCAGCTTCCCTTGGCTGGGCTGCCCCTGTCCCCTCCCCTCTTCCAGTCCTGTTTCTTTCCAGGAGCTGGCTCCTTGGAGCTTATCCATCCTCCTTCCTGGGGCTCCAGGCTTCCTTTTCTCAGGCACAGGATTTGTCTCTCAGCTTCAGAAATGAGGGAGTGTCTCAGAGCAGCACTTTTCCTGGCCCATTGGCTGGACTCACTTGTGTCTGTGTTGTGTCCAACTCACTCATCACACACCTGTTGTGGATAGGACACAGGGACACAGGGATGAGGCAGAAATGAGGACACAGGCACCGATGTGCATAACCAGCATTTCGAGGTGTGTTCAGAGTTAGAGGCGGACAGGGAAGGGAGGGCTTCTCTAGGCAGGACTGAGGCAGGGAAGTCTTCACAAAAGATGGGTTGGGCTTTGAAGGATGGGTAGGAGTTGATCAGGCAAACCAGTGGAGGAAAGAAGGGGAAGGGGCTCTCACTGGGGCTCATCCTGGCTGCACATTGGAGACACCTGGAGGGCCTTGGGAGAGAAGACAGTCAAAGAGCAGGGAAAGCTGATGCTGTTCCCTTAGGGTTTACCTGTTCGCTTCCAGGCTCTGACTTTCAGCCCTGGGGTTTCCCTTAGTGATGACAGCATATCCCAACCATGTGAAGTCTAACTGCCCTCTAGCCAGTGAAAACAGGCTATTCTGGAGTGTGGGGCCAGGGAAGAACCTTCTGATCCCTGAAGTATGCCCCAGGTATGGTTTGTGGAACTCAACGACATCTCTCTCACCTTCAGCCCAACCTGTCCCCAATGTCAGCTCTCAGCTGAGTTACTGCAGCAAACTTTTCCCCAGCTACTGGCTGTTATCTGCACACAGTATGACCAACTTATCTCTGTTTGCCTGGGACTTACCCACACTTAGCATTGAAGGTCCCACATTCCGGAAATCCCTCAGTCCCAAGCAAACCAAGACAGTTGGTCATTTATAGCTCACACGCCAACCACAGCCATCCTTTCAAAATGCATGTAACGTCATGCCATTCCTTGCTGGACACCCTTTAGGGCTCCCCTCTCAGAGAAAAAGCCACATGAAGCTCTCCCAAAGCCACATGAAGCTCTCCCTGGCCTGGTGCCCGTGACCTCACTCCTCTCCTCTCTGCCCACTCCCCTTCTCACCCACTGTGCTCTGCCCACTCAGGCCTCCTTGATGCTTCTCAAAGCTGCCTTTCACCATAGGGCCTTTGCACGCAGGTCCTCTCTGCTTGGAACACTCTCTCCCTGATACCCACAGGGCTCACACCTCCTCTCACCCAGGTTGGATCTAGTATTGGCTCTGCAGGGACAGCTTCCCTGACCCATCTATAGCCCCCTTAGGTCAGCCCTCCAGAGCCCTGATTCCTTTCCTTTCTGCACGTCTCACCCCGACAGGCTTACTTTCTGGTTTAGTCTTTCTCTGCTCACTTGGACGTAAGCTTGGTTTACTCGTGCTATGTCCTGACTACCTAGAACACAGCAGGGCGCACAGCATGAGGGCAATAAACGACGAATGAATGAATGAATGAATGAATGAATGAAAGAAAGAAAGAAAGAAAGAAAGAAAGAAAGAAAGAAAGAAAGAAAGAAAGAGAAAGAAAGAAAGAAATCTGGACAACTTACTTACTTAGGGTGGCTAACGAGAGGCAAGGGCTGCTCTTCCCAGGCAGCCCACCCTGCACTGCCCTTGTCCCCAGCCTTCCAGGTGGACTCACGCAGGCCTGCTCGGAGCTCCCTTGCTGCTTCGGGTTTGACTCAGTCGACACCCTTCGCGCCACTTTCTAAGTGTCTCCCTTGCGCTGGGCCCTTGAGCCTTGAGCTTTCTTTTATTTAATGTGATATTCCCAGCGTCTGGCAATATAGCAGGGGCTCCGTTTTGAACTACTGGCCTGTGCAAAACCAAAAGTCTTTCCTTTTGGGATCTGGAGTTAATACGATGGCTGCATCTCAGAGATATAAAGGCCACACAGATGAGACCTCGGAGAGGAAGGAATAAAGTTGGACGGGATTTTTCCGCGAGTGGCTGCATTGGCTTTAAGAAATTGAGCCGGGCTGTGCAGCCGATGCACCGCTAGATGGCGTTCGCGCTCGCTGTGTCTTTCAGGGCTGCAGGTACGGGGCGGGTTTCTGGTGGCGCTGACCGCGCTGGGGACGAGCACCACTGTAATCGCGGGGACCCTAGGGCTGCGCCTCTGCCCCTCGACCCCCAGCACCTCTGGGAGGGGCTGCTGTGATGACACCCAGTCCCTGGGCGCCGCCGCATGGTCCTGCCCTGAGCGGAATTTTCCGGCCCCAGGACAGGCCGTGTGGCCAGAAGAGGGCTGACCTCCTGATTCGGACTCCGCAGGCAGTCACTAGGGGCTTTTGCTGCTCCTGGAAGCAATTTCAAACCAGCAAGCAGGCTCTTACAGACTCTTTACACCAAAAGGAGAATTTGAGGTCCACCCCTAAACAGTCCATCACTGTTACCTTGACTCACACATTCCTACGCTAGTTACCTTAAGGGCAAGCCAGCCCCCTGCCCCCAACCCAAGTCAATAGTATGGGGGATGCACCGACCCTGCTGATGCGCTTGCCAGCTTCTCTAACTGTGGCTTGGCCCCTCTGTCCTCATGTGAGCTCTGGACCAGCAGCGCCTGCACCCTTGCCAGCAGGTTGCAAATGCAGAACCCAGAGCCCCTGAATCAGAGCCTGCATTTTAACAGGGTCTGTGGGAGATTAGTGGGCCCCACAGAACTGCAGGAATGCTGGCGGAGGACAGGGCTGAGTGCAGAAAGGGAGGTGGGCAGGCCCATGGCCTAGGGACTGACCTTTGGCACAGGGCAGGTCTGAGTGCAGAAAGGGAGGTGGGCAAGTCCGTGGCTTGGGGACTGACCTTTGGGTCAGCAGCGGAGAGGGAGGGTACAGGGGTCCTTTCTCCAGGAGGTGGTCCTGGCATGGACCAGGTGTGAGTCCCTTGACCTCCAGAAGCACATGGTCGGGCAGGCCAGGCAGGCATGAAGCTCCATCTATTAATGCAGGAGGGAGGCCCTGCACTTTGCTCACCATTGAACCCTGCCACCAGCCAACACCAGGCACCTGATGGATCTCTGTTGGATGAAGCAATGAAGTAGACAGCCCAGTCCCCTGTGGAAGGGACAGCAGGGAGTGCTGAGGCCTGTGGGTGTGTGTACGAGGTGGATGGCAGCTGGCATTGGCCTGGGGGCTGTGCTCAAAGACAAACTCCATCCACTTCTGGCTGTGCTCAGGGCCAGCTTGGGGAGGTAGCAAGTGGATAAGCAAAACCAGGGGAAAGCAAGGCACCAGCCAGAGCTGTGTTCTCAGCAGGGCTGTGTTGGCCCAAGTGGGGACAGCAGTCATGTCTGGAGACATTTTTGATGGTCAAACTAGAGGGAGTGCTACTGGCATTTGGAGGTAGAGGCCAGGAATGCTGCACACAGCTTGCAAGGCACATGACGGCCCCTGCAACAGAGAATGATTTGGCTCCAAATGCCAGTAGTGCTGAGGTTGAGAGGTTGAGGAACCGTGAGAGAAAGCAGCAGGCTCTGCAGGCACTGGTGGAGATTTCTAGTCCCGATAGTTCTATGTCCCCTTCCCCACCTCCACCAGTCCACACTGGGACCTGAGATCTTATTTGGAGTGACTGCAATGCTGGCCCCAGTTGACTGTAGGAAGAGGGCTCCTGGCCAGGCTGACGTTACACTCAGGGGTCTAACTGTCCAGTGGCAGAAATCGATAATTGTTTTCAGTTCTTCTCCCCAGGTGCCTCGATGCCGGCAGTGCCCACCACTCTGTTGGCCTTGGACTATTGCCTCTGACTGCAGGACTGGTCCTCCTGTGGCTTAAGACAAGCTCTAGCCAGTCTGCTGCAGTGTGACAGCCTGGGGGTGGGGAGGGAGAGGACTCCGGTAAACACAGCCCAGGAGATGGCTTTTCCATGGCAACAGCTCATTTCCTGGTAGGCAGCCCTAACCTGCTTTGATCCTGCCACACGTGTGCAGCTCCCGGTGTCCCACCCAGAGATCAACTTGGCCAAAATAATTTATTTTCATTTTTTTGGTGAAAAACAATAAAAACAACTCCAAATAGCCCTACTTTGCCAGGAGTACCAAATCCTTGGGTTTGCAGAAATGCTAATGAGTGCTTTTATTTGACCTTTCCTTTCTTCTCCTTTCCCATCCTTTCTTCCTCCTCCCCTTTTGTTGTTGTTTGTATTTAAAATTTATGCTTTACCTTTCATATGAGTTCATCCTGATTGGACTGTTTTCCATAACATTTTTCTTTAGCAAATTTCTTCAAAGTATGTGTTAAAATTATTTTTGTTTGACTATTGCATAAGCTCCAAGAGATCAGAAGCTGTTTCTCTCCATCCATTCATCCATTCTTCCATCCATCCATCCATCCACTCCCTCACCCATATACCCACCCACACACACCAAACCATTTGTCCATCCATTCATCCATCCATCCATCCATCCATCCATCCACCTATCCAGTCATTTCGGTCATCCATCAACTCACTCAGCCACCCATTCACCAACCCACTCATCAATGCACCCTTCCATTCACTCATTCATATAGCCAGCCAACAATCCATTCATCCATCCATTAATTCATTCATTGGCAAAGGCAAGCATTTGGAATTTCTGCTCCTTGCCTAGCCCTGCAAAAGTTCTTACAGTCACAGAGCTATTTCTCTAGTGGAAGGCTAGAAATTCACAAAACAAAGTGTTAAATGCATTTGAATGTTATGCACAAAATTCCCATGGGGCCAAACAGATGCTGGCTAACTTGGGGGCGGGGGTGGTGTCAGAGAAAATCTCAGAGAGGATGGGGCTTATTAGGAGAGCCTTTAAGGATAAAGCAGGGCAGTGGGGTCAGTAATTATCTAGAGGTGACAGCTAGTGAGTGATTCACTGGGCTGCTTAAGTCAAGATGGGGGCATGAGATGATGCTGGACAGGTAAGGTAGGTCTACATTATAAAAGGACTTCAGTGATGTCCAAGGAATTTGCATGTTATCCTATAATCCTGTAGACCATGGGAGTTATCCACGAATGCTACCATCGGTGCTGTTTTAGAGAGAAATTTCTGGGATTGTATAGAGAGGTGAGGACGCTTTCCTAAGTGTCTTAACTGATTGGTTTGAAAACCTCTTTTCTGGGGTCATAGGCTTCTTGCATAATTCCCAGAAATACTCAGAAAGTCTCCATGATGGGCAGTGGTGCCAGGCCCTGTAGCTATGAGGGAAAGAGCCTGGAGGAGAGCACTAACTGCACTGAGCAATAACCTACTGATGAATGGGTTGATGAATGGGTGGGTCGGTGGATGGATGGATGAGTGGATAAGTGGACAGATGGATGAGTGAATGGGTGGATGGATGGATGAGTGGATGAGTGGACAGATGGATGGGTGAATGGACAGATAGATGAATGAATGGATAGATGGGTGGATAAATAAATGGAAGAGTCTACAGAGCTTTGTACACATGGCTGAGAGACCCACGTAAGCTCAGGGAGCACCTACTGTAGTGGTGAAGCATGTAGTTGTTGCAGCCAGTCTGAGGGGGCCGAATCCCAGCTCTACCGCTTACATGGTTTAAAACACATGCACAAAATATCTGATGCTCCCTCTTCAAGAGATGGAGCCTATGTTCCTTCCCCTTACAGGTTGACTGGATTTAGTAACTCATTTCTTTTAAATAAAGTGGAAGTGACTGTGTGTAACTTTAGAGATTAAGTCTAAAGGGCGCTGTGGGTTTTCTCTTTCTCTCTGGAATTGTTTGCTTTGGGGAAAATTAGCTGTCATGTTGTGAGGACACTCAAGCAACCTACAGAGATGTCCATGTATCAAGGAACTGAAGGCCTCTGTCAACAGCCTTATTAGTGTATTATCTTGGAAGTGGATCCTCCAGCCCCAGACAAGCCTTCAGATGACTGCAGCCCCAGCCAATATCTTGACTGCAACCTCATAAGTACTCACCTAAGTAGCTCCTGAATTCTAGATCTACAGAAACTGTGAGACAATAAGTGTTGGTTGTTTTCAGCCACTAAGTTTTGGGGTAAATTGTACAGCAAGAGATAACTAATACAAAAGCTATGTGTCTTTGGACAAGTTAATTCACTCTCCTATGCCTCTGTTTCCTTACCCATATAATTAAGGTGCTAATAACACAATCTACATTATAGAGGAGCAGTAAGGATTTTGTGAGTTAATATGTGTGAAACACAGAACAGGGCTGGCATGCAGTAAATACTCAATGAATGTTCATTATAACTACTGTTATTGATAATTGCATGATCTCAGGCAAACACAGAAAGAACAGGGAAGAAATAGAGTGTTTGCCCAATGAAGGAAAGGTGGAAATCAACACTGGTCTTAACCATTTGCCATGTACTGTCAATCCAAGCTCAGCCCAAAGGTTAGTGTGTTCATTGGCCAGTGAGGTTTGACTGACTTTCACCGAGGGGACCTTCTGTGTGGTAGGGATTGCGCCCAGCCTGGCACTCTGTTTATCTCTCTAAATCCTCAGGGCCACCTTTTGTATGAATTGGTGTATCACATACACTCACTTTTCTAGACATAGTTGTAAGAATCTTCAACATTAACCTGGAAGAGCTTTACCAAACATCTTTGTTATTCAGTTTTGAAACAACTGAGAGTATCCATGGTCACTGGTGCTCAGGGAATCCCTAAGTTAGCAGAAGGGCTAGATACCATTGTGATCATTTTAATTAAAATTCTTATTTGACAGGAGTCAGATATTTGTATATATATAAATGGCATAAAGCAAATCGTGCCTTTTTTCCTCTCTGATACAAAAGGGAGATTTATAGATCCCACTCATTGTCTCTCAACTGGTTTCCTCTACTGGCTAGGAGTATATATAAATGACAGCTTGTTTTCAATTATTATTTACTCATTTTTTACCTTTTGGAGTGAAAAAAGGTTGTAAAGTTCCATCTCAGTGCAGAAATTCCTGAAAAAGAAAGCCCTCTCAAGACAATTCAGAGTGACGTGCTGGGCAAGATGCAGCATTATGTTTCTCCCCCAGCCCTCCCCAAGACTGAGCCAGTATCCAAGGATGTTCACTCCTCAAGCTCACAGAGCAGTTGACCAGCCAACTCTCGGCTGCACGTGGCTGCCGCCAAATTCCTGGCTATCCATACTACGATGGTTAATTTTATATGTCAGCTTGACTGGGCATGGGGCGTCCAGACATTTGGTTAAACAACCTTCTGGATACTTCTGTGAGAGTGGTTCTGGATGAGATTAGCATTTGTTTTTTTTTTTTTTATTTTTTTTATTATACTTTAAGTTCTAGGGTACATGTGCATAACATGCAGGTTTGTTACAT
>NW_012117154.1:1214156-1232453 GCF_000951035.1 Colobus angolensis palliatus
TTAGCAAACTATCACAAGAAGAGAAAACCAAACACCGCATGTTCTCACTCATAGGTGGGAACTGAACAATGAGATCACTTGGACTCGGGAAGGAGATTAGCATTTGAATCAGTAGACTGATTGCCCTTATTCAGTCTGCTGAAGCCCTGAATAGAACAGAAAGGCAAAGTAAAAGAAAAGCTGCTCTCTTTGCCTGACTGTACTCCAGCTGGGACACTGGTCTTCTCCTCCCTTTGGACTTGGCCTTGGACTCGGACTACATCATTGGCTTTCCTGGGTCTTCAGGAAACTGCAGGTCTTGGGACTTCTGAGCCTCCATAACTGTGTGAGCCAATGCTTATAATAAATCATATGTATTTGTATCTGTATAGACAGATGTATATCTCTCTCTTTCTATCTCTCCATCCATTCTATTGGTTATATTTCTCTGGAGAACCCAGACTACATACACACTGTGCAGAAGGCAGCCACCATCACCGTGACACCCTCCTGGGGCTTCTTTGACCCATGAAGCCAGGATCTCGCTGCTCACCAGGACAGTCCATTCTCTCAAGGGACAACACTCAGTACTTCTGCAGAGGTTCCCATCAAGGACACTGGGCCTGAGGATCATGTTGGTTATGAATGTCGCTATTATCTCTAGAGCCGAATGCAAGATTTCTAACTCATCTCAAGGAACCTGTCCACTAGATATCAAAGAATAAAAAGGTTTGGTTCTCACGACCCTAGTCAGAAATAACAATGCCAAGGTGCAGGATTCCTCTTTTCTCTCCAAATTTCTTCAGGGGCTGAGAATTCTTGTGCTTTGCCTTACTTGGCATTTGCTAGTTGATGCCGACAACTTGAAACTCTCAAATTAGGGGAGGAATTCCCAAGGTGTAGGCAGGGATAATGAAAGATGATCTAGAAATAGCCATGGTAATCTGATAACTTGCCAAGCTCTTCTGATGTGCTCTTCTCTTTTTCTTCTGTGGACAGCTCTCATGTTGGTTTCGGTCTAAAAGAAGACTGACAGGTGCCTGTTGGGGAATTTAACACTGGCTGTCACATTGTCCTGAGCCGAACATAAACCTGTAATTTAATCAAGTGCTTCTGACAGGTGTATGCACATGCTTGTTGGTTTCACTTGGAACTGTCTTGAGGGTGTTGCTTCTTAGAAATTTCTGTACTGAGTCAGATTCTTCATAACTTTTCTTTCACGCTAAAAGATAAAACACGAGTGACTTTAAAAATCTTTCTGTTCATTCAACTTTTTGTCTCTGAGTACACATGTGGCTGGTGAAATTTTCTAGTGACTCAGCCAGAAAGAGAGCAGGAGAGAGCAAGAGAAGAGGAGAAGAAGAGGGAGCGATCCAAACCACATTTTCTAGAAGGTCATACCTCTGAGTAGTAACCTTGGTTCAGTGAGACCACTCACCCATGGAGCTCCTGTGCAATTTGAGGTCAGGCTGTGTGATGCTGGTCTCAGTTGGTTGTTGAATGGGATGAACACCAGCTGCCCTCTTTCTTCATTAAGGGGCAAGAAGTCTGTCTTGTGCATACACAGGGACTGGCCTTGGCCCATCACATTACTATCCTGTTGCTTCTTTCATTCCACACATGTTATTTGTTCAGGTGGTCACCAGGGAGACAACAGAAGGGGAGGGTGATTCGCAAGGAGGGTGGATTAGTTTCCTGCAGCTGCAGTAACAAATTACCACAAACTTGGAGGCTTAGAACAATCAAAAATCATTCCTTTCCAGTTCTCGAGGCCAGAAGTCTGAAATCAGGGTGTCCCGAAAGTTGTGCATGCTCTGAAGGCTCTAGAGGAAGGTCCTTTCTTGCTTCTTCTGGCTTCTCAGTGAGTAGTGTTAGCACATAGGCTGGTCACTGGGAACAAAATGCAAGCTGACTGCCCAGCCGAGCCAGCGGGGTCAAAGAGCTCAGTCTAAAAATTAAACTATTGAAAGCACTACAAGAAAATAAGGGAGCATTATTTTATGTTTGTTTGATAGGAATAGAGGAGGCCTTTCGAAGTGTAACGTGGTGGCACCAGGCATTCCTTTGCTGGTGGCTGCATCACTCCAGTCTCTGCCTCCATCTTCACGTAGCCTTCTCTGTGTGTCTCTCCTCCGTGTGTCTCTTATAAGGGCATTTGTCATTGGATTTAGGGGCCACCTGGATAATCCAGGATGATCTCATCTTGAAACCCCCTAACCTAATTATATCCTCATAGGAAAAAGACCCTTTTTCCTATAAGGCCCCATTTGTAGGTACTGGGGCCTAGGATGTGGACGTATCTTTTTGGTGGTCACCCGTCAAGTCTCTACAGATGGGTTGGTGCCTAAGCAGTGAGCAGAGCGGTCCTCTGTCTGCCCAAGGGTGTTCCTTGGGGGTGGAGCCAATTCTGGGTCCTGCTGCTCATCCCTGGGCCATCTGTCCCTGCAGCCTGTGGAGAAGTGCTGCAAATCCAGTGGTCTCCATGAGCGCGTGAGTGATGGGGAAGGAGGACAGGGGCGCTTCAGGGAGCAGTGGGCTCAGCCCTGCCAGTCAGTGGGGAACCATGCTCCGGCCAACTCAGAGCTGGAACATTCAAGCCAGCCTTTGTTTTCCCAAGTAAATCCAGCCTGCTTCCATATTGTTTCTCGGTCTCCGGCGTCAAGCGAGGGAAGCATTCCTGGAAAAATATGTCCTCTGAATCATATTACCATCCTGATTTACATTATACTTCTTCAGCTATGTATTCCCAGAGGGAGGAAATTGGCTACAAGACATCACCAAAAATTCACACATAAGCACAAAGCAAGCCTGAAAGACAAATCCTATTTGCAGAAAAAGGAGACAATGTTGCAAATGTGGCTTCCCCCTGGTTAACAGGCAGAGGCAGCAGGGAAGAAGCCCCGCTTTCTGGAGGGATTTTCCAGGTTCTTGCTTTTTTAAAAACAGCGTTTAAAGAGAGCAGTTTGAATAAATCTTTCCTCAGGGTTTCCTGGAATGATCATCGTGTTCCTCCCTCCTGTCCTCCTTCTAGAAGTCTTCTCTACCCTCTCTTCCTTCTTTAAGCCCACTGGCTTCTTTAGTTTTTATTTGCACATTGCAGATAACACTTCTCCGCTGAGGACCTCTAGATGCACTGTCTCTTTAAGGGCCAGAATGGTCTGTTTTCCCTGCTTAACGTGTGTGTTTGTTTGTTTGCAGGAAAAGGGTAGGAAAGACCAAAGCCTGGCAGGTAGAAAGGAAGACAGGACAGAAGCCAACCCCAAGTGAGTGAGATGCACAGAGTTTGGTGCCAGGAGCTGGAAGTGGCCCCACAGAGCTGGGGTCTGGAAATGGGGCCAGGCTTCTTTCTTGGTATGTCTCAGGGGAAGGAGCAATTACGTGAAGTGGCAGAGGGAGAAAGGATTCCTTCTGCAGGGGGGTGAGCTGGCATCTTGTCATGCCTACTGCACTGGGTCAGTGGGCAGGAGGCCAGGCGTGAATTTGCCTGATGGTCTGAGAGGCACAGTGACCACGTTTGGTGAGCCTGCCCTAAACAGAGGAAAGATGTTCTGTGTCACACCTGCTCCAACAGCAACTGAACTGGTCTCTAGTAATAAACAAGAAATGATCATACTGCCCTATAATTGTTGTCTGAGTCTCCTCAGGCTGTCATAACACAGTATAACAAACAGGTGGCTTGAATGACAGAAATGTGTGGTCTCACAGTTCTGGAGGCTGGAAGCCTGAGACCTGGGTGTTGGTAGGGTTGGTTCCTCCTGAGGCTGTGAAGGAAGGTCTGGTCCAGGCCTCTCCCCCAGGTTATGGTAGTTGCTGGCAATCTTTGGCTCTTGCTGCATCACCCCGGCTTCTGACGTCATCTTCACATGGCCTTCTCCCCGTGCACGTGTCTGTGTCCAAATTTCACCTCCATTTTTCTTTATGAGGACACCAGGCACATCAGACTACGGTCTGCTCTTCTCCTGTAGGACCTCATCTAACGTAACTAATTACATCTGCAATGGGCCTATGTCCCAATAAGGTCATATTCTTAGGTACTAAGGGTTAGGACTTCACCATATGAATTTCGGGGAACACAATTAAACAGTAATTGTGAAGTGTTACGTTAGCATAGGAAGGTTAGGGGAACTCAGACTGATATTTGAAACAGTACCCTTGCCAAAGGTTAGGAATGTCATTTGGAAACCGTTGTTTTCTTTTGCTAAAGTGAGTGGGATAAAATCAGGAAGTACAAAGCTGACGACCACTTTAGTCCGTGAAGGAAAGCCAGATTATTCGGTGAAGAGTGTTAGGACATCGGCTGGTCTTCCAGCAAACAATGCAAGCTGGTTGCCCAGCCGAGTCAGTGGGGTCAAAGATCTCCGTCTAAAAATTAAACTGTTGAAAGCAGTAAGAGAAAACAAGGGAGAATGACTTTATGTGAATTTTATAGGAACAGAGAAGGCCTTTCCAAGTATAACATAAAACTGAGATGGCAGAAAGAAACATCAATAACTTTCACTACATAAAATAAATCTATTTTGCAGGTAAAATACCACTAACAAAAAAATCCGTAAGACAAATGACAGACTATGAAAGATATCTGCAAAACATATTACTGACAAGGGAGTCATTTCCTTTATATAAAGCCAGCCTTTACAAATCAACTCGAAAAAAGAAAAAATCAATTAGGAAATGGGCAAAGAGAAGGAAACACCTGTAAATATATTGAAAGATGCCCAACTACATGCCAGACAACATGATTCACACCTGTTTTCACTTATCCTATTGGCAAAGATCAATGAGTGGTTTCTACCCAGCGTGGATGAAATGGTGGACAAAGGCGTGCCTGTCTCTGGAGGCAGGATTGGAAATCAACACGATCCTTTGTAGCAGGGCAATCTGGCAATATCCTGAAAAGCAAAATATGCATATCCTCTTTTATCCCATCAATCTCACTTCTAAGAATCTATCCTGGCCGGGCGCGGTGGTTCACGCCTGTAATCCCAGCACTTCAGGAGGCTGAGGAGGGCGGATCACAAACAAGGTTAGGAGATCGAGACCATCCTGGCTAACACAGTGAAACCCCATCTCTACTAAAAATACAAACAATTAGCCGGGCGTGGTGGTGGGCGCCTGTAGTACCAGCTGCTGGGGAGGCTGAGGCAGGAGAATGGTGTGAACCCGGGAGGCGGAGCTTGCAGTGAGCCAAGATCGCACCACTGCACTCCAGTCTGGGCAACAGAGTGAGACTCTGTCTCAAAAAAAAAAAAAAGAATCTATCCTATGGATATCAGAGGTTTACTGCACTGTTATTTGTAATAAAAAAAGTAAGAAGCTATCTATAATGTTCTCTAGAGCACTAGTTATAGAAATGATCATGTCCAAACAAAGTATGATTTTGCAATTTAAAAAGAACGAGTTAATGTGTTAATAAAGATGTGTGGTATATGTTAAATTAATAAAAAGCAATTGACCACGGACAAAATCATTCACTTCCATTTGTGTAACAAAATAGGAATATGTGTGAGTACGTGTTACAATATACCTGAAGAGGCAGAGAACATTTCCAGAAAGGCACTTAAGTGACAGTGAGCACAGGTTCTATCCAAGCAGAGGGACTGCAGAGCAGAGGATGGGAAGGGATGTATTTTTCATTACTATCCTTTATGCCATTTGAATGTCTTATCCTGTGCAAGCATTACTTTTAATGTAAAAACACCCAAATTAAAATTTAAAAAATGAGGAACAAAGAAGGATTTGCTGTGGGCTACTCACACATGCTCTCTTGATACGCGATTGAGGAGGGGACAGGTGAAATCTAATTTCTTTAGGCTGAAGCAGATGGGGGGAGACTCATCACTCCCGTCCACCTGGCTGTGGAGGTGGAGGCGGCTAGCGTCTGGAAAGGAAAGAATGCCTATGATTGGAAAAATGTGTGTTGAAGTTGGTGTTTATAGTTTGCAGCCTCCACACATTCACTCTCCCAGGTGAAGCCTTTTTTTTTTTTTTTTTTCCGAGACAGAGTCTTGCTCTGTTGCCCAGGCTGGAGTGCAGTGGTGGGATCTCGGCTCACTGCAGTCTCTGCCTCCCGGGTTCAAGTGATTCTCCTGCCTCACCCTCCCGAGTAGCTGGGATTACAGACACCCGCCATCATGCCCGGCTAATTTTTGTATTTTTGTAGAGATGGGGTTTCAGCATGTTGGCCAGGCTGGTCTTAAACTCCTAACCTCAGGTGATCTGCCCACCTCGGCCTCCCAAAGTGCTGGGATTACAGGCGTGAATCACTGCGCCCAGCCTCTGTGTGAAGTCTTAATCGGGACATGAGTGGAGACAGGGACCCGTGCATTTATTTGGTCATGGCCTCAAGTTCACCTGCGGCAGGCATCAGGACACAGGCTTGACAGGAAGGAAGGTAGGGGCTGAAAAAATGGGGGGTGGGCAGAGGTGGGGTGGGTTGGAACAAAGGCCGGAGTGCACTCTTCTCAGAGGCAGGCAGATTCACACTTGGAATACACAGTCTGCTGGACGAAGCTCATTTCTGAGGAAAGTGAGGCCCAGACTGGTTAAGCGATTCATGATGGTATCAGGGAGTGCCCTGAGGGTTCTGGTCCGGTCACTCCCAGCACTTGATCCAAAGCCCCCAAGCCCTTGGAGGCCCTTCAGTGGCTGGCTTGGGTTAAAACCACATGACAGGCGCCTCTTAACCTGGGCCACCTGCGCTGGTAAAATTGGCTGCTGGAAGAAAGACTAAAGGTAGCGTCCCAGCTGTATCTCAGCAACGCGGGATTACAGGCCGCAGACTGACTCCAGCTGACCCAGACTCACCACTTTTCAGTTGCATGCAAGCAAGCGAACACTTCCCAATTCCAGGCCAGAAATCTTTCTAAATTGTGGCAGACGCTTCCCTTTCTTCACAAGCAGACTGCACTGGGTATAATTTAAGCTTTTACTTCGTGTCTCCATGCCATCTTGCTGAAACATCAGCTACTGTTCTGTCCTTCAACGCAGACCTTGCCTCAGGAGATTGTAAGGTGAGTAGAAACGTTGGCTTTTCTCATAAAGATTTCAGACAGCGACGTGTTTGGGCTTTTTTTCTTTGATTTATAGCTCTGGGGTTTTTTTTTCATTCGCTGTCAGACTTGCCTCTTGTTGCTTTCAATGTGCCTGTTTTATAGCAAATCCATCACCTCCCTTTATTTGCTGCTTCGGTCTCCTCTGGTCTGGGAGACCAGTCAATTATGAGCTTGTTAGGATTTCTTATGAGAAAAACAATAAATAAAAAAGACACAGCTCTGCTTAGCTTCCAGCATTGGTCTTAGATGCTGGGCTAGACTGCATGGGCATTGTGGCATCTTCTGTGATTGCTTTTCTCCCCTCAGTTTGGAGTTCTTAGTTGTATTCTAGAATCTAAATGGATAAAGTTGCTAGATAAACACGTGCCAGATGATGGAATGGTTTCTTTGTTCTACCAATAGCATATTCAATAATTGTGGATGATTTAAAGTTTTTTTATTCACTGAGTCCTATCATCTGAGATGGAAGTTGTCCCTCTTATCTGACCTGTTTTAGGCATAAAACACATGAATGAGAAATAGAGAACTCTCTATTTCTCTAGCTGATTTTTAAAGAGCTTGGCAGACAGGTGTTTCTTCTTCTTTATTTTTCTCTTATAAGGATAATTTTAGAGCAAAAGTGTTCTAACATATTTGAATTATATGTGATGGGATTCCCAGCTCATCTCATTCAGATTCACCCTAAAAAAGAAGCATTACCCGCTAATTCATTATTAGTAAGCACTTTTTCTAACTTGACATTTTTAGATGTTTGAACCATCTGTCATTTTACAGGCAAATGGAACCTCTTGAGTACTAGAGATATACTCATATTTTAAAAGCATTTTTTTTTAAAAAGTCTACATTCCAGATTCTATGCTAGGCTTTTTTATATCATCTAATTTAATAATCATTGAAACCTAGCGAGACAGGAATCTCATCAGATAAAGTACACAAGGTCCAGGGAAATCAGATCACTCAGCTAATGTGCAGGAGGGACAGGACATGAGCGAAAGGGCTCTGAACATAAGTCCGGGGCTTTTCCCAGTGAGCCTAACCCTCGTTTTTCAGCTTAATGGGACATGTGATACAACCCACTGTTGGCCAGGCTTATTCTGTGATATTGGACTCAGTGATCCAAGGGGTGGGGGAGAAGGGTGCAGGTGCCGGATAAGGCACCTGAGATTATTCACTTATGAGACATGTCTTCCATGATGCTTGGCTGGAACCCAGACTGGGGTGCCTGGTAAGTATTAATATCTTTCTCTTAGTTCTACTATTTTGAAAAACTTACTAGACACAAGGACATGATGAAAGTGTCAGCTGAAGTGTCACATCCAAAGACAGGATGATGGCAGTCAAATGGAAGAGTCTTTGAATATGTTTCATGAATATAATTCTATTGTAGTGGAGATACATTTAGATATATGTATTATAGATATACACAAAAGGTGCGTACATCAATGATAGAAATCACCATATATCATTGGTGATAAATCAAAGGTGATATAAATCAATGTATATACAAATGATGTGTGTGTATGTATAACATCTCGATCGCTCTCTGTTCCTCGATCTATTGAAGTACAGGAGGGAATGAGAAGTCCCATTACAGGAAAGCTTGCAGAGTCTACAGCTTTTCAAAGCAGTCACTTTCTGGTGGACAGAGCCCTAGTAATGAAGAAAATGGTGCTCTCCACCCTCCACCATCCTTAGTGAGATGAAATCTTGACTAATTGCTCTGCAATCACTTCAAAATCATGCATACTAAAAAGTCTGGTGGATGATAAGTGTCACTTGAAGCAAATTCATAAGCAGAGTATATTTTCCTTTTCTTCTTACTTCCCCCTTTCAGTGGGTTCTATCTTGTTTTCCTCTTATCTTTTAAGGGGCTCACTGTTCTCATCCCGTTTCTTTGTTATCAGAGCCTCCCAATAGAGGAGAGTTATAGTTCAGGTTGAACATTCGGGGCATGACTTATCTGTCCATCTATCTAGCCACAGTCCTAATTCTTTTTTTTTTTTTTTTTTTTTTGAGACGGAGTCTTGCTCTGTCACCCAGGCTGGAGTGCTGGAGTGCAGTGGCACAATCTCGGCTCACTGCAAGCTCCACCTCCTAGGTTCACGCCATTATCCTGCCTCAGCCTCCCGAGTAGCTGGGACTACAGGCACCTGCCACCATGTCCGGCTGATTTTTGTGTTTTTAGTAGAGACAGGGTTTCACCTTGTTAGCCAGGATGGTCTCGATCTCCTGACTTCGTGATCCACCTGCCTCGGCTTCCCAAAGTGCTTGGATTACAGGTGTGAGCCACTGCATGGCCCACGCTTGGATTTGTAATGGGCATTGCTGGGATAAAAGGTCTTAGCTGTGAGAGTCTTAGGAAACCTCAGGATTTTTCAATTTGCCAAAGGCCTAAGAGTATTTTCTTGAAATTTCGGCATGGTGTTGCCAAGCATAACACCTGGCCTGGTGAATAGTCTATGGCCACAGTCAGGGCACAAATATGAGTTTAAAAAATTCCACAAAGCCCCTCCTTTTCCATACAGAAATTGGACGTAAATATTAAATATTTGTGCATCAAAGTAACATATTAATGGGTGATACTTCAGGTTACTTTTAATTTTCTTTCCTTTTTTTTTTTGAGACAGAGTCTTGCTGTGTTGCCCAGGCTAGAGTGCAGTGGTGCGATCTTGGCTCACTGTAACCTCCACTTTCTCCTGGGATCAAGCAGTTCTCTGCCTCAGTCTCCTGAGGAGCTGGGATTACAGGTATCTGCCACCATGCCCAGCTAATTTTTGCATTTTTAGCAGAGATGGGTTTCACCATCTCGGCCAGGCTGGTCTTGAACTCCTGACCTCATGACCCACCCGCCTCGGCCTCCCAAAGTGCTGGGATTACAGGCTTGAGCCACCGCACCTGGCCTGGGTTCCTTTTCAATTCCAAGCCAAGCAAGCTTAGGTCACACCTCTGAGGAGTAAGGACAAACAGATAATTGAATTGTGTGGGGCTGAGAGTGCAGGGTTTCTAACTCCTGAAGCCACTGCAAGGGCAGCTGGCCGGGTATGGCTAGGACAACAATTCCCTGGCACCCTTAGGCTCAGGTGCAGGGAGCCTCTGTCAGGACCTCTAAGGACTCCCACGGGGTCCTCATTCACTAGACTGGAAGTGAGAGACACCTCCCTCCCCTCCCTTATTGGGGGCTGTGATGCTTCCAAATCTTAACTTTCTGATGATTTATCTTCAGTGGGGGTGAAGAGCTGGGCATTTTGACACCCTCCCAGCCTGCTTGGCACAGCCTGCTCAGAGCCCTGGCAGCTCTTGTTGGAAGGTGGGAACTATTGACACATACTGAATAGGAGCATCAGCTGAGACAGACTTCTAAGGCGTTCCTCTTAGGTGCCCCGTTCCTTCCTGATTCACAGCTTGGCTTCTGGCTGGAATGGTTTCCAGGTACATCTTCAGCCACTGCTCAGTGATTACAGTCTCTGTTCTAGCTTTGCTCAGTTTTCGGCAGGAGTCGAAATCCAATAATGACAGTGAGATATAGTGAGACGTGGTTGGAGGCTACTCTGCAGGGGAGGAATCTGCGTGAGTAACAGCGCACCTGTGCTTACAGGAAAGCGTGGCCGTTAGAACTCCTTAGACCCTGCAGGCGGGCCCCGCTAAGTTAAATAGAGTGACGTGAACATATTCATTCAATGCGCTTTTTACTATGATCCACCACTCTGGATCAAACATATTTTTTGAGATGTTTTGCTGTATAATTTTAAAAAAAGGTTTCTCTAACTTCAGCTGCTGGCCCATTTATTTCAAGCAGTTTGGGATGTAGTTGCATTCCAGCACTTAGTCATTGGGGTTTGAGGCAGTGGAATTTGATACGTGTGTCCATTTCTATGGATTGCGTTAGGACAAATACCTGGTGCACTACGGGGCTTAAAACCTAGATGACAGGTTGATGGGTGCGACAAACCACCGTGGCACATGTATACCTATGGAACAAAGCTGCGTGTTCTGCACATGTATCCCAGAACTTAAAGTAAAAACAAAAATCCAAAACCCCCCCCAAAAAATGTCGAGCGGCACACAGATTCCCATTTAATATTTGTGTTTCAACTGCCTCTCCCTTTGCCCTTGAGTAAAAAAGGCAATACAGTTTTTTCTTTTAGAATAATTTCCAAGGAGCAGCATTAGGGGTGTGAACGGTGCTTGAAGTGTGTGGATTTAAAGTAGTCAGAAGAATGAATATATTCTCCTCAGCAGTGCCAATCCCAGCTCCCACATTGATCTGCTGCAAAGATGTTGCCTCTATCCCAAGCCCTATTTTAGTGCAACAATTTGGAAACTGATAGGAATGTGAGGGGCCAATAGGAACCTTGTCTTGATTAGACATGTGCCGGCCTGAGAGACAACATTCTTTTCTGCCAGGACGTTGGGCCCCAGTGGTCAGGGCCTTCCGGCTCTCTGTAGATTCTGGCTTTGGAGCTAATCAGGAAAATGGCAGAACCCTTCAAATTCACTTTCAAAGAGAGGTAGAATATTGACAATGTAACATTCTCTAACAAACAAAGTGTTTCTATTGAGATGCACAAATTACTCAGCCATCTGCCAAGGAACTATCGATTTAGCCCAATTTTCTAAGGCTACTCCCCTCACGTAAATGGTTATTTTGTTAAACTTAGAACAAAAGGGTAGGATTAGGTATTCTAAGCTTTTACCCTTAACATAGATACCAAGAAGGGACAGTTTTTCACACAAGTCTTTATTTGGGTTGACAAGAGCCACAAAGAAACTCATTCTGTAAGTGAGCTTCTGCAAAGTGTCACTAGTGACTGCCACACCCTGGGTATGTCCCATAATGTCTTTTAGTTTTTATTAGAAATGGTTAATGAGTAGAGGGAAACATCCCTCTATTTTGACAGCAGGAAATTGAAAACATGAATCCAATTTGGAAATCTATCAGATGACCTATTTAAATACCTTAATTTTTCTTTCTGAGATAGATGGTACCAAGTGCTATGTTTTCTTGCCACTTGAAGATAGAACTGATGTTTTAGGCAACATCCAAGCAATGACTCATTCAATGCCGTATAAGCAAGACTGTAAGTTCTGCCATCTCTTGATCCACATCACCATTTGGAGGATAGGGTCTTAAATTTTTCCTTCACAAGGAGGGGCCCAGGGATTGGCTGACTTGCAGAATGAAGGAGTATACAGGATCAAACTACAGTGGATGAGTCCACAAGACAATCCCGGAGAAGGACCGGGAAATCAAAGCCTCAAGGTGGGCTGTGTGGATCTGGGACAAGCTGGGAGAGAAGCAAGGGCCACCGTCTGCCCATTGGGCCTCTCTAGCAGGCAGGTGCTCGCCCCTGAAAACCCAGATCCTCTCAGACGAGAGTGGGCAGCAAGGGATGTGGGAGGCGTGGGGGACACAACAAAGTGAATAATTTAAAAAATTGGGATAAAAGCAGAAACACTATTGGATGAGCTAGAACAGAGCTCCCCAGGCCCACAAACACATGGTCTAATAGCTTAAATGGTAATAATTTGATAATCAGTATAAAGAAGTTTTTCATAGAACTGTTACCTTTTGGTAGTCTGGCTTCCTCATGCCCTCCCTCCAGCAGTACCTGCTTTCTTCCCTCGACCTGAACTCATTCCTGCAAAAATACCTTTCACGCTTTTCATTTCGTCCATGTTCCCACTATCTTCATTCAATTATTTACCAATAGTTTTTTTTTTAAAACCAACATTGAAACAAACATAATAAAACTGCTTTACATTGATTATCTAAGCACTGACATTTAATCTCCTAGCCTATTTGTCTAACAGTTCTGTGTTGTGCCAGCCACTGGGCAAATGGTGCCTTCCTGCCCGAGGGGCATGGGAAGTAAGAAAGTGCTGAGAAGGTCCTGGAGGGAGAAAGGCCCCTCCTGGGACAGAGGTGGTGTTCCCCACACTGCAGCCTCATACCTGTGGGCCCTGAGTTTTCCTGAAGGCACTTTCTGCTGCTGTGGAGGTGACAACTGGACCCATGGATGCCCGGCTGTGTGTTTATCTTGGTGCTTCTCACCAGGACAGCCTCCCATCCCCTTCACCCAGACCCGTGACCTTCCCCATCTTAATGGCTCTTTTAGCAAGGACAAGCTCACATGTTCAAATAGAGAAGGGGCATGGCCAGCTTTGGAGAAAGAGTACTGTTAGTATTTTTAGTATCTTTTAATACTGTCTGATGGCAGAATAAGAAGCCACATTTTATGTATAGGGATTTTGCCTTATATAACTTTAGATAAAGCACCATCAATCAAGTTACATGTGTGGCCCCTATTACATTTTAGCCTGCAAAAAGTCAGGTTCTCTATTCCAGGTGTCAGCGGTGTGTCAGGGAACTTATGTGGAGGCTACAGACTTTTAATGATGAAAACATTGTGTCCCTTTATTATTGCTCTGACTTGGTCCAGGAAGAATAGTACTTTGCATAATATCATGGACTGAATTGTGCACCTCCCAAGTTCCTATGCTGAAGCCCTGACTCCCAATGTGACTGTACTTAGAGGAGGTCCCACAGGTGAAATGTCCCATTGTCTACTCATTAGATTGCATCAGGTGGGGAACCTGATCCAGTAGTTCCAGAAGACACACAAAAGAGGGCTCGCTCTCTCTGTGCCTGCACAGAGGAAAGGCCCTGTGAAGATAGAGTGGGAAGTCCCCATCTTCCTGCCAGGAAGAAGGCCCTCACCAGGAATCCAATCTACCTCTATCTGGGACTTCCAGTCTCCAGACAATTAGTAAATAAGTACCTGTTGTTTAAGCTGCCTAGCCTATGATATTTTGTTATGGCAGCCTGAGCTGACTAATATACACAGCATATAACACAGCCAATTTCATGATGGGAGTGGTGCTATGGAGAGAGCAGCCCCTAGGGTAGGGTCCTAAAAAGCACCAGGAATGAAGTATCCTGAACATGCACACCATAATGATGCACAGTCTTGCTGCATGCACCATAAATTTGATTCCAGGCATTGTTGCAACCACAAGGGAGACCTGGCTTGTTACAGAACTTACAGTGTCCATCACATAAAAGGAAATCAATGGCTAAGCAAAAGTCCAACTATTCTTAGTGCTGTGACATGAGGAAATTTCTCCTGAGAGTTTGCAATAAGGCAGCTGGTGGGGAAGTTAACACCACCTTCGAGCAGACACAGGATCAGTTTCACAGGGCTGGTTTTTACATTATGCAGCTCAATGATAGTAGTGGGCTTCTAAGTGTAGGGTGGCTCTTTGATCCTCCTGCAGGTGTTAGGAGCTGGGTCTGAGACTTCTGGAAGAATGCAGGAGCTGTGACTTTATGCACCTCCCTCCATGTTTTCACTCCAGATCAACATGCTGGTAAGTATTGGAGTGAGGAGCTTGGGATTTCTCCCTCACAAGTTTCTGGAAGACAGTGTTTTTGAGCTGTGAGTTTAGTTCAGATATGTGTACTTAGCAGCCATTTGAGCTGGGCTAGAACTGACCTCTTTTGTAAATGGAGGGACCTGGTATGAATATCTTCTTAGTATACCAAGTGCCTACGTTTTGGCTTCTAAAGACCATTTCCTACTAAAAGGAACAAGGAATCTTTGGAGAAATGTCTGATTCCAGAGCTGGAGCTGAAAAAGTCCAAGGTGAGCCTGTAACATCTTTTTGTGCCAGAAAAAAAGGAAGAGCACATGAAATGATTATGTTCAAAGGGCAAAGAGACACTAGAAGGGGACTCCACTGGCCAGATCTGGGATAATGTGAGCATCACAAATAAATAATAGCAGTAGCAGATTATAGCACATTGAATACAAGAGGAATCCATGAGTCCATACTGATGTAGGTAAATAGATCAATAGATAACTAAGGGAGGGGAAAAGCTCTTCCTTATAGCTGAAAGCCAACACATCGATGTAGAAAGAATCATGCAATCAGAGGTAACCATCATAGAAATAACTGATTCAAGTTAGAATTATCGATAAATGCTAAAAGCAAAGTTTGAGGAGGAATAAGATATTTACATGGCCTCAAAGTACCTGCTCTGAGATACTTCTTACGAGGTGAAAACTAGTAATTTTGTAGTGAAGAAACCTGGCAGACACCACCTGAGCCAGAGATAGATGTTAACATCACGCAAATTAGGAAAAGTTGACCTTACGTGCCTCCTGATATAATGTACTGGGACGGATACAGCATCACTTTTGATTCTTGCCCCAAAGACATAACCTGGATCTAATCATGGAAAAAACATTAAAAACCTTAAGTTGAGGCACGTGCTACAAAATAACTGGTCTATAGTCTTAAAAAATTAATGTCATGAAAGATAAGGAAAGACAGAGGAATTCTACTAGATAATATGAGATTGAGAGACATGACAACAAAGTATGACCTGGGATTCCCTAGACTATAAGAAGAAATGGTTGGAAAAAATGGCAAAATCTGAATCAAGTCTGCAGATGCTACTGTATCAGATTAGATACAGTAGCATTATGTCAATATGCATTTTCTGATTTTGATAATCACACTGTCGTTTTGTAAAACTGTCTTCACTTTTACATAATGTGTACTAAAGAACTTAATGGTAAAGTGGCATCATACCTACAGTTTACTTTCAAATGATTAAAAAACCTCACATGTGTACATGCATTCACACATCTACACATGTGTCTAGATGAGAGAGATCTAGAGAGAATGACATCTAGAGAGAATGATAAAGTAAATGTAAAATGTGGAAGATCATTCCTTCTGCCCCTAGCTCCTAAGGTACCATAGTGAACAGGCTCAGTTTCATGATCTGAAATGAGTTAGCTATGTTGAGCTTTCGTAGCCAGATTCACTCAACAAATTGTCCCCAGTGAAGTCTCCTATGGTTTGGATCCACAGTCAGGCCAAGAGGTATCTTGACAGGCTCCCTAAATTGTCACCAATAGGCACTGCGGTCTTCATGTGCTCAGCATGGTGCCAAGGGAAGGAGGGAGCGAGAAGACCATAAGACGATGGTTTGACCACCATGTGGCTTAAGTTCTGGAGAGATGTCATTGACATGAGGGAAACAGAAAACAGAACAGGGGCCGATGGGGTGATCCCCTTGCTGGGCAGAGCTGAGCTGGGTCGAGGAGAGAGCACAGGACTGGTTGAACCCTGTGAGTCCTCATGGAAGAGGTGGAGCTTGCTTGGACCTTATAGGATGTGAAGAATTTGGATTGGTTGGGGGAAAGGAGGCATAGAAAGTGGGGTGGGAAAGAGAACAAAAGCAAGCCGGGAGGGAACCTGAGTATTCCCAGTGTGTGTTTTCCAGGGAAAATCCATTCCAGAAGAAAATGACTTTGAGTTGAGAAATTTCATATGTGCTACTGGTACTCAAGCGTTTGTTACAATTACTCTGATCCAAGGTCCTGCCTCTCAGTTGGATAGGAATAAAGCCAAAGCACATCTTCGGGTCTTTGTGAGGGCTTCCCACCAAACATATTTGGTTGGGTTGGTGATGAGAAAGTTCAAACAATATTCCTTGGGGGCTATGTTGACAACAGTTGATCTGTGTGATTGGATGCGTTTTCAAAGAGTTTGTTAAGGGTGCCTTTCTGCTTAGACAGTGTTCCACAATTGCCCGAGAGAGAGTAAGGTTGTGTGGCGTGGATGTGTGATTTATATTTGTCGACGGTACATTATTGTAAGTTACACTCAGTCTCCTAGGCAAATGGGGGTGGGAGAGAGGGGAGTTTGCACAAAGAGAGTCTCTTTTGGAGTGGGTGGAGTTTGGGACCTTCGACATTCAAATGCATTTATGATACGAATAAATGTTGCTGTGAGGAGTTGGGAGACTTTAAGCAGTGGGAGTACTTTTCACCCAAAGAAAGACAGAGCAAGCCCAAAAGGAAATGGGGGCATTGGTGTAAACACTCGTTAAACAAAGACGCTCATGCTCTTTTATCCTTTTCTTTGAAAACAGAATGTTAATAATAGTACTGTTTACTGCGGGATCTCTGCTTTTGAACAGAAGTTCAATTTTATCTTCCTCCCAAAGGTCAGGAAACCTTAACTCCCCCTTATTTTCTCATCCAGGGAGAATGCAAATGCAAACACACATGCAAATGATCTCATCTCCTCATGGACTGTGGTCACTTCTGCCTGTCCAGGAAAAATGGATGGTGGCTGCCCTGCTTCTCCAGGCGGGGGCCGCCCTCGATAAGTCCTGGCAATGATGATGCGGTGCCTACCCAAAGTGCGGTTCTGGCTGGGAATGTGGGAGGGGAGCTCAAGGTCTTCCAGCTGGTCCCCTCCGGTTCTGGCTGGGAGTGTGGGAGGGGAGCTCATGGTCTTCCTGCTGGTTTCCTCCTCATCAAAAATGTTCTCTCATTATAAGATTCCGTTCCATATTGTGTTGTAATTTGTTTTTACGTGAGGAAATAATTAAAAATGGTTTTGACTTTTGTTGTTGTTGTTTGAGACAGGATCTCGCTCTGTTGCCCAGGCTAGAGTGCAGTGGCACCATCGTAGCTCACTGCAGCCTCAACCTCCCAGACTCAGTTGATTCTCCTGCCCCAGCCTCTCTAGTAGCTGGGACCACAAACATGTGCCACCATGCCCAGCTAATTTTTTTTTTTTGAGACAGAGTCTTGCTCTGTCACCCAGGATGGAGTGCACGATCTTGGATTACTGTAACTTCTACCTTCAGGGTTCAAACGATTTTCATACCTCGGCCTCCCGAACAGGTGGGATTACATGTGTTTGCCACCATGCTTGGCTATTTTTTTTTCCCACAATCAAATGTTTTTATTCTTCATTCTAAAAACAGACCATTTCTGAGAAGTTACTTGTAGGTTCCTAGTTCTGCATAACAATTTGGCACCATAAGTCTTAGACAACAAGGCAACCTACCACTGTATCCTTTTTTTATTTTGAGATAGGGTCTTATTCTGTTGCACAGGCTGGAGTGCAGTGGTGTGATCACAGCTCACTGTAGCCTTGACTTTCTGAGTTCAAGTGATTCTCACACCTGAGCCTCCCAAGTAGCTGACATTACAGGTGTGCACCACTGTGCCTGGCTAATTTTATTATTATTATTATTATAATACTTTTAAGTTCTAGGGTACATGTGCACAACGTGCAGGTTTGTTACATATGTATACATGTGCCATGTTGGTGTGCTGCACCCGTTAACTCGTCATTAATGGGTAAGGATCCATTTTCAACTTTCTACTTATGGCTAGCCAATTTTCCCAGCACCATTTATTAAATAGGGAATCCTTTCCCCATTTCTTGTTTCTCT
>NW_012117154.1:1234678-1235102 GCF_000951035.1 Colobus angolensis palliatus
GTCCTGAGTTCTAGTTTGATTGCACTGTGGTCTGAGAGACAGTTTGTTATAATTTCTGTTCTTCTATATTTGCTGAGGAGTGCTTTACTTCCAACCATGTGGTCAATTTTGGAATAAGTGCAATGTGGTGCTAAGAAGAATGTATATTCTGCTGATTTGAGGTGGAGAGTTCTGTAGATGTCTATTAGGTCCTCTTGGTGCAGAGTTGAGGTCAATTCCTGGATATCCTTAACTTTCTGTCTCGTTGATCTGTTTAATGTTGACAGTGCAGTGTTAAAGTCTCCCATTATTATTGTATGGGAGTCTAAGTCTCTTTGTAATTCTCTAAAGACTTGCTTTATGAATCTGGTGCTCCTGTATTGGGTGCATATATATTTAGGATAGTTAGCTCTTCCTGATGAATTGATCCCTTTACCATTATGTA
>NW_012117154.1:1236457-1260152 GCF_000951035.1 Colobus angolensis palliatus
CTTTTCTGCACTGCTTTTTCCCCATTTTTGTGGTTTTATCTGCCTTTGGTCTTTGATGATGGTGATGTACTGATGGGGTTTTGGTGTGGGTGTCATTTCTGTTTGTTAGTTTTCCTTCTAACAGTCAGGACCCTCAGCTGCAGGTCTGTTGGAGTTTGCTTGAGGTCTATTCCAGACCCTGTTTGCCTGGGTATTAGTAGCAGAGGCTGCAGAAGATAAAATATTGCTGAATAGCGAGTGTTGCTGTTTGATTCTTGCCCTGGAAGCTTCATCTCAGAGGTGTCCCCATCTGTGTGAGGTGTGAGGTGTCAGTCTGCAACTAGTGGCGGATGTCTCCCAGTTAGGCTACTCAGGGGTCAGGCACCCACTTGAGCAGGCAGTCGGTCCATTCTCAGATCTTAACCTCCGTGCTGGGAGAACCACTGCTCTCTTCAAAGCTGTCAGACAGGGACATTTAAATCTGCAGAGGTTTCTGCTGCTTTTTGTTTAGCTATTCCCTGTCCCCAGAGGTGGAGTTTACACAGGCAGGCAGGCAGGTCTCCTTGAGCTGTGGTTGGCTCCATCCAATTTGAGCTTCCCAGCGGCTTTGTTTACCTCCTTAAGCCTCAGCAATGGTGGGTGCCCCTCCCCCAGCCTCGATGCTGCCTTACAGTTAGATCTCAGACTGCTGTGCTAGCAATAAGGGAGGCTCCATGGGCGTGGGACCCTCTGGGCCAGGTGTGGAATATAATCTCCTGGTGTGCCGTTTGCTAAGACCCTTGGTAAAGCGCAGTATTATTTTCCAGTTGTTGTGTGTCTCAGTTTCCCTTGGCTAGGAAAAGGAATTCCCTTCCCCCTTGTGCTTCCAGGTGAGGCAATGCCTTGCCCTGCTTCAGCTCTCGCCAGTTGGGCTGCACCCGCTGACCAGCACCGACTGTCAGACACACCCCAGTGAGATGAACCCAGTACCTCAGTTGAAAATGCAGAAATCACTGGTCTTCTGTGTCGCTCTTGCTGGGAGCTGGAGGCTGGAGCTGTTCCTCGCTTGGCTAATGTTTTTGTATATTTAGTAGAGATGGGGTTTCACCATGTTGGCCAGGCTGGTCTCAAACTCCTGGGCTCAAACCATCCTCCTGCCTTGGCCTCCCAAAGTGCTGAGGTTTCAGATGTGAGCCATGGCACCTGTCTAATTTTGCCATTTTAAAATAGTTTAAAAAAAAATCCAAAGTGAAGAATAATACTTTATGACACGTGAAAATGATATGTGTCCATAAACTCAATTTATGGCAGAATTAGCTGTTGTGATGGAGACTATCCACAAACCCTGAAATATTTACAATCTGGCCCTTTACAGGAAATGCTTTGCTTAATCTTTGCTTTAAAATACCAGTTCCGTAAGGGCAGGACTTTGTCCTTTTTATCTTTGCACAATGTCAGGCACATGGAAGGTTCTGGAAGGTCCTTGCCTATAGATTGAGTACACCTCAGCTTCGGCCCCCTTGCCTGTTGAGTTTTTACCTTTCAAAAGGCCTTTTGCATGGTTTTGGAGGCTCATCCTTCCCACTCCTCCTCCATTACTGCAGGGGGAAGGGTTACTTATGGATGGACCATTCTTTATTGATATGGATACCTCACGTTGATATTGATTAGAGACTTCTGGAAAGGGATCACCCTTCCCATGTTTTGATCTTCTGAGAGTTGGCTTGTTCCTCTGGCAGAGGGGAGGGGATTTGCCAGGGAAACCGGATAACATCCAAGGGCTTCCCTGAGCACATAATTAGGTGGCGTGAAAGCCTTGGGGCATGGCTGCTCTTGGAGTCCAATCTCCTGGCCCTGGAGAGTCTCCATTGGACTAGACCTACTTTAAAAAGGAGCACAGGGACATTCCTAGTTGGCAGAGTTTCTTAAATCTGGGGACAAGTTTGCTTTTTGGATGTCTGCTTTAAATTCTATGTATGTCAGATGGAGTTTATAAGATGTGTGGTGAATACTGGGTGAGAAGGGAACCTATAGAATACTCTTAGTAAAATGTGTCTTTAATTTTTACATTAAATGGCATGACAGCTTTCATAGGGAAGCCGGATGTTGCCCACAACTCCTGGGTAGAGCCCAGATTACATAGCGCCTGGTGGAAAGGAAACTCTTTAGAGGGTGTGAGACATATTTAGAAAGGCCACACCTTATTTTTAGAAAAGTCATTTATTTTTTTTCATCCTTTTTATTGAGCACTGAACATGTGCCAGATTGTGTTACTTTTTGGGAATAGAAAAAAAAAAAAAAGGCATCATCTTTATCCTCCAAAGTGTAGTCTGTTGAGGACACCCACATGTGGTCAGTCACCCATAAGACATCATGGAGATTTGCAGATACTCAGCAGAAGCAGAGAGGGAGGACTTTTGAGAAAGGTTCCATAGGCGTGGCATTTGCAGGGAGATTTGTGGGCAGGAGTTATTGGAAGGGTAATGGAAAAGGGTATCCTAGGCAGAGACGGTGTCACAGCACATGTGCAGGCCAGGACTGAAATAATCCATGGCATATTCAGGAATTTCTGCAGCTTATGGAGGTAGTGGGGCAAAGGACAGGACACCTGGAGAGGTGACATGTCTGTGATAGGCGAAGGTAGTTGGCCCCTGTTCTCGAGCTCCTCAGAAGCTACTGAGAGTATCTGAGCTGGAGAGTGAGGGGATGAGATTTTTATGTTACAAAGTTTATTCTGACAATGGTGAGGAAGGGAACTGCAAAAACGAGAGACTACATTTAGGGAGATCAGTATAGGAGCATGGTAATGGTCCAGCAGAAGGGCTTGGTGGCATGAACCAGGGCAGCAGCCAAGACCCTGAGAGGAAAGGATGTTTGGGTACTAGAGACTGGTACAAGATGGAATGGACAAGCTTAGCCAGGGCCACCTCATATGGTTGTGCAGGGTGTACACTGCACAGCTCACATCTAAGGCGCACAGCTGTATAGAGCTATTACACAGATTTCCCAGCAGATGGCAGTAGAGTGTCTTGAGGAGGGATGCCTTTTGCTCATTTGCATAAGAGAGCCTATGGTCTGGCAGCAGCCCCATGGGAATAGCTGGGCTGTGGAGCACGTGGGAGGGAAGAGCACAAGATGACGGCCAGGTTTCTGACCTGGGCACCTGGGAGACAAAGTTCCTTTCATCAAGATGTGTAATGCATGACAGGAAGCAAATCTGAGTTTAGGACACATTATATTTTAAGGACTTGAGAGCCACCCCGATGGAGACGCCCAGGAGAACACGGCTGCCTGGGTCTGTGGCTTAGGAGAGAGGCATGGGGCTGTGCCTGTGGAAACTATCTCTATACTGATGGAGTTGGTGCCCAGTGGCAGGAAGAGATTGGCTGGGAAAACGTGCAGAAGGGAAGCACTGAGGGCGCAGGACAGAGCCCTGGGGAACCACTCAGGTTGTAAATTGCAGGTAGAGGAAGGGAACCTTGAAGGAGACAGGGAGGAGGCGGTTGGAACTGGTTGCCTGGAGTTATTCCCATTGCCAGAAGATAGAGGCTTCAGGTTTGACCAAGACCAGGTTAACTTTTTTTTATGTGTGGCAATTTTAAGTGACTCAAGACTTTTTTTTCTATATGCTTAAGAGACCAGTCTGGTTTGTGACCACGTAGGAGATTTCACTCATTTATTTTCCATTCATTCTCTCTGTACCTATGTATTTATCCAGGGCCTACTATGGTCCAGGAAGTGCTCTGGGTACTGAGAGGATAGCAATGAGCAAGACAAGGCATTGCTCTCACGGAGCTTACATTCTAATTGGTAATAGAGATAAATTAATGATAATGTCAGCTGTCGATGAGTGCCACACAACGTGGTATAATGCACAGTGGTCAGAGAGCTAGTTTCTCTTGGGTGATCAGAGAAGACCTCCCTGAGCAAGATTTCTGTGCTCAGGACCGGAAACCCGTGTGGCTGCAACATGTCAGGTGGGAAAGAGGTTGGAGGTGAGAGCAGACAAGCAGGCAAGAGCCAGGCCAGAGGGATCTTAAAGGCCATGGAGTTTTCCAAGTGCAGTGAAAATCCACTGGAGGGTTTCAAGCAAGTTAGGTTATTTGCTCTGATTTCTGTCTTATTAAGGGTGCTCTGGGCCAGGCACGGTGGCTCATGCCTGTGATCCCAGCACTTTGGGAGGCCGAGGTGGGTGGATCACTTGAGGTCAGGAGTTCGAGACCAGCCTGGCCAACATGGTGAAACCCCGTCTCTACTAAAAATACAAAAATTAGCTGGGCGTGGTGGTGGGCTACTTGGGAGGCTGAGGCAGGAGAATCACTTGAACCTGGGAGGCGGAGGTTGTAGTGAGCCAAGATTGTGCCACTGCACTCTAGCCTGGATGACAATGAGACTTTGTCTCAAAAAAAAAAAAAAAAAAGTGCTCTGGCTGTTCTGTGCCAAGTGAACTTTGGCAGCGTGGTCATTAGCAGACCAGTTGAACGTCACTGCTTCCATATTATGACAACTTAATCTGGGATGATGGTCATAGAGACAGACATATTTTGGAAGTAATACCCATAGGACTTCCATGGTAAGGGACTGAGATGAATCTCCGATGACACTGTGGGTTTTGACTTGAGTCACTGTATGGTTCCTGATAACATTTATGGCCTTGGGGAAGATGAAGAGTGAAACAGACTCTAGAGGACTTGGGAAATCTCGAGCTTCTGCTTTGGCCACACTGGTTGTACAAGCTTGTTAGGCCAAGTATGCCTTAAAACTTTGAGTGCAGAGCTCAGGGGAGAGGTTAGTACTGAAGACAGAAATTTGGTGTCACATAGAAAAAGATGGCAAGTAAAGTCAAGGGCTGAAGTCGCTGAGAAGGAAAGTGAGGGATAGGACTCTGGTTGGAATAGGCTCTGAGGCATTTTGGGAAGAGGAGAATAGCTTGCAGAGGAGAATGGAAAGGCATCTTACTGAGGTAGGAGGGAAAGCAGTAGGGGAGTCATGAGTGCCAAGGAAGAAAGTACTGGAGAGGGAGGCTGTGGTCAAGTGCACCAATGATGTGGAGAGGCCAGGGAACACAGGAACAGTGGAGTGGTCTTTGGATCTGGCAGGATGGACGTTGTTGGTGAGTTTTGGTGGTGTGGTAGGAAGGGAAGCCTGTTTGAGATGGGAAGTAAGAAAGTGTGAAGGAGAGGACAGGCGATTCTTTCTAGAAGTCCTGAGGGAAAGAGAGCTGAGAAATGGGATAGTACTAGAAAGGGGCATGGCACCAAAAGAAGTATAGTTTTGTTTTTCTTTGTTTGTTCTCTGGGGTGGTGAATATCAAGGAATGTTTTGATGTTGATGGAAATAAAACTATTAGGAAAAATTGGTGATGGAGGAAAGAAAGAGGATGGTTCTAGTCTAAAAGTCTTTAAGTAAGCTGAAGAGATAGGATGCGGAGATGGTCCTTGATGGAACAGGGCTCCACAGCAACGGGGGGAAGAAAGAGGGAGAGGCCCAGGTGTGTGGCAGAAATGGTTGTGAGAAGATGCCAGTATTCAGTCTGATTGCTTCTATTTTCTCAACTAAGCATGAGACCAGGTTGCTATCTAAGGGGGAGGTGGTGTTGAAAGACTGAAGAGAGGGAAGAAAGTGGAAATCATGAGTTTGGTGAGTTGGACGACAAAAAGACTAAACATTTAAATTAAATTCATATTACATCTGTGGATTTCATTTCATCATCATAAGAGACCCTAGGGTGGGACATGTGACAGGTACCCCTGAAGGCAAGTGCACAAAACAGCTAACACCCTCCATGCCCCCTCTCCACTGGGCCACCACCTTCCTGGGTCATGGGTGCTCATTGTTCATGAGATGCTCCTTGTACCTGGTCACGTATGTGTCAGACTGCACTCAAGGACAGAAACGCCACTGTGCCATTCTACCTTTCAATGTGGCAGTGGAGGACACCTTGCCTGGCTGGCATGGGAACTCAAAGTGCTCACACTGAGCCTCTTCAATGTCGGGGATAAGAAATCCAGCCACAGATGAGGCTTTTGCTAATTCATCCACCAAACCCAGGATGTGCCTCCATGCAGCTGTATTGGAACCCAGCCCCGCCCTGCTCTGCTGGGCCTGATTTGTGGGTGGCCCCTCAAGTTGCCTTCCCTCTCATTGGTAGTCATGACCCATCTGTTGTTGGCTTAACAGATATGACCTTTCTTTTCCCCTAGCCTTGGGGGTATGGGGTGACACAGGGTCTGCAGGCCAGGCTGAACATGCTGAGGTCCCTTTGGGGGAACAAAAAGAAATTCTGCTGGAGGGACCAGGAAAATGCTTGGAAATCTCTCTTGACTCATCTGCGTCAGACCTCATGAATCTTTAACATCATCTAGGGGGATCATGAACCAGCAGCATTTTTGTTCCCCTGAGGTTGTACACCTTTTCCAACTTTGAGGAAACAAAGTACATATTACTGAGTATGTTAAGCAAACAAAACCCTGTTCTTTATCACTACTTTAGCTTTCCAAGTTGTATTAAACATACTTAATTTTGGGCCAATGTGAATGGAGCCTTAATCTATTTTAAACTCAGTCTCTACAGTCTAGCCATCTCAGCAATCCGCTATTGTACATTCTCCTCTAATCCCATTACTCATCAAGCCCTCCATTATCCGTCTGCTTTCACAGATTTCTATTAATATTTACACTATATAAAACATGCTTGAGGAAATGTAAAAGGAAATGTATTTACTTAGCAGATGCATAATTAAAATCTTTCTAGGATGGCCTCAGTATGAGTCGTCGTCGTCGTCATCATCATCTTCACCATCTTCTCCAAAAAGGGTCTTGTTGAATCTTTTACAGTGGAATGGAAACCCCAGCAGAGCTTAATTAGGCTGATCAAAGCCTATATCTTTTTATTATAGTGCTTTCTGGCAGGGAATTCAGAGTCAAAATTGATTTTTGCCTTTCAGTGTTAAACTTTTTTTTTTTTTTTTTCCCCTCCCTTAAGGGTGTGTCAGCTGGTTGGTTGGTTGCACTTTGGGTTATACTTGGCATGGCACCAGGGCATTTTGGATGGGGTTAACCCGGAGCTTCAACTGGCACAGTCACCTGATAACACTGAATTGGGTAGAACTGGAGGGTGGGAGCCTCTAGGCTGCCCTTTCAAGGGACTCAATGCCAACTGTTATGCAAGACTAGATCATCCCTGCCTGCCTCCTGCAGTCAGGCAAGGGGAGCCTGGTGGAGAAGCCATGGCCTGTAATCAAGAAATTATATATCATTGAGTCATAGTTGTCGGTGCACTGATGAACTCTAATCAATAACCACTACCTTGGAGCCCCTCAAACATGCCGTAGGATTTGTGTAGGCTCCTCTAGAGGGACACTGGAGCAGATAGACCGGGGAGAGGGCAGCCCTGAGACTGCATCCTGGCTTTATCACTTCACCAGCTGAGTGACCTTGGCCAAATTACTGTCTTCCCAACCCCCACCCAAGAGCCAACTTCCTCATTTGTTAAATAGGAATGGTACCCACATTTCAGAATTGCTTTGAAGATTTAAAATAATCCATGCAAAACATCTAATAAGGTAATTGGCATCCATTAGGCATGAAATGAATGATAGCTATGAGAACAGTATGATTCACAGAATCGTAGTGTCACTCTCTTGATTGATTGAGCACCTACTACACGTTGGGCTCCACAATGAAGGACGTGCATGATTATCTCGTGGAATCTTTTTGTAGGTACAAGAATCATTCCCATTTTTCAGAATGGGAAAAAAGAATTTTTGTGAAGGTAAGGAATGTGATATGCTCAAGCACAGGGATAGTCAAGAGTGGAGACAGAATTTGAATTCAGTGTGTCTGATCTCAGTCTTCACCAGTGAAGAAAGAATTTAAAGCCTGGAGGAGAAGTTCTGCAAAGTAGCCAGCTACAGATTCATTTCCTGGCAAGTCTAGGATGCTTGGCAGTATACAATGGCCAACTTGTCAAAATGTTAATGTGACATTTTATATCAGGCGAGATAGGCTAGATTTTACCTTGGTGACAACCCAAATTTCAGTGGCTTAACCCAACATAAGGTTATTTCTCAGTCATGCTGTATATCACATGGGACTTGGCTTGGGTCCACTCTTCAAAGCCAGTCAAGGGTCAGGAGGACAGAAGCTTCTCTGTGACATGTGCTTCCACGAGAGCCTTAGAAGTGGGAAGGGAACACACTTTGGCTTGTAAAGTTTCCACCAGAGGGATACTCACCTCTTAATGTTTCTATTGATGGGACCACTGGTTGCATAGCCCTGTTCAACAAGAATAGGGAAATGCAATCTAATATGTGTCTGAAAGGATGAAAGCTGGGAATTTTTGGTGAGCACTCTAATGACTACCACACATTTCTAAACCTAACTCACAAAAAATTTTCAACTCAGCTTACTGGTTTTCAAAACTATGAGGTGATCTGTGGTAGACTGAAATTGTTGCCCTCAATGATTTATTCCAAGCTCCTGTGAAAAAATTACGTTTCCCCATTTTATTGACATCAGGCACTGCCGTATGACTTGCTATGACTAATAAATTATGAGCAGAAGCGAGTGTTTGGCCACGTCTCTTGTTTTTCCCTGACATAAGAACGGTGTGTCTTATGTAGGGGCTGCTCCTTCAGTCTGCATCTTGGAGAAAACAGGCTGTAAACACAGCTGCTGCCGCCATGTAGTGTGAATGAGAAATAAACAGCTGTTTTCAGCCTTTGGGGTTGTTTGTTACAGCAGCATAACTTAGCCAAAGCAGACTGATGCAGTATCTATCATTCTTTCTATGTAAACAGAATAATGAAATTGGCTACACAGAAACTCACCTTTACTGTCCACTTTGTTGAAGTATAGCCGTACTTTAAAGCAGACGTATCTATAAGAACTAACCATGAAAGTGAATATTATTTGGTTGAGTTAACAGCACAGAAATGCATTTTCTAACTTGGAACATCAGCTGATACTTCAGAATTCTTATGAAAAATGTAGAAGAGGAAATGGGAATATAGAAATCATATTGTTTTCAAATGTAAACAATTAGTCTTGTTCTCACTGAACAGTTGCCTTGGAAGACCTGGGAGTAATCTACATTCATGTCAACTTTTGGCAGAAATTGGAATGATGAGACGTTACTATCTATAGGAATGCAAAGTCCTTTCTGACTGAGTCCAGTGATTCTCATTAATTCAGATCCCATTGATTTGTCATTCATGGCAGGTAGCCGGGGCAGAGGCCAGGCTGGCTTTTACCCTTGCATTGTGCTTGCACACTGTGTGGCTTGGTGCTCACAGGTTAACACTCGCTGCTTTGACTTTTCAGAGTGGTTTTAGAGGGGAGTCATTTGTCATTCTATCACGGCACTAACTGCAAGGTCCCTGGGGACAGTGAAGGTGCTCGCTGGGACTGGGCCTCCCGACTGCCTGTTCTCCTGTCCCTGCAAAGCTTTACTCTTGTCTTTCGCCTGTGTGGTCTATAGAGGGAGAAATGATCTGCTCTAATGGAATTCAGGGGGTTGGAAGGTTATCCGTGAGTAGGTACCATTATTGTTCCCATTTTAGAGTTGAAGAAATGGAGACAGAGGTTACGTAAGGCAGGGAAGGGAGCAACTGCAGCTTGAACCCAGGAAGGCCTGATGTTGTAAATGACACAAAGGGGTACAGATGAGCTGAGCTGTAGCCGAGAGAGGTTAATCTGGAAAAAGAAGCTTACCAAGTAATTAATATAACAAACAAGGTTATAAGTGGGTGGGTGTGCCACTGTGGAGCAAGGGCATGATTGACTGGAGAAGCCGCACCTCAGGCTGCTTAGTGGTTTAGTAAGTGCATGTGTGTATATGTGTATTTGTGTGTGTATGTGTATACACGTGTATATTTGTGCATGTGTGGGCATGTGTGCATACCTGTGTGTATGTGTATTTGTGTGTGCATGTGTATGTGTATTTGCATGTGCATGCGTGTATACCTGTGTATGTGTATTTGTGCATGTGTATGCACATGTGTGTATGTGTGTAGGAGTGTGTGTGTGAATAATTTACATAGCCTTCCTCAGTGATCCTCTTCCGGTCATTTGAAATTGTTGAGAAAAACTGCTTTGCTGGCAACCTGCTGTCCATACTTGTATTACCGAATACCCTAGGAAACAATAAAACTCTGTTTGTTTAAGGATATGCTAATTAGAGGCTCCACACGATTTGACATTCATCTCCTAATTTGGATGATGCTGTTCCTTTGCAAGATGAGTATTGACTTTAGAGTTTGGGTCTGAGCTAAATTTAGATGCTAGTCCAATTTTGTCCTAATGCTTTGAATTCCACATTGTATATATTGGGAGATCATCACTCACTTCTATTGAGCATCTAATTTAGTGGCTTCTCATGGCCCATTTGGAGAAGGAAGAACAATGGATTTTCTGGTACTGGTGAACAATGAACAATTTTTGCTTTTTTCAGTCACAGTAATATATGGTGACCTTGACTCCTTGTCTTCTAAAGTATGGGAAATGTTTAGTGGAGTTATAATGCTAGGTTTCTTACAGTAGCCTGCCTTTTGGAAGGAGTGGTAGAAAAGTTAAGACTCTATGTGTGCACCGGAGCATCCAAAATCTGACTGTTAAGACATTTGGTGAACCAGAACAGTGTCCCCAAGCTGTGGAGGATTACAGAGAGTTTACCATATTTGGGGAGCAGTTGTCACCAGTTTTTACCCAGCCAGCCAATGATACTACTGGGATATATTATATTGAGATAGACATTTTGGAAGGAAGCCCTGAATAAATGAGTTAAACTTAATGCTCAAAAAGAAAGGAGAACTGGATTTCTTGACTTATGGGTGGCAGATTTTGACCTATGAAAAATATATTCATATATCTTTAAATTGAAAAAATCACTCCTTATAGAGATTTTCCGGGAAGATGCCTCTATGAAGAGTTTCACCCAAGTTCTTAGCATTTCAGAGCTCACCAATTAACTCTTTTCCCAGGCTGGGTGGTTGGGGTTATAACTCTTAAGAGAAAAATGGCTTGGCAATGGAGGGATCAGCAGTAAACTATCAAAAGGAGAAAAATGAGATTTGAAAAATTTAGTGGCTGTGAAATATCATTACTAGAAACAGTTTAAGAGCATGGTGATGCTTACCCTCAGCAGTCTTATCTTTTCAAAGGCTGCAATCTCATATTCTCCCCTGCTAGACTAGATTGGCATTTTGATTACAGTAAAGAAAAATGTGCTTGGAAATCAGACCTGACAGAACATCATGTTCTTCCAGGGGTATTTTTGTAGACAATGCTTATTTAATTTTGATTTCAGAATTGTTTTGTGGTACATCTCATTCTGATATATGGTTGTTTAAAATTCATGTCAATGTCTTTGTAATTTAAAAATGAACTGATGACATTTGGAAACAGAAGAACCTTAAAGGAAAAGAAGAACTAATGGTGAGAGAAAAGAAAAGAGGGCACATTGATACCAGTCATCTGCACATGAAATATTAGTCGTCGGCCAGGCGCGGTAGCTCACGCCTGTAATCCCAGCACTTTGGGAGGCCGAGGTGGGTGGATCAACTGAGGTGGGGAGTTCCACACCAGCCTGACCAACATGGAGAAATCCCGTCTCTACTAAAAATACAAAATTAGCCGGGCGTGGTGGTGGCGCCTGTAATCCCAGCTACTTGGGAGGCTGAGGCAGGAGAATCGCTTGAACCCGGGAGGCGGAGGTTGCAGTGAGCTGAGATTGTGCCACTGCACTCCAGCCGGGGCAACAAGAGCGAAACCCCATCTGAAAAAAAAAAAGAAATATCAGTTGTCTTTTCTGGGTGCATTTCTCTGCCAAATCATGAATCAGCAGCACTCATGGTGCAAAGGGCACTGAACACGGAGTTCCTGGCAACACCATCGATGGCTGTGGCTTTCAAGGTCCTGCCCTGCTAGTGGCTATTTGACCTTAGCCAAGTCACGGGTCTTGTTGGGGTTCCATTTCTTCATCTGTAAAATGGGCAAAGATTCCCTTCAACTCAAAAATTTTATGATCTGTGATGTGATTTATATGACTAAATTCTCTGCCTGGGAATAACTCTACTAGCGACAGAACTGAGCTTTTCTATGGTGAAGGATGGCTTGCCTTCACCTATTTCCAGTGAACCCTGGCTGTCCTTGGTAACTCCCAGATGGCGACTTCTGATTAATCAGCTCTGCCTCCTTGTCTATAAAGTGCTCTCTGGTGTGTTTCATCCTCCACTTTCCCCAGTATTCTATGCAGTATTTAAATCTTTCAGAAGTTACCTTCTTTAAGAAAAACTTATCAGAAAAAAAAAAAGAGATAGAAGAACTCACAGATTAAGAGGCTTACAAGATATCTCAACCAATCACCGTGTGTTAACCTTATTTGGATCCTGATTCGAACAAGCTGATTGTAAATTAAAAAAAAAATTGTGACATTTACAAGACAATTGGAAGTTTGAACACTCGGTAGATGTTGGATCTTAATTTATTGGTCATTATTTTAGGTGTCATAATGGCATGATAGCTACATTTTAAAAAGAGTCCTTGTCTTTTAGGGGCACATACTGAAATATTTGCCGATGAAATGATGTGATTCTGGTGGGCAGCCAGTGAGTGGGGATACAGAGGAAGCAAGTTTGACCCTGAATTGATAATCACTGGAGCAGAAGGATGGGGACACGGGGGGTTAGTGATACTACTGGGTCTGTTTTTGTGTAAGTCTGATAGGTTCCATCAAAAGAAGTGTAAAATAACCAAAAGGCTTAACGGGGACTTATCCTTGCGGGCACGTTTGCCGAGGTGTAGGCAAATGCTGCCTCCTGCAGTTGCATAATCGCTGGGGGTAAATGTGGAAGTTCGTCAATCAGCAAGGCCGTAGTGGGGGCTGACTGGCAGCAAGCCCAGCGCTGCGTGGCTGTCATCTTGCCTCGAGGCCCATTTGCCCTCTATAAATAACACTCTATATGAATGCTTTACTATTTTAACACACATGGGCCACAGCTGCTGAGCACGTTTGTTTACGTAGCTATGAAACCTTCTGTAAACACCACTATCTCAAAATCGCCCATGTATCAGGAACATGAGCGGCCCCCTTTAAAAATATATCTGCAGATGAGACACGGCCAACTCCTAGATGTCTGAGTGGCTGGCGTCAGAATTTTCCAGGGTTTGATTCATTTTCAAAAATAGAACCACATGACTGGAAGGTTCTTAAAGGTCACCTGGCATGTCCCTCTGACTTGAGGCAGGACCGGGCCAAAGCCATTCCTAAGGGATGCAGGGCCGTTCTACATGAGTGTGGGTCCATCTTTTGTGCAGTCCCTTCAGGGCCATGAAAGGGGGGTTCACTTCCAGCCTTCAAGGAGCCCACTTTCATTTTCTAAAAATGGAACCTGACCCTGCAATGCGGCTGGCGTTGAAAGGCAGTGCATCCACAGAGCACCACTCGCCTGCACCGGGCCTGAGCTCCCAGCAGACGGAAGGACCCAGGTGGCCTCCTGCGGGATAACTCAGGTCTCCGGAAAACACCACGTTAGCATCATCCTGTGCCCAGGACGCCTGCTTCCTATCAGGGAAGAGGGCACCGCGTGAAGGTGGCCACGTGGGCCTCCCCCGCTCCCTGGAAGAGGCCTGCTCGTGGAGGCCACTGAGCACAGCAGGTTAAGGTCAACTGCGACGTTTTTGAAAGAAGTGATGAGCGCAGGGGAAACTGTTTTGTGTTAGCTTGCTATTATCATGGCTCCTGATTTCCAGTCCAGCACTACGATGAATAATTAGATCCCTGTGAATTTGTTTTCCTCGAGTGTGCATTTGGTCCACATTTTTTTTTCCTGTGGTTTTGAGAGATTGAAGCATTTTTCTCCCCTAAGGGCCTGTTTAATGCCCATAAATCCTAATTGAGCTTTTCATTCACAAACAGTATCCTGCTGAAACGTAAGAGATCAGCTGTACTAGGGGTACTGAGTTGTACGATTCCCCTGAGGAAAAGACCAAGACACATTCAGTTTCCAGACACCTCCAGAACTTTCTAGAACCGCCCCCTCTCCAAGTCTAGAAATTAGAAAACGATTTTTTAAAAGAAAATAAGTAGGATTTGCCTTTTTCCAGGGAGCGGGGTGAACATTTGGATTGGTTTTGCTGGTAATTACTCAGATTTCTCTTGAAAGCTGTGGAAAGGCCATAGGGTGCTCAGAGGCAAGTATCACTGTTAATTACCAAGAAAACCATATTCCTCCCTTTGGAAAGGCTCACTCATTACCAGCTGTCATCAGAAAGACAGGGCCTGCCCCAGGGAGAATTCCGACTCAGGGACATTACAAAGATAATTTGCTTATTCCAGATTCATTTATTTTACAGAGATTGGGCTTTGGTTTGAGGGAACACAAAGCTTAACTCCCACAATGTAAAGCTCAGATTAGCATCAGTAACCAGAGGGTACATCTCCAGTGGTTTTTGCTTCTTGAGCTTGGAGACACTGCCCTCTCTCACGTCCTCTTGGGGGAATTTATGGTGAAAAGCGAAAAGAAAAACTGCATCCTGAGTGGTCAGTAGATAGTGTCAGAGGCTGTAGCTCTGTGGCCGCTAGGGGGATCCAGAGTCCCTGTGCTCAGCTGAGGTTGGGGAAGTTTCTGGTCTGTAGGAAAGTGACAGCTCCCTGTTTGAATTATTTCTCCTCCCTCCTCCCCAGCCTCTCCTCCTCCCCACCTGCCTCTCTCCTCCCCTTGTCTTCCTCTCCTTTCTCCTCCCCTGCCTTTCATTCTCCTCCCTCCTCCCCTCCCTTCTACTTCTTCCTCCCTCCTCCCCTCCACCTAACTATTGCCTCACAAATGCACCCCCAAATCAGGCTCAAGGTACAGCTCCTGTTAACACCTGGAGCACTTATGTCTTATTTCGCAACAGTGACTTTTGTTATTCTTCAAAGCTACTTTCCCATTAGGTTCCTGCGCCTTTTGTTCTATGGAAAGGCGACCGCTCTTACCATTGAACTCCATGCAAAGCCCTCTACTCACGTTTTCACTGTTTGCTGCATTTGGAAACCCTATAGCAAAAGTTTCACACCACCACCGTAAGAGAAATTTGTTAGAGGTTGTGACCTTGCCTGTTGGGTACAGGGAGGTAGAAACATGGGACCAGTGACTTTTCCCTAAAAGGGATCACGGGATTAAGTTACTTGTCACAGGTTGATGAAGAACATGGGGCCAGCCTGCTGGTCATGCAATTTCAGACAATATAAACCACCCGAATCTCAAGCTGAAGACTTAAAAGCACAAAAGGGCTGATGGTATCAGGAAAAAGGACCCCAAAGACACTATTACTACCTCAAAGAACAATAAAGGCCTTAATGAATTAGGGTTCTGGTTTATACTTTACCTGTGAGGCACTATGGTTATCTTGAGTCATAGCTGATGGCTCTGTTTTGGGGGATGTTACATACAAACATGGGCAGAACCTGCTTTGCTGTTGGGATGTGTAATGTGCAAATTTCAGATATGAGCAAAGACGTCAGTAAAAACAGACCATTTTCTCTATTTCCTGAACAGATCATCTTCCCTAAAACATCCCAGTGATAAGCCATTAACAGCAAGAGGTCTGGCGGGATTAAGATAAATGGATCTTCAACTTTTTTCTTTTCTGCTAGAGTTACTTACTTTCTGCAACTTTATACTTACTAGGGGCTCAGCAGGTCACGTGTGGAGAGATACTAGGCACTCACTTCATACAAAAGAAAAACCAATGCTATAGGCCTTATAAATGACTTTCAAAGAATGGGTGAAATTGCATTTTTATTAAAGCAGTTTGTCAGGCTTCCTTTGAAAGACTTAACTTCTTCCTCCTAACTTGGTAATAAATAACCTCAAGTATTTAAACTAGCAATGTTTTAAGGCCATTTAAAACGTGCTTTAGAGACAGATCAGATTTTAACTTAGGTAAATATTTGGAGACAAAATATATTACATGGTGATTTTTCATTGTTCATTAATTTATTTTCCAAAGGGCTTTTAAAAACTAAATGGTTAGGCTTCTTGACAGATATATTTCAGGTGAGATACGTAGGCATACTATGTCATGAAGCAAGGGGATGTTGTCAATATTGCATGAGGTTCAGTATTCTAGATCTTGTAATAGATAAGAACATAAGGTCCAGTTTAAAATGAGCATCTATCCCACAGCCATCCCAGGATAGAACACATCTTACCTGTGGCTTCCACCATTCCTTCTAGGATGACCACAATTTCCAGTTCCTCTTTGGGCAGCTGGGCTTTGGAGATCTCCCAGAAAGGACTCTGTTGGTTAATCTCATGGCTAATGATCAGCGGTGACACCAGAAACAGACGGTCATCCCCCGTGTAATACCCTACGTTGATATCCGTCTGATTCAATGGGATGAACTCCCCCTCCGAGGTCTGTTTGGATTTGATCAACTTGGCTCTGATGGAAGCCTCCACAATGTGGGAATTCCTAAGGTCCCCTACCCGGAACATCAGGCACAGTTTCCCATCCCGCATGGAGATCACTGCATGGGTGGAAAAGACCAGGGTCTCTGCCCTCTTCTTGGGTTGAGAGATTTTTACAAACATGCATCCCACCATGAATGCATTGACAATGGACCCCAACACAGATTGGATTAAGAGGAGAATAATTCCCTCTGGGCATTTATCTGTGATGACCCGGTAGCCATAACCAATGGTGGTTTCTGTCTCTATTGAGAATAAAAAAGCAGAGACGAACCCGTTGAGGTTGGTAACACAAGGAGTCCAGGAGGGGTCCTCTATGTGGTCCATATCTCCCCGGATGTACGCGATCAACCACCAGATCATTCCAAAAAAGAGCCAGGTCACTGTGTAAACCATGACGAAAATCAACAGGTTGAATCTCCACTTCAGGTCGACTAAGGTGGTGAAGATATCAGTCAGGTAGCGATAGGTCTCCCTCACGTTGCCATGATGAACGTTGCATTTTCCATCTTTCCTCACGTACCTCTGGATTTTCCTTTTGGTCCGGTCTCGGCTGATGTGTCTCGGCAGGTCATCCCTGGCCTGCTTAGGCAACTTTGGCTGGTGAATGGCCACTGGGCTCTCGACATCCTGATCCATGGAGTCGCCCTCCAGGACATTAGCTGGTGGTTTGGAGAAAAGAAAAGAAACACTGAATGAAAGGCTGGCTCTTTGAGGACAATGGAACGGCACACTTTGTATGGGCTGGTGAAACCAAATACCATTTGTGTAGCTATAAACAAAGTAGACAAAGCCATTTTTATTCCACACCATCTGGATAGGCCTCTAGTTGACTTGGACTTCTGTGCTCTTCGATCTAGTTTGTGTAAGTACTTCACCATCCTGCCCACCAGGATGGAGCTTATTGCTGCAAAATTGTGTCCCTGCCAGCAGGTTCTACTGAGTCAGCTCTTACAGAGGGATGCCTCCCAACTCTATCTGAGATGCTGTGGCACGGGAGAGGCAGTAAGCTCAGAATGAAGGAGTCCTCTTTAGATTCAGACAGTCTTAGCTCTACTACTTAGCAACTCTTAGTGGGCTCTTAGCCATGATATCTGTTATGGACTGTATTGTGTCCCCATCAAATCCATATAGGGCTTGAGCCCCAACCCCTAAGGTGACTATATTTGGAGATAAGGCCTTTAAGGAGATAGTTAAAGGTTAAATGAGACTATAAGGTTGGGGCTCCAATCTAGTAGAACTGGTGTCCTTACGAGAAGGGGAAGAGATACCGGGGTGCACATAAACAGAGGGAAAGCCATATGAGACACAAGGAGAAGGTGGCCATCTGCAAGCCAAGGAGAGAGGGCTCCCAGAAACTAACCCTGCCAACACCTTGATCTTGGACTCCCGCCTCCAGAACAATGAGAAAATAAATGTCCGTTGTTTAAGCCACCCAGTCTGTGATACTCTATTATGGCAGCCTGAACTGACTTACAACACACTATCCAAATTCGTAAGCCTCAGTTTCCTCACTTACAAAATGACCATGATACCCAACTCACAGTGTTGTCATAAGGTTAAACAAAACCATGCATGTGTTCTGTGCCTGCATGTAACAGACTTGCAATCAATTTTTTTTGTAATAAATTTTTCTCTTGTCACTTTCCTTATGTTTAGGGCAAGCATCTTGAACAAGCTCTTCGAACTATTGGCCAAATTTTAGGGTTTAAAAAACATTTCTGGTTTTTGTTGGTAAGTATGCATGCATTGTACTTTAATGGCTGATTCAATGCCAAGGTAAATAAAAAAGGGTGGGGAAATGTTCTGTCTCTCTGTGCTTACAAATTTGATTTGGTTTCTGCCTCCTCCACCTTCAACATCTGTCATTTTAGCTTGTGGTTATTTTCCTTCTTGTAAAAAAGTTTTAAAATTACTATTTTTTTTTTTAGAGATAGGGTCTCACTCTGTCACCCAGGCTGGAATGTAGTGGCACCATCATAGCTCACTGCAGTCTCGATCTCCTGGGTTCAAGTGATCCTCCCACCTCAGCCTCCTGAGTAGGCACAGGAGGCACAGGCTTATGCCACTATGCCTGGCCAATTATTTTTATTTTCATGGAGATGGGGGGGGTCTCACTATATTGCTCAGGCTGGTCTTGAACTCCTGATCTCAAGTCATCCTCACACCTTGGCCTCCCAAAACGCTGGAATTACAAGTATGAGGCACCATGTCTGGTTACGTTCTTTCTTATGGCTTTCACGATTAACACATTGGTTCACTCATTAGTTAATAATGCATTAGGAAAGCTCTCCTAAAACTTGAGGGCAGGGGAATTTTGGAACTGGTTCTGCTGTTTAAAAACATATAATCCACTTACAAAATTATTTATTTGGCCAGTAATACTAAAGTCTTCTGAAAGTTTGGTAAGAAATTTCTTCCTCCAGACTTAAATTCTGTGTCCTTTGACTCTGCCATGTGTTTCCTTTGTGGAATTCTGTTTTTATCTTGGTTAAAGGAGAACTGTCGTCTGTCAACAAACCATCATTTATCTGGATGAGAACATAGCCAGAGATGGGATTTGAGTGCCACCAACCTAACTTCTGAGTTAACCTTGCTCACGGATGATCAGTTGCCTTAAAAGTCAGTCCCCTGGATCTGTTTTTATGTTTCAGCCTCAGGAAGAGACAGCATCTGTTCTGCAGAGCCCACTCTCCAGTCTGACAGCTTTGACTTTCAGATGATCGCCCTCAATAGTCCTTCACTGATAATAAGAAAAGTCCTTCATTTGTAAGAAAATTTGCTTTTTTCCCTTTCTTAGAACAAATACCAGGACAGATGTCGATGGGAGGCTGTTGAGGTTGGGAGGGCTGAAGGTGGGTTGGGTGTGTGGATGGACGGACAGGCCATGTCCTGCTCACTGGAGATGGGGTGGGTGTATGGATGGAGGGACAGGCCATGTCCTACTCACTGGAGGTGGGTTGGGTGTGTGGAGGGAGGCAGGGGCCATGTCCTGCTCACTGGAGATGGGGTGGGTGTATGGATGGAGGCAGAAGACATGTCCTGCTCACTGGAGGTGGGTTGGGATGTGTGGAGGGAGGCAGAGGCCATGTCCTGCTCACTGCCACTACCCCCTACATGGCAGGGTATTCTTGTCCTTGAATGGTCAACTCCGAGCTCTCACTGCTAATTTTTTTGTGCTGAGTGGAAGTGTCTAAATATGACTTTATATGGAACGGTGTCTGGGCTCAAACTCTGCCTGGCTGGGGAGACCTTGTCTGCAGAGCCCTGTGGAGGCTTCAGCAGGCCTGGTGTATATCCCACGTTGGCCGCTGGGAGGCTGCCCAACTGTGCAAAGCCACCCTAAGCTCTTGTCTTTCTGAGTCCTTAAGTGGAAGAAGAGGCTTTGTCAAATTAGCTGATTCTCAAGTCTTCAGTGATACTTCATACTTTAAAACTGTTATGAAGGAAATTTATTCCTGCCTCCCCCACTTCCCCAATTTGTAGGCTTTATCCTTTTTCTGACTAAACTGCAAACCCCCAGCTCCAGGCAATTGTCTTGACCCCTGGAAGAACCTGTCTTGAAAGGTTAATGAATGAGTAGTGATCAGTGCTCTGGAAAGTCTGGGGGGATATCTGTTGCTTCCCTAAGATCCAGTTTCTCACCAGGGCTGGACCACATTTCCCATCCTCTTTGCATTGAGGATTGGCCATGGTGATTGGGTCTTGGCCCATCTGGAAATGAGTGTGTCTTCCTGGGCCATTGTCCTAAATAGTGGATGTGTCCCCTCCTCATGCCTCTGCCCCTTCTGTGGGGCACAATGAAGTCAAGAGGTGAAGGGGCCTGGGTCCCAAGTCATGGGTGGAGAGCTGCTATCTGTCTAGAAACAAGGAAAGCAATGATTGTGTTTGACCCATTATATATTTTGCATCTGTTTTCAAATTGGGCCTTATCTCTAATATTATGGGCAGAAATAGATGACACCTATAAGCAGAAGAGTGGTCGGGGGAATGGTTGTGGGAAAGAGAAAAGGAAGCTGAAGATGAATGTTTGGGTTTAGTGTTTGGGGTTAATTAAATGCTTGTGTTTGGTATTAGGGGGAAAATGTAATGCAATGCTATTTCATTGCCTTTAAAAACCAACAAAAAAACTGCATGTTCTCACTCATAGATGGGAATTGAACAATGAGAACACCTGGACACAGGGCAGGGTACATCACACACTGGGGCCTGTTGGGGGCCGGGGGGCTGGGGGAGGGATAGCATTAAGGGAAATACCTAATGGAAACGACAAGTTGATGGGTGCAGCAAACCAACATGGCACATGTATACCTATGTAACAAACCTGCACGTTGTGCACATGTACCCTAGATCTTAAAGTATAATAATAATAAAATGCAGTAACAATGGGAAACAAAAATTTAAAAACAAACAGAAAAAGCCAGGGAGGTAGTGTGTTTGGAAGGTGGCTCCAGTGGGTGCCTCACAGGTGAGGCTGTGGGTGCAGGCCAGGCGCATTCATGGGGAGATGGGGAGGGAAGGCTGGGCCTTGCATCATGGCAGCTGGTGGGATGAACAGGCATGGAGTTGAGAGAAACCAAAAAAGCCAAGGAAATGTGAGAGTTCTGGGAGAGAAGAGCCTGAAGGAGGAGCCCCAAGGGGCCAGGAAGGGCACAGTCGGAGAGGAGGAGAGGGTGTGGGGCATGGGGTGGATGAGAGCGAGAGAGGGGCCAGGGCCTCGGGGCTGTGTCCAGAGTCATCACAGGGAATAGGGCTAGGGAGAGAGGACGAGTACAAGTCTGAGCAGGGAGTGGTGGCTCAGCACTCATGGGCACGCATGTGGATGTTGCAGGGTAAATATAAAAGGAAATGATGATCACGTTTTGTAACCTTTCTTTCTTGGAATCTCAGGTATGAGTTGGAGTGGGGGATCTAAATCACATCTCCAGGAGCATTTTGAGCTGCTCTGTAGGGCAAGTTGCAGCTGTGGTTGGGAAAGCAGACATTTCTCCCATATTCCTGCACAGCTGATGACACAGGCAAGTTCTTACCACCAAAGATAATGTAGAGGGGGTACACCCTCTGCTAACCGTGTAAATGCTGCACAAATGTGCAAAGGGATCCAAGGAATGGCGCTGGGAACGTTGACGATTTACTTGACTTTGAGAGGAGCTTTTCAGGATTTTGGCTCACAGTAAATGTGGGCCTATGTGAAGGTCAGTTTTTCTCCTCCTCTCTTTTCTTTCAGAAAAATTATCAATTTACATGGAACTAGCTAAGGTCCAAAATAGCCTCATATTGAAATTTAATCTGAAAGAATTAATAACAAATGACAGAGCCACAGCTGGGCGGAGCCTTGTCCTCCGAATCAGTGGGACAGCTGATTGCAATTCAGGTACAGCTCTTGTTGCAGGGAAGGCTGCCCTGGTGGCCCTGGTCTGTAGGAGATGTTTCTTACATTTCAAATTATATATGAATTTTGCAGGTGAAACTTCCAGTATCCAAGAAAACGTTCCAAAAGTACTTTGAGACTTTAATGTCATGGGGAAAACCTAGTTGAGAAAAACAGGATAGATCTCAAATGTACCTGGAAAGTCAAAGATTGGAAGGAAATACACCAGATGTGAATGTTAATAGGGCAATTTTGGGTGGCGGGTTTATGGGTACTTTTAATTTTCTTGTTAAACATTTTTCAAATTTTCTAGAATAAATTTATATTACTTTTATAATTAAAAAAACAAATTGCCAAACAACACATCGAGACACTCTTTTGATATCTGATTTAAGAAAGGTATCTTAAATTTAAGATACCTTTAAAGTGTCTTGATGTGTTGTTTGGCAACTTAGAGTGGTGGTCGATCAACCTCCCCAACAGCACTTGGATTTTCCTGTTGAGAAGGGGGGACTGAGAGACAGGACTAGCTGGATTTCCTAGGCTGACTAAGAATCCCTAAGCCTAGCTGGGAAGGTGACCACATCCACATTTAAACATGGGGCTTGCAACTTGGCTCACACCTGGCCAATCGGGTAGTAAAGAGAGCTCACTAAAATGCTAATCAGGCTAAAACAGGAGGTAAAGAAATACCCAATCATCTATTGCCTGAGAGCACAGGGGGAGGGACAATGATTGGGATATAAACCCAGGCATTCAAGTTGGCAATGGCTGCCCTCTTTGGGTCCTTCCCTTTGTATGGGAGCTCTGTTTTCACTCTATTAAATCTTGAGACTGAAAAAAAAAAATGTATCACACAAAGAGTTAAATAATGATAAAGCACTTCATCTAAACGTATCCCATCCCATGTAGCTGACAATTTAGAAACTGAGACATTTGCTTAACCTGAATCCAAGAAAATCATAACTAAACCCTATAGGGTCCTTGTTGGGGGTATGAAGACGGAAAAGCGAGAATGTATGCAAGTTTGAGGCGACTTGAGGAGTGGGCCCTATAGGACAAGTCGAGTCAGCTATCCCTGTAACCGTCCAGGGGACTTTGAAGGAGGAGGGCATCCGGGAGGCCTGGGGGCTGGAGGGGCTGTCACAGTGAGCTAAGAAGAAAGGGACAGATGTCATCTTTCTCTTGGATTTAACCAAGTGTCAGTTGTTCGGGCAGTGCCCTTAGTGACACAGAAGTGTGGTTTCTTCCTCATCAAAAATCACCCCCAACTTACAGAAGGGAGAAAACATTTTCTAGTCATACATCTGATAAGGGATTAGGATCCAGAATATATAAAGAACTCTTACACCTTAACAAAAAAATAACCCGTTCAGAAATGGGCAAAGGACTTGAATAGACATCTCTCCAAAGAAGATATCCAAATGGCCAATAAGCAAATGGAAAGATATTCTTCATCACTAGTCATTAGAAAAATGCAAATCAAAGCCATAATGAGATACCACTTCACATCTATTAAATAGTTATTATTTTAAAAAAAGAAAATAGCAAGTGTTGGCGGAATGTAGAGAAATTGGAATGCTGGTATATCACTGGTGGGAGTGTAAAATGGTACAGCTGCTAAGAAAAACAGTATGTTAGTCCCTCAAAAAGTTAAACATAGAACTACCATGTAATCCAGCAATTGCACTTCTAGGAAACCCAAAGGGATTAAAAGCAGGGACTCAAACAGATACTTGCACACCAGTGTTCATACTAGCATTATCCATAGCAGTGAAATGGTGACTACAAGTGTTACATCAAGAAATGAATGGCTGGCCGGGCGCAGTGGCTCAAGCCTGTAATGCCAGCACTTTGGGAGGCCCAGACGGGCGGATCACGAGGTCAGGAGATCGAGACCATCCTGGCTAACA
>NW_012117154.1:1260832-1264664 GCF_000951035.1 Colobus angolensis palliatus
TAAATTGGACACCTAAAAACAGTTAAAATAGTAACTTTTATATTATGTCTATTTTACCACAATTAAAAAAATGACTGACTCAAATAGTTTTTGTGATATTGACAGTCCCTAGATGATCCATCAGATATGGCTCACTTTTCTTTCTTTTTTCTCTCTCCTCATCTCCTGAACTGAAATAATGTTGCAACTTTGTTCTAGCACTCTTTAGTAGAGAGGATGATTCAAAAAGGTAAGACCTCTTGCCATGTGAAATCTATTACTAATCACCAAAAGGGCCTCATTTGAAACAGATTTCCTCTAGTTGGAAGTAAACCACAAGTTAAAACACAATGTGAAAACAGAGATCAGAGAAAGGGGCACTGGGGAGGGTATCAGCAATATTACATTTAAATTTATCTTGGGTGTAGAGCAGGATGGGTTTGCCCAAAGTAATGGTGAGTATGTGCTTGCTTCCTCATGGGCTAAGACTGGAATAGTGGGGACATCTGAAAAGCAAGCACAGGAAGTCCCAGCCAGAGCAATCAGGCAAGGGAAAGAAAGAAAAGACATCCAGGTAGGAAAAGAAGAAGTCAAATGATCTCTCTTTGTTAATAATATGATTCTATACCTAAAAAATGCTAAAGACTCTGCCATAAGGCTCCTGGAACTGATAAACAACTTCAGTAAGTTTCAGGATGCAAAAATCAATGTACAAAACTCACTGTCACTTCTATACACTAATAACGTTCAAGCTGAGAGCTGAATCAAGAACAAAATCCCACTTATAGTAGTCACACAAAAATAAAACACCTAGGAATATATCTAACCAAGGAGGTGAATGATCTCTACAAGAACTATAAAACAACTGCTGAAAGAAATCAGAGATGACACAAATGGAAAAACATCCCATGCTCATGGACTGGAAGAATCAGTATCATTAAAATGGCCATATTGCCCAAAGCAATCTACAGATTCAGTGCTATTCCTATGAAACTACAAATGTCATTTTTCACAGATTTATAAAAACTATTCTAAAATTCATATGGAACCAAAAAAGAACCTAAATAGCTAAAGCAATCCTAGGCAAAAAGTACAAAGCCAGAAGCATCATATGACCTGACTTCAGACTCTGCTATGAGGCTACAGTAACCAAAACAGCATGGCACTGGTACAAAAACAGACACAGAGACCAATGGAACAGAACAGAGAGCTCAGCAATAAAGCCACATACCTATAGCCATCCAGTCTTTGACAAAGTCGACCAAAATAAGCAGTGGGGAAAGGACTTTCTATTTAATAATGGTACTGGGATAGCTGGCTAGCCATGTGCAGAAGAATGAAATTGGATCCCTACCTTTCACCATATACAAAAATTAACTCAATATAGATTAAAGGTTTAAATATAAGACCTCAAACTATAAGAATCCTAGAAGGTAAACCTAGGAAGCATCATTCTGGACATCAGCCTTGGGAAAGAATTTATGACTATGTCCCTCTAAAACAATTGCAACAAATCAAAAGTTGACACGCAGGCCCTAATTAAACTAAAGAGCCTCTGTACAGCAAAATAAACTATCAACAGAGTAAACAGACCAACCAAGGTAATGGGAGGTAATATTTGCAAACTGTGTCTGACTAAGGTGTAATATCCAAAATCTAAAAGGAACTTTATTTAACAAGCAAAAAACAAACAACTCCATTAAAAAGTGGGCAACAGACATAAAGAGATTTCTCAAAAGAAGACATACAAGCGGCCAACGAACATACAAAAAAATGTTCAACATCTCTGATCATCAGAGAAATGCAAATGAAAGCCTCAGTGAGATACCATTTCACACCAGTCAGAATGGCTATTATTAAAAAGTCAAACGATAGCTGCTCGTGAGGCTGTGGAGGAAAGGGAAACTTATATACTGTTGGTGGAAATATAAATTAGCCACTGTGGAAAGCAGTTTGGAGATTTCTCAAAGAACTCAGAGCTGCCATTCGACCTAGCAATCCCATTACTGAGTATATTCCCAAAGGAAAAGAAATTCTTCTACTAAGAAGATATATGCATTTGTATGTTCATCACAGCATTATTCACGAATAGTAAAGACATGGAATCAACCTAGGTGCCCATCGCTGGCGGACTGGATAAAGAAAATGTGGTACGATACACCATGGAATACTACACAGCCATGAAAAGAATGAAATCACATCCTTGGCAGCAACATGGATGTAGGTGGAGGTCGTTCTCCCAAATGAATTAATGCAGGAACAGAAAACGAAATACTGTATGTTCTCACGAGTGGGAGCTAAACACTGAGGACTCATGGATGTAAAGATAGCATTGGTAGACACTGGGGACTACTAGAGGGGAGAGGGAGGGACGGGCACAAGGGTTGAAAAACTATTGGTACTCTGTTCACTAAATGCATGACAGAATGTCATACTCCAAACCTCAGCATCAAGCAATATGCCCATGTCCAAACCTCAGCATCAAGCGATATGCCCATGTAACAATCCTGCACATGTACTCCTTGAACCTAAAATAAACATTGAATAAGAGAAAACAAAGAAAAGCAAGAACAGCATGTGTAAAAGTCTTTAAAGGCATGAAACAGCTTTGGGTGGGAGTGGCCCAGATTCTGCGCTGCTGGTATGCGGTGTGCATGGAGGAAAGGAAGGGGAATGAGAAAAGAGAGGTGGATAAAGCCCAGGCTGGGCCCTGAAGTCCTCTGTACAAGACTAAGGAGATTGGTTTCAAACTGAGGAGTGATGTGATTGAGTATTTTGAGTGTTTTAGAAAGATCTCTGAAGATATCCAGGTGAGCTCTCCTGTAGGCAACCAGGTGTGTGGGGCCAGAGCTGCGGGCGACCTGGACCTGGAGCAGATGCAGAAGAAGCATTTCTCAAGGGTATTATTCACTGCAGGCTATGGGACAACTGATTGCCCTCCTGGAACAAAAATGATGAGTCTCATCCTTATTCCTTTTATTAGAATAAATTCTAAAGAGATCAAGGATTTAAAGGCAAAAAATAAAACTACAGAAGTATAAGATGTCTTTAAAAAAATAATTCTAAGATTTGGGTAGGCCTTTTTTTTAAAACCATGATAGAAATCCAGAAACTTTTTTAAAAGAATATTTTTGACAATGTAAAAATTGTAAATGTCTATTAAAAAAACAGGAAAAATATTTACAACACAACACATACTATATTCCCAGTTTACAAAAGCAACAAATACCCCAACAGAAAAAAATGGTCAAAGGAAATAAATGAGGAGTTTGAGAGAAGGAATATGTATCACAAGGTCAGGAGTTCCAGACCAACCTGGCCAACATGGTGAAACCATGAGTACTGGGAGGTAGTGGATGAGATTTTACAGGTAAGCCTGGCCGGTGCAGTGGCTCACACCTGTGATCTCAGCACTTTGGAAGGACAAGGGGGATGGATCACCTGAGGTCAGGAGTTAAACGCCAGCCTGGCCAACATGGTAATACCCCCTCTCTACTAAAAATACAAAAATTAGCCAGGTATGGTGGTGGCCACCTGTAGTCCCAGCTACTTGGGAGGCTGAGGCAGGAGAATCGCTTGAACCCGGGAGGCAGAGGTTGTAGTGAGCTGAGATCACACCACTGAACTCTAGCCTGGGCAATAGAGCGAGACTCCGTCTCAAAAAAAAAAAAAAACAATAGCCAGAAAACATATAAAAAGACTGTCCATCCATGGCAAAGGAAAGCAATACAAATAAGATAAATTTTGTTACCTTAAGATTGGCAAAATTTTAAATAAATGACAAATGAGTATGTGAAAGGTGTGTGTTGGGAGAGGAAGTGTAATTTCATACTTGTACGTATTACGTGTAATA
>NW_012117154.1:1265364-1350517 GCF_000951035.1 Colobus angolensis palliatus
TCCCCCTTGTCCTCCCAAAGTGCTGGGATCACAGGTGTGAGCCACCGCGTTGGCTAGGCTTACACGTAAAATCTCATGTACTATCTCCCAGTACTCGTGGTCATCCTTCCTTGTTTTACTGTTTTCTTTTTCTGTTGTGTTTTTCATCTTCCAATATGGTAGATGTTGTTCACTGTGTCCATTTTTAATTGTCTGTTGGCTCTTGTCAGAAGGTATGTTCCAGGAGTGTAGGGATCTATTTCTGTTTTATTCACTGATAGAGCTCAGGCCCTGGAAAAAGCACCTGGTACATGGAGTAGGGCCACAGCACCTATTTATTGAATGAGTGGGTGTATGTTTACTGACCTGGCAAATTATCCGTGCCACAGCATTAAGAGAAGAAACAGCATAAGAAACATATGGTCTACTTTGCAAATATTGCCATCTTACAGTAATGTGTGCATGTTTGTGAATGTGTATGTGTGTGTGTAAAGAATGAATGTTCTCCAAAGTATAAACTTTGATTAATCTGAGTTGTAAGTTTCTGTGGGTGTCTTTGCTTTCCCTTTTAATTTTTCTATTTTAAAATTTCCCCTAATATGCTTCTATCATCTAAAGAATCAGTAGGAAACAGAAATCTATTTCTCTTTTGAATAACCAAAACAAATGCTGCACAGAGCTGCTGGGAGCTGTCCGTTGGACTTGGCAATAGGGATTCGCTAGTGTTGTGGATCAAAGGGTTCCCCTCCAAAGTTCATATCTACCCCAAACCTCAGAAGGTGACCTTATATGGAAATAGGGTCTTTGCAGATATACATAAGGTAGGGGTCAAGATATGATCATACTGAATTAAGGTGGGGCCTAAGTCCGATTAGATGTCCTCATAAGAGACAGAGCAGGATTCACAGAGACATAGAGAAGAAGCCAGGTGAAGACAGAGGCAGAGACTGGAGAGATGTGGTCTCAAGTCAAGGAACACCTGGAGCCAACAGAAGCTGGAAGAGGCAAGGAAAGATTCCCCCTTTGAGCTTTTGGAGGGAGGATGGCCTGCTGACACCTCAGCTTTGCACTCTGACCTCTAGAATTTTGAGAGGATAAGTCTCTCTTGTTTTAAGCTGCCCAGTTTGTGGTATTTGTTATGGCAGCCCCAGGAAACTAATACCAGGGGTGACTTTGGTGTTGGTGGTGTTGGTGGAGTCGTGGGGTCTAAGGCAGAGTGCGGTGTGTTAAGGAGTGACTCACCTGTGAGTGAAGGATGGCGAGCGTAAATGAAGTATTTAAAGGCAGAGAGAGCTGGAGGGGAGCTGGATGGAGTGAGGACTTGTGTGTGTGTGTGTGCACATGTGTCATGGGTGTGTATGTGAACTGGGGGGAGTTTTGAATACTTTTACATGTTGAGAAGGAGACAAAGGGGTTTAGGTTGATATAAGGAAGAGGGATATCTGTTGGAGTCAGGTGTTTGATGGAATAGAAGTCAAGACAAAATACTGCTGAGACCTCTGGTAGGAGGGTAGGCTCAAATGGAAAAAGTGACGAACTTCATCCCAGAGAGGTGGGGAAGATATGGGAGGAAGGGAGAAAGATAGGGGAGAAACAGAACTTTGGAGACAGTTCTCTTAGGGTTTGTGTCACAAAGAAGCCTCAAACTGGCTCATTTTTGAGTGTGAATTTCAAGAATGCTCTATTTCAGCTGATTCATTGAATTGAATCTGCATCTAGCAACAACAACAGCAACAACAAACTGAACTCAGCATAATCACAGATCAAGCAAAGCTTTCTGCATCTTGACCGGTCACGAAAGGCATACATAAATGGCTATTTGTATACCCATGTTCATAGCAGCGTTATTCACAGTGGCCAAAAGGTGGTAGCAATTCAAGTGTCCATCAACAGACAAATGGATAAACAAAATGTGTTCTCTCCACCCAGTGGAATATTATTCAGCCTCGAAAAGGAAGAAAATTCTAACACATGCGGCAACATGGGTGACGCTTGAGGACATTATGCTCAGTGAAATAAGCCAGACACAAAAGGACAAGTACTATATGATTTCACTTATGTGAGGTTCCTAGAATAGCCAGATTCATAGAGACAAAGCAGAATGGTGATTGCCAGGGGCTGGAGTAGGGGGAATGGGGAGTGAATGTGTAATGGGGACACTTTCTGGTTTGGGAAGATGAAGAGTTCTGGAAATGGATGGTATTTCCGTTTACCTTGAATGCATCATTGAAGCGTGTGCTAAAGAATCATTAAAATGATAAATTTTATATTAGGGATATTTTACCACAATGAAAAGGAGATTGTGCTTAAACACAAAAAGCACAAATATATTTAAAATGAGAGATCAGCTTGTGACTGCATTCCTATCTTATTGCAGGAAGAGTTTACAAAGAGCTACAATGCTACAGCTCTAGACTGAGGAATGGTGGGATTTTGCCATCATATTGATTCCTGTGATCCCGGATTTATAACCAGTTAGTGATGCCTCTGGGTATGTATGTGTGTGTGTATATGTATGTTTGAACTGCAAAGCAGATGTAGAGAAGAGCGTATGGAGAGAGATGCTTCCATTTTACAACCCAGACACATGCGAGAGATAATTCAGAGCTGTAGTTACAAGTGGCGCCAGAAGTTCAAAATCAATAGTTTCCTTTTGGTCCCTTGCCCTGATGCTTATCCTTTGGCATATGTCCTTATCTGAAGTCTTACCTGCCAGTGACTGATGATAACACTTGTCATTTGTGTCTGTGGTGTCATGAAGGTGAGCTGGTTTTGATTCGCTGTGTCCCTTGAGCTGTTTTGACTAGGGGAGACTATTCTAATCAGAATTCCAGACAGACCAGAAAGTTTGAAGTCATAGGTGTATGTGGTAGAACAGATCCTACATCCCATGAGGACCTGGTGACAGCTTCTAAAGGGCGAAGGGTCCTGTTAACATTGTAGCTTGGGGAACCCACAACGTAAATTTAAATTTAGAATGTCTGGTACCCACTGCAAGATCAAAGCACTGATGCTGGCTGCTCATGGCATATGGCTGGGTAAAATGTGCAATTTCATTGGTTAAAGGAGATAAATGCCAGGTCTCTCTGGGCTGGATAAAGGAGACAGATATTCAATACTCTGAATCTTCTTCTCTTTCTCAGGGACAGGGTCTCACTCCGTCACCCAGGCTGGAGTGCAGTGGTGCGATCACAGCTCACTGCAGCCTCAACCTCCCGGGCCCAAGCAACCCTCCCACCTCAGCCCCCTAAGTTTTGTACTTTTTGTAGAGACAGGATCTTGCCATGATGCCCAGGCTAGTCGTGAACTCCTGAGCTCAAGTGATTCACCTACCTCGACCTCCCAAAGTATTGGCATTACAGGCGTGAGCCACTGTGCCCAGCCCCTGATTCTTCTTTAAAGCAATTTCAAGAATCAGGACCGTCGACAGAACCATTAAGAACCTGCCATGACCATCATGTATAGCGATATAGGTTGTCCACTAACAAAGATGCCCAGATGAGGGGAGAAAGAGGGTGGAAACCTGATCAATACTTTCCCTGCTAAGACACGTGCCCTTTCACAGGCCTGAGTCCACCCAGAGGAAAGGGCACCTGTGGTAATTTGCACAAAGGCACTGTATGGGCTAGCAGCAGTACTGCAACCTCAGATGTCATTTACTTCATCCTCCTCTTTTTTTTGGGTGAACACATGAAGAAAGTGAGGCCGAGGGAAGCCAACAGATTTGCCAGGAGACAGAGCTGGAGTGAGCTCCGAGACCTTGGGATCCTAGGCTGTCCTTTCCTCCTCCTGTGTTCTCTGAAGCAGTGGCTGCTTCAGGCTATTCTCTTGCCCAGGGACTGTGGAGTTGGTGGTTTCCTCTATTGCTCCCGATTCTTCCAGCGTGGAGCCTGCCAGTCCTGGGGAATCCCAGCTCTGCTGCCCACCAGCCAAGGGACCTGCAGCCTTAAGTCTTCATATGCAAAATAGGGTGAAATGTCCACCTTGCTGGGTTGCTGGGAGAATGAAATGACATAATGCACATTGGGAGCCTGGTGACAAGGTGCTTGGCTATAGTGCCTGGTGGGCCTGGGTTGGAATCCTGTTCTCCCAACTCCAGTCTGCATGTATTTGTTCAGGCCACTTCTGCCTCAGAGTCTGTTTCCTCAACTGCATAATGAAAATAATAAGACCTACCTTGAAGAGTTCGAGTGAGAAAGAAAAAAATCCTGCAAGGATGGCACCTGGTCCACAGCAGCCATTGAACAAATGACAGCAATTATGATAGTGTCTGGGTCGAAGAAGGTATACAATTTGTAACTACAATAATCACTATTTTTATAAGCTCAACATTGTCCTGGAAACTGTGGGAAATCCAGAAATAATCTAAGAAACAGATGGGCAGACCCATCTGGAAGCTAAGAGCCTGCTTGGTAACACAAAACCTGCATAGTGCCCTATATCACTGTGCAGTTGCATTCCACACTGTGGACCAGAGATCAAGAATGTTCTAGTGCATCAGAGACAGAGGCCAACGGTGGCTGGACTAATTGGCAAAGGCATCACAAAGGAGGTGGGAAATTATTGTGGCTCTCAAGTGTGAAAGGGTGAAAGCCAACCCTTTTGCCAAGTACTGGGCGGGGCACAACAGCCCACACAGGGAGTACTGACCCATCTTACAGATGAGGCAGTGGAGGTGCATAGGGTTCAGCCACTCGCTGCAGCTTACATGTCTAATATACAGTGGAGATAAGAGATTGGGCCGGGCGCGGTGGCTCAAGCCTGTAATCCCAGCACTTTGGGAGGCCGAGACGGGTGGATCACGAGGTCAGGAGATCGAGACCATCCTGGCTAACACTGTGAAACCCCGTCTCTACTAAAAAATACAAAAAAAAAAAACTAGCCGGGCGAGGTGGCGGGCGCCTGTAGTCCCAGCTACTCGGGAGGCTGAGGCAGGAGAATGGTGTAAACCCGGGAGGCGGAGCTTGCAGTGAGCTGAGATCCAGCCACTGCACTCCAGCCTGGGTGATAGAGCAAGACTCCGTCTCAAAAAAAAAAAAAAAAAAAAAAGAGACTGAACCCTCCTTCAAGTTGGTCCCATTTTGAAGCTAGTCTTCTTTCCTTTCTGCCACTGCAGATAGACGAGAGAAGTGTGAGTGAGTGTGTGTGTGTGTGTGCCTGCAGGGGTGTACAAGGTGAGAAAAAGTGGCAACAAGAAGAATCATGCCTCACTCTTGTGTTAATGGAGTAAATTACCCCAGTGGAGCAGAAGAAGTGGAAATAATGGAGTGAAAGAAAGATTTAAGGGGGTTGTGCTTGGGATATGGGTCAACACTAGAGAGAGGATGCTGGGGATGGAGGAGAAGGGATAAGGCTAATAGGGAAAAAAGACTTTCTAAGATTTGATGGCAGATTAAGATCTGGTAAGTGGGAAGATCCTGGTGTCTTACAAAATCATAAGTTGGGAAGGGGAACTGGCAGCTAGGGAATAGGATGAACATTTATTGAACACCTACTATGTGCCAGCATTGAGCTTTGCAGCTTCACATCTGTTCTCAGCTTTATTCTCTCCCCTTAATAAATCTGTGTGGTAGGCAGCATCATTGATTTCAGAGAAGCTGGCTACCTTGCCCAAGGTTACATAGCTGGAATTGGGTTTGGTCTTGGCTGGTTGCTCTAAGTCTAAGGCACTTTTTATTAACCAAAGAGCACAGAAGCATGAAACACCCAAGGGTGCTGAGCAGATGGACGGGCTGTCTCAGATGATAAGAGTGTAGAGCAACAATCAAGAATTGAGACCACCAGATACTCCAGGAAGCATCCACAGATAGTGCTCAGCAGGAACAGAGGGTGCAGGCAGTGAGAGGGAGGAGGAGTTAGTGGGAATGAGGGGGCTCTGCTCATAGGAAGAGTCCAGGATGCGTTGGCCAAGATGGTGCATTCAGCAGAGGAGAGACCCTTCCAAGCAAGGAAGGAATCTCCTGGAGAGTCTGAATAGGGTGGTCAGGATGGAAGTTGGACTGCAGGGGCAGAGGGTGATGATGGCTTAAGCTTCAAGAACACTCATCTGTAGGTGAGGAAAGGAGATGGCAGAATGCCTGGGGAAAACAAGCATGACACCTAGTTTTCTAAATGAGGGAGGGGAAGCAACCAGTAGAAATGAAGCAATGGGACATTCTGGAGGGAAAGCAAGAACAAGATCTCCCAGGGATTGGGAAGAAATAGAATGAAGGTCAAAGCGTTGCCCTCAGAGAGAAGACGGGCCCCTCCCTGTCTGAGAGGACACAATGCCAGGCACAGCAGGGTGTGTGGGGCTGGCCAGACTGGTCCCCCCTGCTCAGAATGTGACGGTTGTTCCAGTCCTTCCAATGGACTGTGGTCATCTATCCTGGAATGTCCATAAATTAGATGAGACTTTTCAGTCTTGACGGGCAGAGAGAAGCAAGAAAGTGATTGCTTGGTTCACAAGACGCCCTCTCTTAGATTCTAGAATTGTGGAAAGCCAAATCTTCTGAAAAGGTTGTGGTGAGCTTTAGAGTGAGGAACGGGGAAGCTATTTCAGAAGAACTAGTCTCTGCATGACCGATGGGCAGGACGTTTCCTCGTCAATTTTTTGGGGCAAGACCGATTTGGATTTGCTTTGATTCCACCACGTCATGGGTTCTCACGACAGAGGAAAGAATAGTCAATCCAAACCCTCACATTAGCCGGAGTTCCAATTTTAGACAGATGTTCCAACCCACTTCCCACAAACCCGTTTCTGTTAAGAATTCTAGCAAGTGGAAAATTGAATTTCATTTTCTCTGCTGTCCCTCTCCTGGGAATGATAAAAACTGGGTTTTGAAGGAGAAAAAAGGGACCCAGGTAATTCATCCAGAGCCGTGACCATGTAATTGAGGGTTAAGAACAAACTGATCCCCACGACTCAACACCTGTTGGGTAGCTCCACCTGGTACCAGCAAGAAAAGGGGGGGGCTGGCAAGCAAGCATTCAAGGGTATTTTCCCTGCTCTAACAAGGTATGTTTAATTTTACAAGAAAACTGTCATTTCCCTGCATCATTTTCCCTCTTGACTTCACCTTTAATGCACACTCTATAGGCGTCCTGTTGTTTAACTTTGCGCTTGCAGTTAAGTGTTAGCATTTTGAACAAATTAATGCTGACTTCCTCTTTTCCTGTAAAGGCTGCACCCTCTGGATGTATTTCAGCGATTATACTAATTCCTGCATCAATAAAACAGAATTACTTTTACTTAAATGTGGCTTAAATTCCTGGCGATACTTGATTGGAATGCAAAAGGCCTGTATGTTTTGCACTTCATTGCATCTGTGTTGTTCTGGAGAAATCTGCTGTTGGTATTTCGGGGTCTGTTGAAGAGGAGTCTGCTCTCTGTAATCATTGCCATGTTTTATTTGAGCTCTCAGAGATGGGCATTTCCTTGGCCTGGGTTTTGTGGAGGAGAAATGTACCAACTAGATTTGGGGTTTCAAAGACTCAGGTCCTCAGATAATCACTTGGTACCTGATCTTTGGCCAGTGGCCAAACATCTCTACATTTCAGCATCTTTCGTCTAGTGACTATTGGTCAACAGCTTACGCTACCAGCTTCTACCCTGAAAAATATTCAATTTTAAGATTTTTTAGGATAAATTTTTTTTTTAGGATACAATTTTTTAGGATAAAATAAGAAATTTCTTTTAAAAGAAAGCTTGATGTGTCTCTGAATGGTCTCTATGCATTAAATAAGTTGCATGTCCTTTTTCTAGAAAGCAAATGAAATAATTTTAGTCAAAAGGTTTCACAGGGTTTTAGCAGGTTTCGGTTGATGGGAGCGCAATGTCTCCCTTTATGGTCACATACACAATTGTGTTTTGTGAGTGTTACGTTTCCCCAGGTTTCAGAGAAGAAAATGATTCTTTTCCTCCATGGGTCAAACATGTAGGTGTAGTTCTTCTCTCAGCGTCTGCCTTCATTTCTCGGATAACTGGCTTTCCTGTGAACCAGGCACATGCATTCCCTTCAAAATGGCCCCGGATTGAAGCAGGCCATCCGTTTCCATTTAGCCCTAACTGAATGAGACGATATTCAGTCCCGCCGGCTTCATTATCAGCAGGTCTCTTGCATTTTAAGTGTTTTTCTCAATTTGTTTGAGTCATCCTCTTGTGTACCCTGAGGCTTTGAGGTACCAGAAGACAGAGGTCGAAATCTTTAGGGTAGATGTGGCCTCTTGGCTTTCTATTGTGTCAGGTTCAAGGAATATCATTTTTCTTCTCAAAATGACTTCACTAGTGGGGAGACACCAGCTGGTTTTTTTCCTGGTAGGGGTGGCTTGAAGATGCTCCCACTGGGGAGGAGTTGAGGGGCTTATGGCTTTGTGCATGGATCTCTGCTCTTCCAGTCTGTGCGAAGTGGAGATTGTGCAGACCCTAAAAGGTTCTACGGAGGAGAGCCTAGTCTAGGGGTACTATAAAGGAGAGAGCACCAGTGAGGAATTCTTGGACACAATAGGCCCCCTCCAATCCCAGGAAGTCTCTATAAATTGATCTGTCTTAACAAAAAGAAAAGCCTCAATTTGTAGCATTTGTCAATGTTTGTGGTGTACAAGTTCCCACCATGGCTGACTGCAAACTATCACCTGTTGACCAGCTCACAAAATTCCCGCTATTTAACCATCAGCTGTCATGAGCGGACCTGAGCTCACTGCAGCACCCCCACTGAAACAAGCCCTACATCCTCGCAGTGGGGGTGAAGGGAGCCTATTTTGCTGGGAGGTGGTGGGAAGGAGGGGGTGACGTGGAAGGGAAATAAAGGGATGACAGGTTTGGGAAATGTTGCCCACTCTGTCTCCCTCTTGGAGAGTTCTAGAACAAGCGGCCTATTAAGGGCTCTGAGAAATCCTATGATATATATAATTGCTTACATGTGCTTTCCCAAACTGATTTGAGCTTAGGATAACCTACGCACATCTTGGTTCTGTGGAACGTATTTGATATTTGGTTTGGTGGCTCCTGGAATGAATGGCAGGGACGTTGGAGATGGGCACACCCCCGCTGTGCCTTCTTCACGATTCGCTCAGGGCCAGCCCAGCGTGTCCCCGTTTCCCCTGAAACAGCCCAAAGCTGTCAGCCTGAGCATTCACTGTCAGCGTCCCCTATTGTCCTCAGTGTGCACCGGCTCCCCCTCCCTTCCCCTTGCCTCAGTAGAAGGAGACATGACTCAGTCAACCAGCAACAAGCAAAAAGGAGAGTGACATATTACCCAAACAGAGGAAGATTCTCTGACACAAATGGGAGGTTAGCTTAGACTCTGTTGCTAGACTCAGAGGGTAAGATGAAAGTAAAGGTTCTAAAATAGAATCCTATCACCAGAAACGGGGACAGCCCAAGGCTGGGATTACCTACAGACCACCCACGACGCTTTCACCTTCACCCACTCCAGTTTTTCCCTATGGGCTCGCAAATGGAATCATTCTATATTCGAGTGTGGTGCTGCCCCTCCAGATGCCAGGAAGCCCCCAAACCTCAGCACTGTAGGCTCTGAATGTATTCTGCATTTATCCCTCCTCCAGCCCTTCTCACTGAAGCTCTCAGCTTGGTGAACGATGACTTGGCAACTAGGGAGATCGGGGCTAGGGCCAGTGTAGTTTCCACATCGGGCCCCACCCCATGGACTCCACGCAAGCCCCTGACCTTTCCTCGAGAGTGATGTGTATGGGCTGTGGGAGGAAGGGGTGTGTAAAGCCTGTGACTTTGCTTGGTGGAAACCCACAGCTGGAGGCAGAAGACACAGGGACACCTGCTCTGAATGAGGCCTGGAGCAGCCACGTGGAGGATGCTGAAGGCACAGCTCCCACCTCTACGGCAGCTGTGGCAGTGGCAGCTGGTGCAGAGCTGGGGAGAATTATTAAGGGAGAAAGAAACACAAACAGCCTTCCTTGAAAGGTTTCCTAAGGGGAGAGAGCCTGGGGTATAGCGCCCCATCTATGGAATGAGCCATTGGGGTCAGCACTCTGAGAAGGAAGAATTCCCCCCTCCTGGCTCTCACTGGCTTCTTCGGTAGCACAGACTTGGGTGAACTTCAGGTAGAGTCCATAGTAAAGTGCGGTCTAGGGGCTTGGCTCAAAACAGATGAGCTGAAACATGTATACCTGATGGCTCAAGCACAGGCTTGGAGCCCCATCTCTGCCATTTCGGTCCCGTAAACTTCTACTAGGCGCCTCCTGTGTACCAAGACCTGTGCTAGGCCCTGGGGATGCAAAGACCAATAAAATGCAAATCCCTGCCAGGGGAACTCAGGGTTTTTTTGTGGCTTAAAACTGGCCTGAGTCTGAGGGTGAGGGTGGGGTAGGGTAGGAGACATTTTTTTTTGGAATGAAATAAGACATCCTCTTAAATGTTGTTTTGGAGTCGGGAGTGACTGCTTTATGAGCATAGGCTTTCTTTTTGGGGTAATGAGAATGTTTTGGAACATGATGGAGTTGTTGGCTGGACAATATCATCAATGTACTAAATACTACTGAATTGTACTCTTGTAAATGGTTAATTTCACCTGAAAAAAGAGAAGTTGCTTTGATGGTAAAACTCGAAGTCCAGCACCTCTGGAAGGTCATATGTCTTCATCTGCCTAAGCCTGAGAACCAGGGGTGTGTAGGACAGACATCTGAGAGATAAAGCATGGTGGCATGTCCATCCAGGGCCAGTGTCCCCATGGGGAGATGGAGACAGGGAGGCACGATGCAGGGGACTCCCCCATGAGCCTAGACAGCCTACATCCCAGCCCTGTTAAGGTACTGTTCACCTCTATAGCCTGCAGCACTGACAACCATGCTTGAGGCCAGGTTGGAACATCTGGCAAGCCATTAATAACTGGTGACTGTGATGAATGCCTACGAGCTCCAACTGACTTCAGCATTTCACGGTCACCCTCCTGGAAGCACCGTCCTTAATAATACTCTTACACAAATTAGACATGAGTTGCTGCACTGGGCTGTTGCAGTTGACCGGGGGACAATGTGCTTTTCTCCTGACCTGAGTTGCCTCACAAATTATGTTGGGGAGCACGATGCGTTTCCTTTTGTGAGACTGGACTTTCTCTTTTATTGTGCAATGTTCTTTTCCTGTGTTGTACTGATATGTTATGGGGGGGAAGTGCAGAGCTTCCTTACACAGCACAGCTTGCTTTTTCTCTGAGGTCCTCATTGTGCATCAGCGCCCGACGGCAAGAGAAGACCTGTTCCATATTGCCTCTCTCTGGGTATGTGTGCTAGAGGAGCAGGTCTCATTTGGGGTCAGAGTGGCCAGAAGGAAACTGGATTTGTGCTTATCAGTCATTTATTCCTTAAGGTGATTCCTACTTTAACCTGAACTACTTGGTGGATTTTCACCAGACAGTGGAAATATCTGCATTTTCCTTTTTCCCTCAGCTTGGGTGGCAATGTTTCTCTTGCAAAATTAGCTGCATTTGTAAAATGAAGCAGAAGGAAAGTCAAGAGGGCGATTTCTCTGTTGGCGTTTGTTTATTTTTCCAGGATCATCTTGCTAAAAGGAAAAATTTTCCTAGCAATAACCTTGCAATATCTTCAGGCAGCTCTGATCATAACTGATCTCCAATCAACTCTTCCATCCTGGAAGGGAAATACCTGGAAAGAAGACTTGATTCCCTTCTATCCAGTCATAGTCTATTAAGGGTGAGGCCTGAGTGGTCTCTGGGGACAGGGTTTCTGGGGACAGAGCCTGAGTCACAACGGCTCCCTGCTGATTCTCTGCTCACCAAGCCATGTGCTCTGGTTTGGGACAGTTGCTGCACAGAACGGGGCAGATTCCTGCCCAGTGGTCTTGTATAACCCTGCAGTGGCCCCGTCTAGGAACCCAAAGCCATTCTGGTTCTACGTTTGTAGAGTCTATATTTTAAGGCCACAGTGCGTGAACTTGGAAGGAGATAGAAGGATTTGCCGTTGAGATGCCTTTGGTAGAAAGCATGAAAACTCGGGGCTTCTCCCTGGGCTCAAACCATGCTCTGCACTTGGCTAGCTCTTGAGGAAGCCTAGGCGGAATGATGGGTTTCAGGACAGTGGTTTCTAGTACTTTCCAGGGCTGTATTTGTTTAATGCTCACACTCATTTTTAACAGTGAGATTTTGAGCGCTTGTGTCTCTGCTCACATAGACAGCCAGCATGGAGACAGGCAGCCCTGGGGGCCAACTATGATGCCCCATTTGGTGTTCTGTGTCTCCTGGGCATGACTTATTAATAGCTCATAGATTACAAACGGTCTGTGCTTCCCTGCCCTGTGGCTTGTCTACTGCAATGCTGTTTGGGTTTCATGCACTTGGGATACAGTCCTTTTAAAATTACATTTTCTCCTGCTTCTGTGCTTCTCCCCTGGGGCCCACTGGCACTGCCTGTGTGCTTTGCTCTGCTTCCCCCTGAATCATTCTTGCCCTCTCCAGCAAAGGTTTATTTGATTTCTTTAAAGTCACTTGACGGAATTCTCAACACAAGTACATACACTGAGGTAATCACATCTGCTCTCTTTTAGGGAAAAATAGAGATGTGCAGTCTTCTCTTGACTTTGCCTTGCCTGCAGAACTCAACATTTGCGAATGATGTGTCCTTGAGAAGTCATGTTTTACCCAGTTTCACAAACTTTTGGCTCATATCATAAATTCAAAGATGCTGGTGCTCCCAGTCTTAGTGCTAACATTTCTATTTATACCCTTTTCCCTGAGCCTCAAGAAATGTTCTTTAAACATATTCTCAGCTGGACCAGGAGAGATTTGGTTTGTGTGTTTGTTTTTAATGGGCCTTACACTGACTTGGATAATGCTGTTGAAAACACAGTAAGACCTGATGGATTAAGTGCTGCGTAATTCTCCTTCTAGCACCGATACTCCGTAATAACTTTTTGATACATACAAACAAAAAAATCCTCTTTAATCTGCAGGTTCCTCTTTGGATGGGCTGAAGGGTAAGGTTATCTGGGAAAAATGAGTAACTTCTGCAGAGAGAATCCTGTGTCAGTCACCAGAAGGGAAGAGAGAAAGCTGCTTGTCTCTTGCAGACCTGCGCTGGCTAATACAGCAGCTCCCAGCCTGAAATTTGCCTGGTCTGAATTGAGATGTGCAGTAAGCGTTAAGCACACAGGGGATTTTGAAGAGTAATAATGTAAAAGTTAAATATCCCATTGATAATTGTCATATCAATTACATGTTGAGCTTTTAATATCTGGATATAGTGGGTTAAAGAAAATATATCATGATTTTGATTTCACCTAGTTCTTTTTTCCTTTCAAATGTTCACAGTAGATAATTTAAGATTATGCAGGCGGCTGGCATTATATTTCCATTGGGCAGGGCTGTTACAGAACATCCAGTACTGAGGAATGTCTGCTCTTAGCATGTTGGAAATAAAATTGATGCAAAAGGCAGTCCCTTGGTTGGCTTAAGTCAGAAGAAAAGGGCTGCTTTTAGGGGGATTTCATCTTTTGAAATGGAAGGAGCTGATGGCTCTGTAATTGGGAAAAAATTAATAAGAGTTCATAATGTGATATAATAAGGGGTACTGAACACAACTAATCAAAAAAGGGTTGGGAAATTGCTGACAAATGTGTGTAAACATTTGCCATCTTAGCTTGGGAGTTGTGGCCACTTCAGCCAGCTGGTTCAATTTTTTTTTTCACTTTTTCAATGACTAAGCAAGCTCGTATCAGTTTTCTGCACACCACTGATAACCCAATTTGTGCCTGATTGGAGAAGCCTGACACTGATGGCGTCTTATGTTGATGCCATGCATGATGGGGTGAGGAGGGAGAGAGGGAGGAAAGATCCTGGAAAAACGGGCATTTGCAAATGGGGAAAGTGAACTGGGACAGGGCAGTGTATCTGTTGGCTTGGGTAAATATTCATTTTATTTATTTATTTAAAAATTGGGTTCATGAACAATTCTCCAGGTTTGTGTCTCCATCTTCCACCCCGCTGCCAACAGACACCAAGTCCTGTGGCTTCCTTTTCCTAAAAGCCTTTCCTCATGGTCCCTCTTTACTGTCCCCAAGGCACCAGAACTCTTTGGGCTGTGGAAATAAGTGAAAATCAACCAAGTGAGGAAAACAGAGGCTATTTATTCAGAACCTGCTGTAGTAAGGGACCAACACGTGCATTTGGTAACGGCTCAAAGGCAGGCAGGGGAGTGGGAAAGCTTCATGTTGGAAAAGAGGGAAGGCCTCAGGCGTGCCCTGATAGAAACTATCATCACGGGGAAGCTGCAGGTGAGCTACGTAGAAATGGGCATCCTGTGTGATTGGTGAGGAGGCATATTCGACTTTCTCCAATTGGCCCTAAGTTGGAAGTAGGAGCAAAAATGAGGGAAATTTGGTTATTAACTAAGTCCTGGTCACTTGGGCCAATTGTTACAGAAGTTATTGTTTAGCTTTCTGGAGTGTCACTGGTTTCTTGCAAGTCTGACTTATAATGGGCTGGCTTCCTGGGTTGTTTATTGTAGAAAAGCAGTTGGTTTCCTGGGCAGGTGGCTGCAGGCTATGGGCCCAAGTGCTATTTTTATATGTGGTTGGCCACTGTCCATTTGTGTATTCAATCTCAGGGTCAGTTTTTAATTAACCTTTTTTTGTTGTTGTTGTTCTGGATTATAAAGATGGTATATACTCACGTGGAACATTTTAATTAATCCAGAAAAATATTTAAAAGGAAAACCACCTTGTATCCTGCCAGCAGAGGTAACCATTGTTAACACTTCCAGGATCATCTTTTCAGAGACCTCTCTGTGCATTGACACGTTCATCCAAGAGTGATCATCCTCTACGGAGCGTTCTGCAGCCCTCTCATCCGTTTTCATCGGGGTTGCTGTGGCAGTCACCAGATCTAGATCACTGCTCCAGTCTTGCCAACATCCACTTCATTTCTCACAGAGCTTCAGAGTGGGCTCTCTCTCATTCAGATTCCATCAGTTTCTGTCCTGCTTTAAATTGTTCAGTGGTTGCTGATCGAGTCCAGGCTCCCAGCAAGGCTCCCTGGGCCACTGATAGTGTGTCCTCTTCTTCCAAACCTTCCATCTCTTCTCTGCACTTGTGGGAACTCAAGATTCTCTAAGGACTGTTCTCCTTCCTGCGGATGTGTGCCCACATGTTGCCTCTGTTGTCTCCCAGGCTCTTCCTCAGCCCCCATAGCCTAGCGAAATCCTCAGGACTCAGCTCAGACTTGCCCTCCCTTGGAAGCCTGCCAGAGAGCTCCCCATATGTTTAGTTTCTATCCTCACCAACCAGTGCCTGCCTCCAGGACAGCACTCAGCCCATGGGGTGACAGTGGCTGGCTTTCATTCTCTGCCCTGACAGACCCTGAATCTTCAAGGTGAGCAACTATGCTTTACTCATTTTGTCCCCAGCCCAGTGTCTGTGATGGTATGTGAGATGCAGTGAGGCTCAGGAGACATTGCCTGAATAAATGGGTTGCTGGGGGGATGCAATCATATGCATGTATGTGTGTGCATGTGTATGTGATACATATGTATCTGCAGATGCCCTGACTCTATGTCAGCTTGCTTTTTGGGTACCTGCCATGGTTTGAATGTTTGTCTCCTCTATGACTCATGTGAAATTTAATTGCCACTGTGACAGTATTAAGAGGTGGAATCATTAAGAGGTGATTAGGCCATGAGGGCTCTCCCATCACGGATGGATTAATGCTGCTATTGAGAGAGTGGGCTCCTCATAAGAGAATGAGTTTGGCCCCTCTCTTACTTTCTCCTCTTTTACCCTCTCTTACTCTTCCACCTTCTATCATGAAATGATGCAGCAAGAAGACCCTCTCCAGATGCTAGCCCCTCCATCTTAGACTTGCTGCCTCCAGAACTGTGAGAAGTAAATTTCTGTTCATTATAAATTACCCAATATGTGGTATTCTGTTACAGAAGCTAAAAAAAAAAGACGATGACAGTACTGGACAGAGATACAAATACCTACTTTCCATGGGGAAACCACTTACACCATTAAAAAAACCCCTCAGTGATTACTTTATAATATGGTCAGTAATACTTCTACATACTTTGCCTCCATTCTCGTGCTTCCTATCTATAATCCCATGAAGATTTTTGTGGGGAGTAAAATGTTATATTCATGAAAATACTTTGAACTTTTTGGAGAAAAATCCACTCTTCCCCAAATCAGTAAGGGAGCCACACTACTCTGTCAACAATGGGTAGTACAGGTATCTGTTTTTCCTGATAAGTTGAGAGGTGACTGGGAAGGAATGCACATGATTTGGAATGCACTGGAAACAGAAAGAATGAGAAGTCCAGACAGAGAAAAGCTCAGGTTAGGAACGGGTCTCCTCCAGGACTGCCAACCCACCAAGCCATGTCCTCTTGGAAAGAGGAGAAAGGGGCAACAAAACTGGCAGAATCCTTATTCCACAGCCTTTCCCCCAACACCATCTTTCACCGATAGTAATAATTCAAGGGAAAGAAGTGGAGATTAAGTGGTTGCTGAACCAAGGATCAGCGAGCAATAACTCAAGCTTGGCAGGCCTGGTAATTTATCTCCTATGCAATGTTTTTCAGATGTTCCTGAGATATTCAAGTCTAGAGACCAAGCTTATTTGGAATATGTGTCATAGGGAAGGCAACAGGGGCTGTGTGTAAGGATTTCACTGAGTTGCAGGAATCACAAATTGAGATGGAGGTTATTTTCAAACCTCTTTATATGGCGTATGGTAGGCAGAATAATGGCCCCAACAATGCCCACATCCGGATCCCAGGAACTGTGGATATGCATGTTACATGTGAAGGAGAAATTATACTTGCAGATGGAATGGAGGTCGTCGGTCAGCTGCAAGATTATCCTAGGCCCTTAAAAGTGGAAGAGGGAGGTAGCAGAAGAGAAGGAGATAGTAGCATAAGGACTTAGCCCAAGGTTGCTGGAGTTTTTTTTTTTTTTTTTTTTTTTTGACAGACAGGGTCTTGCCGAGGCCCAGGCTAGAGTTCAGTGGTGCAATTAGGGCTCATGGCAGCCCCTTGACCTCCCAGGCTCAAGCGATCCTCCTGCCTCAGCCTTCCGAATAGCTGGTACCACAGGTGTGCACCACCATAATCAGCTAGTTTTGTTATTATTATTATTTTTTTAAATTACTTTTTTTTTTTGCAGAGATGAGGTCTTACTCTGTTGCTCAGGCTGGTCTCAGACTCCTGAGTGCAAGTGAATCCTCATGCCTTGGTCTCCCCAAATGCTGGGATTACAGAGGTGAGACATCATGCCTGGCCATGGTTGCTGGTTTTGAAGATGTGGGAAGGAGACCATGAGCCAAGGAGTGCAGGCGGCCTCTAGAATCTGGGAAAGGAAAGGAAGTGGATTCCCCCAGAGCTTCCAGAAAAGAACACAGCCCTGACAACACCTTGACTTTAGCTCAGCGAGACTCCTGTTGGACTTCTGACCTCTAGGATCTTAAGTCAATGCATCTGTGATATGAGTCCAATCAATTTTCAGTAATTTGTTATGGCAGCAAAGGCAAACAAAACAGGACACTAGGCAGATTCCAGTTCAATTCAATTTAGAAACACCCAACACCTACTATGTGCCAGATCCTGTGCTAAGAGCTGGGTACAGGGGTGAATAAAGACGCAGCCCCCGCCCTCAAGGCTCACAGCCTTGAAGAAAACACAGGAGCACACACGTCCCACTGGGGCAGCGGAGGCAGTTCCAGGGTCACTGTGTGTTAGTTGGCATGGCCGTGACAAAGTACCACCAACTGGTGGCTTAAATAACAAACATTCGTTTCTCACAGTTCTGAAGGCTGGGAAACCCAAGCTCAAGGTGCTGGCCGGTTCTGTTCCTAATGGGAGCTCTCTTCCTGGCTTGCAGGAGGCTGCCTATTCACACCCACATGGCAGACAGCAAACTCTCTGTGATTTCTCTCACAAGGGTGCTGACTCCATCCTGAGGGCTTCCCCCTTACGATCCAATTACCTCTCAAAGGCCCCAACTCCCAAATGCCGTCACATGGTGGATTAGGATATCAACATATGAATTTACAGGGGACATAACTCAGTCCATAGCAGGTGGGAATGGGGAGATGGTGGACTAACCGTCTTGGGTGAGGTGGGCGCGGGTTAAGGAAAGCAGGAGTGGGAGTCCTTAGGTAGCAAATCAAAGGCCCAGGGACAATCCAGACCTGGGGAACAGAATAACAAATCATGAGGTTGCAAGAGAGCCTACTTCCTTCATTCTCCAGCTGTCTGGTGATCTGGGGTTGCTTTAGGTCTATCTCTGAGGCGGGGCAGGGAGAGGTGGGGGTGTTTACTGAGTGTGCTCTGTGCATAATGCAGTCTTCTCCAAAAGGCTGTGAACAGATGCCATTTTTTAATCACCATTGTTAAGATAGGGGAGAGGAGTGTCTGGAAAGTTCCATAACTTGCCTAGTGTGTTTGACCTCTAAAGCTGGTATTCTCCATGATACTTACTTGACTCTGAGTAATTCCCCTCTGATTAAACAGTGGAAAAGCAAAATACGACATGAGGTCTCCTGCGACCTTAAACCCAGCACTAAGACAGTGCCTGGCACATAACAAGAGTTAAAGGCATTTTTCTTGAATAAATGAATAAGTAATTTCAGATCCTTTAAGACTGACCATTTGGAGTGGGAGTCTATAACTTCTACATATTCCCTAAATTGTCCTTTATCCACTCTGACTGCTCAGTGGATTTTTTCTTTTGAGCTCTAGCACTCCATCCAAATAAATCCCAAGCAAAAGTTTTAAATGCTCCAGCCACTGGAATTGATGGCAAAGCCTTATATTCGCCGATATTTTTGCTGACTTTTGGAGCCTTGTTCATAAGGTGCAAGATGAGTGGAACACTTGAACGTGTGTCCAGAGCACTGTGTGAGCCCTGCTGGAAGCTTCCAGAAGTACAGGATGTGGTCCCAGGCCCACACATGCATGAAGAGAGGAAAGGGAATGGAGGCAGAGGAAAAGATGCCCTGCCAGGGTTCAGCAGATACGAAGACACAATTGCAGGAAGGATGACCGAGAAATGATCTGTTCTTTCCCACCCCAAAAGGGGTAGTTGTTTTCTTTGCCCCCTTGGGAGAGGGCCAGAAGGGGATTTGTATCTTGCCAGAAGGGATTTATGCCTTGCCTTACAGGAGGTTCTTTACAGGTCTTTTGTTTCCCAAAGCCTTGGCTGTGGTAGGCAAAGCACTGGATTGCTCCAAAGGGATGAAGCTTTGGGACTTTTATTAGGAAAAGCTGGCAAAGGCCTTACTAGGGAAAGGGAGGGGCCCCTAAGACCTGTAGAAGTGAGCTGGGTTTTCTGATATACAGAATCTGTGAATATGTTCCACTATACAAAGGAAAATTGAGGTTGCAGTTTGGAGTTAAGGTTGCTAATCAGCTGACATTCAACTAGGGAGATTATCCTGGATTATCTGGGAAGCCCAGTGTCATCACAAAAGTCCTTTTAAGTGGGAGAGGGAGGCAGGAGAGGGAGAACGAGAGAGAAGGCAATGGGAGAAGAACTCAGCCCATGGTGCTGGTTTTGAGGGGGGAGGAGGGGGCCATGAGACAAGGATTGTGGGCAGCCTCTGGAAGATGGAAAGGCAAGGAAACAAATTCTCCCCTAGAAGGTGCAGCAGTAACGCAGTCCTGCTGAGAACAATTTCAGCCCAGAGAGACCTGTGTTAGATTTCTAACCCGCAGACTTGCCAGATAACACATTTGCGTTGTTTAAGCCTCCAAGTTTATGGTAGTTTTTTCCAACTGCACTAGGAAACTAACACAGGGTGACATGGGGGTCCCTGGAGACGGAGCCACGGGGCTGAGACCTTGGAGACACAGTGATGGTCTCATGGTTTTCCTGGATATAGAGGAAATGTACCCACAGGCTTGCGCCTTGGAATGGGTTGTGCATTCTTAGTCAGAAGCAAGACTAGAAACCCCTCCACACGTTTTATGGACAGTGTAAGCCTCTAGGGCCATTTATACAACCCCAGGGATGGGTGGTGTCCCTCAATAACGGTGGATACGTGAAAGCGTCCAACCCCAGACAGCAGGTGCTCAGAGCCAGTTTAATTGGATCTAGGAAAATTAGGGGTTGTGATGTATCTTGCACCTGAGGGTGGTGAGCAGATTCACAGCTGCTCTGCTCATCAAGATTTTTCTAAAAGAATATGTTAATTGCTGTAGAATTGCACTTGTCAGAGCAAGCTCATAAAAGAGATGAGTTTTCAGTTGTGTTTGGAACAGGGTGGGAGTGGGTGGGTGAGGACTGGGATCCATGGCTTTGTGGATGGGAGGAGAGAAGAGTTCAGAAATGGATGTTAGGAATCCATCTCCAGAAGTCTTAATAGTTTTTCCCATTGACTCAGAGCTTGGTTTTGTGTTGGTGGGAATGTGACAATATGAAGGATTCTGGTGATAGGAAGTGGAAGAGTTCATAAGCAAAAGGGCCCAGTCTCAGTGGACCGCTTCAAAGTCGCAGGTTCTTCCAGTAGCTGCCTGGGTCTTCCGCTCCTCCCCTTGGCTCTAAATTCCCAACAGGCTTTGTGGAGGTTTGACAGCTGCTCCAGGAGCTCTCAATTTACTTTTTGTTCACTTTATGCAAATTCATACTTGGCTTTGTAGCACAAAGGACAAACCTAGTGGGGTCTGAGTTGCCCCACGGAGGTTTTATCTCCACAAAACTTGGGAGCCCAGGAAGCTGCAATGACAAGGGAAGAGTCCAGGAATAAAACCATTGGAAAGACCTACAGATGAGATATTCCAGAGGGGTCTTTGCACTGTGCTGTCTTAATAGGTATAGAGCTATCAACCCGGAGTAGGCAGTAGATATTTGATGCTCACATTTCATCTAGATGTATATGTATATGTATAGTGTATATGTGTACAATGTGCATATTTATATATAATAAACACACCAATGCATGCACATTTTTTGATGGGAGTCACTAATTTTAGGCAGTATAGGTCAATTTCTAACTTCTGAGTTGGGGCATGCGGTCGTTTTCAGGTGACAGGTGGGGTAACAGCCACAGGTATGCAGACTTCCTCCTAGCTGGTCTCGAGGGCATCTTTGCTCAGAGAGGGGCAAGAGGAAGTAGCATTGGCATCACTTCGAGGAACCCAGGTGTGTGCCCGTAGCACAGCCAGAAGCAACTGTTCTTGGGAAGTAGGTGAGTAGAGAATAAAGTACATGTGGGCAAGGCCAGGCAAGCACCAGCAGGGCCTGAAGACACACCCTCTGCTTATGGACAGAATGGAGCACCATGCAGGGAGCCCCATAGGGACTACTCAATGAATCCACCCGAACTGGATTTGTCAAGAGACGGTGTGAGACAGAACTTGTATTGCACCCACACCTGGAGCCCGGTTGCAACTTGTATTGCAACTACACCTGCACCCACATTCTGTGCCATGGAGACAAAGTGCATATGTTGTGGCTGTCCCAGACCCTTTCCAAGAGGATTTAGACTGCAGTGTAACGGGGGCTTCATGTTGAAGCACATTATCCATTTGTGGTTAAAAATTATAGCAAGGAGCTAGGAAAGTTATGTTTGGGGTCATGATCTGAAGGAACTTCTACTCTATTAGCTTAATGATTGAATCTAAAAGACATTGGAGGTTGAAAAACAGTCTCAAGGAAGTCCTCTAAGTCGACTCAGAGACAATTTATTGAGGCTGAATGGAAAGAAGGAGAAGGTATGGCTTTTGGAGCCAAAGTGCCAGGGTTCAAGACATTCGTCAAAGGGTGGTAATCATACCTACCCAGCCTGCCTTGCACTGTCGCCAGGAAAGCTCCAAGCCAGTGCAAACCAACTACCTGCAAAACATCTAACGAGAGGTCAGAGCTGAACCACGAAGTCACAGACCTGAACCTTTATCTGCAGGATAAAACATTTGGATTTATGTATTTTAAAAAAAATTATTGCTGCTTTTTTGGCAGCAGAGCATAAAGCCACATCAAAACAAGACTTTTATGTAGCCAACAAACATATGAAAAACTCATCATTACTGGTCATTAGAGAAACACAAATCAAAATCACAATTAGATACTATCTCACACCAGTTAGAATGGCGATCATTAAAAAGTCAGGAAACAACAGGTGCTGGAGAGGATGTGGAGAAATAGGAACACTTTTACACTGTCGGTGGGAGTGTAAATTAGTTCATCCATTGTGGAAGACAGTGTGGCGATTCCTCAAGGATCTAGAACCAGAAACATCATTTGATCCAGCAATCCCATTACTGGGTATATACCCAAAGGATTATAAATCATTCTATAAAGACACATGCACACTCATGTTTATTGTGCCACTATTCACAATAGCAAAGACTTGAACCAACCCAAATGCCCATCAATGATAGACCGGATAAGGAAAATGTGGCACATATGCACCATGGAATACTATGCAGCCTTAAAAAAGGATGAGTTCATGTCCTTTGCAGGGACATGAATGAAGTTGGAAACCAGCATCCTCAGCAAACTAACACAGGAACAGAAAACCAAACACCACATGTTCTCACTCATAAGTGGGAGTTGAACAATGAGAACACATGGACAGAGGGAGGGGAACATCACACATCAGGGCCTGTCAGGGGTTGGGGGCTAGAGGAGGAATAGAATTAGGAGAAATACCTAACGTAGATGACGGGTTGATGGGTGCAGCAAACCACCATGGCGCATGTATACCTATGTAACAAACCTGCATGTTCTGCACAGGTATCCCAGAACTTAAAGTATAATAATTAAAAAAATGCAATATTATTATTAGAAACTAACACTTGGTAAGAACGGGAGCCTGCCTGAAATTGCTATCTGGTTACACACTCAAAAAACCTTTGTTATATGTTAAGGTAAACAAAATTTACTATACAAACTAAAAGGCCTCTGAAATGAGAGAATCCCATGTATATTTGAGTTTTATGATGTCCTTTTAAATAAACCACTAAACAATGAGGTAGGGAATATTTCTGAGGGTGCTGAAGGAATAATCTTATTTTTATTTTTTTGCTAAGCAAGACCAAGAGAAAGCAAGAGAGGGTCATACACACAGAGAGAAATGCAGTAGCCTTTGCCCCTAATCTCATGAGAATCTGCTAATTTTCCAGTCTCTCACTGGAATATTTTATGCCTAAAATAATTCACGATGTGGCTGTAGCATGCATTGCCCTAGACTGCTGAGCATTTTATTAGCAAAACATGGAAAGTGTTACCTGCTGTAGTGCTAAGGAGTCCGGGCTCATTCCCATCTCGCTGTGTGCTAACACTGGGACCAGGGAGAGCAAGCAGGAGGTGGGACGCTTATTGTCATCAGTATGTGCCTATTTTCACACTCACACATAAGAGCACCCTGGGAATAAAGTGCAAGGTTCGACATTCCTGTGTTTAGAGGAATGCACTTGCTGAGGCATGAGGAGTGTGAGCAGCTTCTTGGCTTAGCAGACCCAGCAGCCTGCGAGGTAAGAAACCCAATTGTCCCGGCATGCTCCAACTCTGAGGGTGAGTTCCCCTCTAAATGTGATGTTTATGGCATCACAGGAAGGTCCTGACCAAAAGTGATCTGGGCACTTTGTACTTAGTGTCAATGTACGATTGTGCCACTTTCACAACATTCCCACACTCTCACCAGAAGGGAGAATGATGAACTCATCACAAACCAATGTAGTGTAAGCTCCTTTACTCTATTTTGGGGTCTTTGAAGACAGAAGCTGTGCTTTCTTGATCTGTGTGTCCTCAGGCCCTACCATGATGCCTGACATATAATTCCTCAGTGCATTCTTGATAAATGATTGATGAATGAATGAGGGAAGGAAGACATTTCCACTGCATTAATGAAATGCTGACTTGGAAAAGTGCATTAGGAACAGTTAAAGAATAGGCAGTGATGGAAAGCTACCTACAGTGCACAGAAGTCTTGTTACTGTGCAGATTTGAGCCAGCCTTGGATGACTACTGACAGCTATGTCGCCTAAAGAAGAGCCTTCAGGAATCTTGGATCTGTCGTTCACCCAGTGGGAGGTGGAGAAGCATTGTACATCAAGGCGGGCTGCTCTGTGTCCTCATGAGACCTTGGGCACCAGGGCCAGGCGTGCTTTGGAGGGATTTTCCTGGATCAGTTGCCTTGATTCAGCCCCAGTGGCCCTGCTACTCTGATCACAGCTGGTTAGACCAGAGGTGGACACCTGACCAAAAAGGTAGCTGCAGTAGGCTGACTAGCATCCCAGAAGGAGGTCTGACAAGAAGCTCTACCCAGTAGATTTCTGTATGCATGGTGGCTGGAAGCCCAGTAGATTTCTGTATGCATGGTGGCTGGAAGCTCAATAGATTTCTGTATGCATGGTGGCTGGATCACCTAGTCAAGCCCTCCCTTCCAGGAAGTCTGAATGTGAGCTAGATAAACAGGCCAGTAGTAGCAAAAGCTCAGAGGAATACAGAGAGAAGGCATGAAGCAGAAGCTTTTAAGGAGAGGGAAGGAGAGGAGAAACAATGCAGGCAGGAAGACGAATAGAGAGGGAGGTGCCGGGTCCCACACATGGCAGACACACTGCCACGGGGTCACCAGGGCCACCATAATGTGGCTGTGCTAAATCCTGGGGACAAATGAGGCTTCAGTTCCCAGAAATCCTGGCTAGGTGGTCCCAGGCACATTCAAACAAACCTCATGACCCAGGCAGCCCCTAGCTCTTCCTGCAACCCCGAGCAGCCTCATTCCCAGATTTTACTTCTTGGGCCCCAGAGCTAGGCTGGTGTGGATGACACAGTTGGAAGACCTGTGACTGTAGGATGCTGTGTGCTGTGGGAAACCAAGGGGTTCTGTAAACTGCAGGCTCTGCCCCCGCCCCGGAAGGGATTTATACTGCAGTTAGAAAACTCTGAAAAATCCACATACAGGTGTCCAAGGTGTTATATACTAAGTAGCCAAAGTGAGAGAAAAGGTAAGGGCTGCCAAGAGTAAGAAGTGAAGAGGGCAAGGTGGGCTGGGCAGGGAACATGGGGAAGGCCTTGGAGCTGGCGACTGAGTGCTGAGGTGGGGGCCAGACGGCTGCATGGAAAGCTCCTTGCAAACATGTGCACAGGGTGGCAAATGCCCGCAGCATATGCAGCTGGACTGAGAAAGGCAGCTCTGGTCTCTGCAAATCTGCGGGGGCTTCTGCATGCCGAGAGTGACCAGAAGCACAGACTGAACCTGTCAAACAACCCAAGTGAACGGACAGGGCCCAGATGGTATTTCCTGACTTGGGGGCCAGCTGTGATCCCGGACGTCCCCTAGTACCCTGGGATCAGCACATTTGAAGGCATGTCTGCATTTCTTCCTGGGAAACGCAGATCTCTGATGAAGATAGGCTACGATGTGAGAAACTTCAGCCAGGCGTAAATTGCAAAGGGCGGCAGAGTGTTCTGTTCACACGTCAAGAACGTATCCCAGCCTTAGAAACAAAATAGAAACGGGGTGCTGAATCTACGGAGCTGGACAGCGGGCTGCCTGGCAACCACCAAGGAACATGACTGTGTCAGCCAGGTCCTGCTCCTACCGTGCAAAGGGCAGTCTGGGGACAGCAGATCAAGATCCACTTGGAATCGAAAAGGTTAAAAAAGAATGCATTTGGATGACTCTCTGTTCTCTGTCTCCTTTTTCTTTTCATCCTTTGTTAGTACCTGTTACCTGCAGATCGAGGGAACGCTGTCACTAGGTTATGTTTTATAGGTGAGCCTTTGCTGAGTAAGAGACTACACTCAAAAGAATCACCAGGACCCTCCCGATTTCAAGGCAGGGGGCGGGTCCCAGTCCCCACACTCCTTGGTCTCTGAGACATCGGCCACCACACCGCTCATTCCCATGGGATGCTCTCATTTTCCTTGGCTAGGTTTATTCCATTGGGAACAAGGCTGGGCCCTTGAGCATGTTCTGCCTGACTCTTTAGAGCATGGGACGGCTTCCTTGTGGGGTCTGAAATCAAAGACGACAAGCCTGCAGATAGTTTTCATGAATTTCTGAAGACATCTGGGGCCTGGGCCACACATAAGATACTGCAATCAGCTAATAATTAAACCTGGATGCCACCCGCCAGCTCATTCTCCAGGTTTGGCAAATGAAACACACATCACTAGAGGAAGGACATCTTTAGGGGAAGGGAGGCCCCGCTTTAGGGGAAGCTGCATCCCTGGTATTTTTAGAACAATAAGGCTTCCCCAGAAAGGAGGGCTTCTGAGACCTCAAGGAGACAAAGTACTCTGAATCTCAAGTGCTGCTTTCTTGAGCAAAATGCAACCGACTTTCTAAGAAACCATGAGATTTCTGAATAAGGAGAAAGGTCTTTTATCAGGGTTTTTCTAGCTCCATAGTTTGTTAGCAGAACATAGAGTGGGACATGATACCTTGAAGCCTGTGGTTTGAACTGATGTGTCTTTCTAGGGTTTGACACTTAGTAGACACCCCACAAATGTCACTTGGTTCCAGAAATAAGTGAAGGTTTAAAATGAAAGAAGAAACGTACTGTGTGTTTATTTCCTGTGGCTCTGGCTGATCTGGGACAATGGACTGAATGCCACCATGAGCCCCAGTGGACTTACCTATAAGGGTCACATGAGATTCCAACGCTGATGAGTGCGAAAGATTTTTGCAAACAGGAACTGCAGCATAAAGGAGAGGTAATATGTGGCTGGGGGGTGAGGTGTCCTGGCTGGGTTTGCTTTAACCCTTACTTTTGGTACATTTCCTGCCTAAGATATTTGTGATGGTGGAGGAAAGGCCTGGATTTCTTCCTTCAGGATTAGGAGTGGCTAGATTCCCTTTTGGGGGCTGTTCCTAGGACTTGAGCCACAGTCTCAGCGCTGAGGAGTAAGCAAAGCTAAGCAGCAGTGTAGCTGGACAGAAAGCCGGAGAGGTATTGCTGGGCCTTTGGACATCCCTGAAGGGTGGAGCTTCTCAATAGGTAGCTAAATGACAAACTCTAGACAACTCTAAGATGTGTTCAACGATAAAACACAGGCTCTGGAAGTTGGCCTGAGAAAGAAGTCTTAATTCCTTAAGGACCCAAGCGAGACCCAATTCTAAATCTAAGAAAAGAAGTTTGCAAGTGTCTTAGTGGATGCACAGTCAAGATAAACAGAATTTTCTAGCACCGTGGAAGGAACAGAAATTACAATAAAGAAGAAATAGAATCAAAAGGAACTTGGCTGACTTTTATAGCTTCTGGTTGTCTATTTCTGGGACATCTATGTTCAGTGGCAAAGTGGAAAAAAACAACTACACAAACACACATGCAAAAGCTCTCAAAGAAGGCAAGAAAAAGCTATGCCCCAGGGACAGAAGGCTCTTTCCTGAGACTTTGTTATCCTAAGTCCTGCAAATCTTCAAATGTTACCTGAGAGCGTTTCATCTGGAATTCAAAGTCAAAAGCAAAACAAAACCGAAACCCAAAAAGAAAGGCAGGAGAGAACAGCTAGTCTTGAAAATAGGCAGACTAGCTCAAGGGAAGCAAAACTGTGTGTACTTTGCCACGAGGGGCAACTGAAGGAAGCAAGGAGCCAGGATTATCTGTGATTTACATATTTGCAATTGAGGGAACAGCAAAGGTGTCCTCTCTCTGTGTTTAGCCAGCAAGGGAGGATGGCTAAGTTGCCTTGAGCTCCTGACACTATCATGAGAAGCCACGAAGGGGTGAGGTGGGTGCTACTGTGGGCGAGCTTTGGCGTGAGAAGGATGGATACGAGGGTGCAGTGCAGGCAGCAGGACTGTGCCAAGCAGAGTGGAGGCTGCCCCTTTCCCCAAGCACATCTCACACTGCACCTTGGCCTTTGGTGGAGCCACTGACTTCTGGAGAGCCCCATGCTGGGTGAGTGCTAAATGCCGAATGCAGGTACTTTGTGAAGTCTTTATTCGGTGGCTCGAAATGCTCAGAGCTTGAGAAGAAAAATCAACACCAAATGGATTAGCTTCCTCTAGATGCTTTTGGATGAAAGCTCTTCCGGGTTCTGTGGACGGATGGATGCTGGCAGAGTACCCTCGTTTGTAAAGCAGGGCTGGTGGCATCCACCTGGAGGCTGGCACAAGGGTTGTGTGGGATTTCCCTGCCCGCCAAGCTCCAGCCCTTGACTCAGTGTCTGTGGCTCCTTTAGGACCTGTGCTGGACCTTCATTAAAAACCAGCAAAAGTAGGAAAGCCGATGTAAATAAAAGAAACAATACCACAGATAACCATTCATTCCATGCCAGAAACAAATGCCTGGACATTCTTTTATGATAAACCTGGAGAACAGGAAACACCCCTTGAAGACAGTGTGGGCCACAGACCCCATGCTCAGAGAATGGGTGGTGGGAGCAGGGCTGGCGTGGGTGCTCGGGAGAAGGCAGGGGATGTGCGTGGAAACAGAGGCACAGTCTGGGTGAGGAGTCCAACCCTCAGGCAGCACTGACATCTCCTCACTATGCTCATCTTCACCCTGGCCCCAGCATTCACACTCCGGTCCTGCTTTGCAACTGTAAACCTGTGAAGCACCAAGTGGATTGTCCAGCCCAGAGTGAGCACTCCTTCACAGCATGATGATTCCAGCCCGGAGTGAGCACTCCCTCACAGCATGCTGATTCCAGCCCGGAGTGAGCACTCCTTCACAGCATGATGATTCCAGCCCGGAGTGAGCACTCCCTCACAGCATGCTGATTCCAGCCCGGAGTGAGCACTCCCTCACAGCGTGCTGATTCCAGCCTGGAGTGAGCACTCCCTCACAGCGTGATGATTCCAGCCCGGAGTGAGCACTCCCTCACAGCGTGATGATTCCAGCCCGGAGTGAGCACTCCCTCACAGCGTGATGATTCCAGCCTGGAGTGAGCACTCCCTCACAGAGTGATGATTCCAGCCCGGAGTGAGCACTCCGTCACAGCGTGATGATTCCAGCCGGGATTGAGCACTCCCTCACAGCGTGATGATTCCAGCCCGGAGTGAGCACTCCGTCACAGCGTGATGATTCCAGCCGGGAGTGAGCACTACCCTCACAGCATGATGATTTCAGCCCGGAGTGAGCACTCCCTCATAGCGTGATGATTCCAGTCCGGAGTGAGCACTCCCTCACAGTGTGCTGATCTCATTTGTTGCCAAAGCAATCATTCCCCATTATGGAGAAGAGAAATTGATTTTGACTTGCATGAGGCCACATGCCTAGTCACTGGCTGGCTCGAGCCCAGGTTATCTGACTTGAAATCCAATTCCCACAAAATGCTTTCTTTAGCAAATGATTCCTAATTAATACAACAACAGAAAGGCCTCACAATGTCAAATCTTAGAATGAGATCAGGTTTCTAGCTGAGCCTGCAATCGCCCACCTCCTGCAAATGGCTTCCTGGCGTTAGGTTCCAGGGTGTCACTGGATGGGTCGAGGGTGTGGGGGTGGTGAGGAAGGAGCCCTGGGCCTGGTTTCGTGGAGGGGAGAGGCTTCACCTAATTTTCAGGGGTCCAGCTCCAGCTAACTTTCCTCTTTGTGCTCCTAGGCATGAATCCTTGAGCGGTTAAGACAGTGGGAGTGACAGGGCAGTGACCACAGAGGTGAGTGTCTGCAGATGTCTGTGAGGCTGATGGTGTGTGAGTTCTTTAGGGTCCTGTAACTTTACTATCTTTAGACTCAAAAGGGGTTCTGGGATCATCATATTTGCATTGGTGAAAGTGTGTGTAGGATAATAGCAGTCATTTTGGGAGAAGTTACCCTATGCCAGGTGCTGTAAATATCACCTCCTCCTCCCGCTTTTAAGATGGGAGTATCCACAGTGGTAAGCTGGTAAACCAAGTGTCCAGAAAAATTAATCCCTCATTTGTGGTGTTTGCTGATTGCCATGATGTGAATTGCTTTTACCACTGCTGATTTCAAGATTATCGACCATTAACAGGATTCCTGAATATCTACCCATCAGCTCTTATGAGCCAGAGGAACTGGCTCTAGCACAAATAAGCCAAGTAAGGGATTGCACAGACATAGGAGTAAACAATAGAGATTTTTTTTTTTTTTTGAGACAGGGTCTGGCTCTGTTGCCCAGGCTGGAGTGCAGTGGTGCCATGATAGCTCATTGCAACCTTGAACCTCTTGGGATTAAGTGATCCTCTTGTCTCAGCCTCCCAGGACCACAGGTGACTACCACACCATGACTACCTAGTTTTTTTGATTTTTCATAGAGATGAGAGCTTGCTGTTTCCCAGGCTGGTCTTGAACTCGTGAACTCCAGTGATCCTCCTGCCTTATCTTCCCAAAGTGCTGGGATTACAGGTGTTAGCTACCATGCCTTGCCAGCCTTAGAGATTTTATAGGCAAGGAAACTGAGAATTAGAGATCACATGGCTTGGCCCTGCTCACGCAGGTTGCAAGAGTTGCATTCAGTCTGATCTCCAAGGCCGTTGCTTTTAAGTCCTCCTTTTGACAGCCTCCTGGCCCCTATCTGAGGCTCAGCTGAGTGGTGACTGTTCCATGTTCAAGGCTGGGGAGATTAGCTCTCCGTTCAGCTTCCTGTCCGCCAGGTGAGCGGGGGGTGGTCCTGGCTGGGAAGGCTGATTTGTCCCAGCTGCCTCTCTGTCCCACTCTCGCCTGCTCTGCCACAGGGCTTGTCTGTCTCTTGAGCTTTGAGGTCTCTCTGGGTGCCTCACCCTCCTCTTCTTGTTCTCAGACATGCCACTCTGAAATGAACAGTGGAACTGCACTGAATGGCAGAATGTTTGAGGGCTTGGACATACAGCGGGAGAGAAGAGTGCGACCAGGAAGAGCTGAAACGTGGCCTCTCCATCCCTGTTGCAGCAGCACCCTTCTCACTCGGCTGCAGGCACCCTGACCGCAAAGGTGTTCTCACAACCCGGTGGGGTCTTGCTCCTCCTTGTGCCGCTGAGTTTGCCACTCCATCTGCCTGGCACACTCATCCCTGCCATCCCCATCACTGGCTTCCCATTGTCCCCTGGGTCTTGTTCTTGAGGAAGGCTTGCAAGTCATCCCATTTAAGTAGCACTGTTGGTCTTCTCCCTAGAACCCTCTCTTCCTTTCCTGGCATCTATATCATCCTGGAACAATTTTATCTGTGTTTTCACCTGTCTAACCACATTGTGATGGTTTTAAAATATGTTCTTAATTCTTAGACACTCCTTCCTTCCAAAGGCAGAGTGTAATTCCCCTCCTTTTGAGTGTGGGCTGGACTTAGTGATCCCCTTCTGAAGAAGAGAATGTGGCAGAAGCGGTGCTGTTGGGACTTCTGGGCTGGGTCACGAAAGGACAGCTGCTGGCTGGCCTGCTGTCTTTCGGCTTGCTCTCCCGGGGGGCAGCCAGATGCTACATCGTGAGGACACTCAAGCGGCCTTACCCAGAGGCCCATGTCAGAAGGAACGAATTCACCCACAGGCAGCACCAACTCGCCAGCCATGCCTACGAGCTGCTTTAGAAGCAGACTCAGCCCAGTCAAACCTTCAGATAACTGCAGACCCAGCCAACATCAGATGGAACCTAGAAGACAACAAGTCCTGGTCCTTACCTGCCCAGCCAAGCTGGTCCTGAATTCCTGATCCACAGAAGCTGCAAGAATAACGTCTCCTGCTATTTTAAGCCACTGCGTTTTGGCATATTAGGTAGCAATGGAAGATTAATATAAATCTTAAAATGCTATGATTCCTCATTTCATGGACAAGGAAACCGAGCCACAGAGAGTTTACACGGCTCACCTAAGGCCACACAGAGTCAGAATTTGGACAGGGGCAGTCTGACTCCAGAGTCCGCACCCCTGAGCACTGTCCTGTACAACCTCCCTCCAAACAAGGCACCAACTCAAACAGTGTCATTTTTCCTGTGAACCCCTGATTAGGTGGTGGGCGGGCACAGGATCTTTCCCTCCCCCAGACAGATGTAAGTCCAACAGCGTGAGGCTTCTGACACAGTCTGGTGCTCCACACAGAGCAGGGGTGCAGAGTCCTGCCTGACTGCCAGTCACCCAGCTGTCATGAGCCAGTGTCCTTGCTCCTGGGTCTGACTGGAACTTCAGGCGAGTGTTTCAGGCTTAAGAACCTGCCTTTTTCCTTTTATCCCTATGTTTTGGGATGCAAGAAAATGCCTCTCAGATGTGGTGTGGTCTCCTGGCACCTCACCTAGGATGGGAGGCCTGGGATAGAGAAAGGCTCAGGTTCCTCCTGTCTCACCCGGGCTGGGAATGAAGGACTGTTCTCCCTTCTCTTCAACATACACTCTGGAGGCGGGGCGGGGAGCTGTCTTAGGCCTGGGTCAAGACGATCTTCGGCTGAGTGTGCTGAGCTCAGAGAGGCACATGTGGATGAGACAAAGCCAGGCAGGTCAGGGAAGAGCCAGAAGAAAGACACACTTTGTGAGTCCTAGGCATCTGAGTTCCAGGCTAGGAAAACTGGGCAGGGGAGCCTTGCCAGGGGATGCCCCTTAGAGCAAGGGCAAATGGTGGTGGTGTGTGTGTGTGCTATGTGGTGTATGTGTGGCATGTGGTGTGTGCTGTATGTGTGTTGGGTGTGCATGTGTGTGATGTGTAATGTGTGTGTATGTATTGTATGTGTGCATGTTTGTGTGGTGTGTGCTGTATGTGGTATGTGTGGTAGTGCAATGTGTGTACTGTAGTGTGGTGTATGTGCTGTGTGTCTTGTGTGTATGTAGTGTGTGTATATTTGTGTGGTGTGTATATTTGTGTGTTGTGTGTACATAGTGCATGTATATATTTGTGTGTAGTATGTGTGTATGCGTTGTGTATGCAATGTGTGTGTATATTTGTGTGTTGTATGTATGTAGTGCAGATGTATATTTGTATGTATTGTGTGTATGTAGTGCGTGTGTACATTTGTGTGTGTTGTATGTAGTGTGTGTATATTTGTGTTGTATGTAGTGCGTGTGTATATTTGTGTGTATGTGTGTATGCGTTGTGTGTATGTAATGTGTGTGTATATTTGTGTGTGTTGTGTGTATGTAGTGCAGGTGTATATTTGTGTGTATGTATTGTGTGTACGTAGTGCGTGTGTACATTTGTGTGTTGTATGTATGTAGTGTGTATATTTGTGTGTTGTATGTATGTAGTGTGTGTATATTTGTGTGTTGTATGTAGTGCAGGTGTATATTTGTGTGTTGTGTGTGTATATTTGTGTGGTGTGTGTGCGTTGTGTGTGTTGTATGTATGTAGTGCATGTGTATATTTGTGTGTTGTATGTATGTAGTGCAGGTGTATATTTGTGTTTTGTGTACAGAGTGGTATGTGTGTATGCGTTGTGTGTATATGTGTGTATATTTGTGTGAGTTGTGTATATGTAGTGTGTGTATATTTGTGTGTGTTGCATGTAGTGCAGGTGTATATTTGTGTTGTGTGTCTATATTTGTGTGGTATGTGTGTGCATTGTATGTAGTGTGTGTTGTATGTATGTAGTGCAGGTGTATATTTGTATATAGTGCAGGTGTATATTTGTGTGTTGTGTGTACATAGTGCATGTGTATGTGTGTATGCGTTGTGTGTATATGTGTGTATATTTGTGTGTGTTGTGTGTATGTAGTGCAGGTATATATTTGTGTGTGGTATGTGTGTATGCATTGTGTGTATGTAGTGCATGTGTACATTTGTGTCTGTTGTATGTATGTAGTGCAGGTGTATGTGTTTGTGTGTATATTTGTGTTGTATGTATGTAGTGTGTTTGTAATGTGTGTATATTTGTGTGTTGTATGTGTTGTGTGTGTGTATGCGTTGTGTATGTAGTGTGTGTTGTATGTATGTAGTGCATGTGTATATTTGTGTTGTATGTATGTAATGCATGTGTATATTTGTGTGTTGTATGTAAGTAGTGCGTGTGTATATTCGTGTGTGTTGTATGTAGTGCAGGTGTATATTTGTGTGTGTGTTGTGTGTATATTTGTGTGTGTGGTATGTGTGTATGCATTGTATGTAGTGCGTGTGTATATTTGTGTGTATTGTATGTAGTACGTGTGTGTGTGTGTGGTGTGTGTGTATATTTGTGTGTGGGGTATGTGTGTATATGTTGTGTATAGTGTTGTGTGTCGTGTGGTGTCTCTGTGTGGTGCATGTTCATGCACACACTTTTGCACCTGCAACGCATGCTCATTGTGCTACACTTTCCACACCTTTTGCCCCAGACTCTGATAAGGTCCCAGGAGGAGGGTGGTGAGGAATGCCTAAAACGATTTAATTAGGAATAAAGAGGAGTTGCTGAACTGGTTTAGGGCGGGCCAGGAGTCTTGTAGCTCCAGGAGGACGGGGGTGTCTGTCTGCTGTTTGCTGCTCATAAATTTCCCCAATGTGTGTGCAGGATTGCACCTATCCTCTGAGCTACCTGATGCTGAGGTCTTTACCAGATAAGAGCACCAAATATCCTCTTCCTTTCTCGTTAGTAGACTGGCCAGGTCCACCTGAACCCGCTCCTCTGGCCCCCCGAGGAGTGCTCGGGTGTCCCTGCACTTAGCATCCAGCACAGACAGCTCCTTCCAAAGTCATGCTCCAGTGGCGGCTTTGGGGTGGATGTAGACGCTCTGCCTGCGGAGAGCAGCTCATAATCTAAGTTACAGCCCTTTAGAGTAAGGGATATAGATGAACAGGTGAGAGGCTTCCTGCCCAAGTCACTCGAAATTTTTAAAAACCACGTGTCCGCAGGTCTTGCGGCCTAGGCTGATGGGCTGGCTGGGCAGGAGCCACAGGAAGAAACCTACAGGTGCTGGCCATGCGGAACTGCCTGCCAACTTTGCTGGAAGCAGAGCCCGTTTCTTTTTTCGGCACCCTGAATAAGAGGCAATGGGGACCCCGCTGGGGTCAACTCTTGTATGTTACCAATGCCCACAGCTGTGTGCACCCACTGAGGACATCCGAGTGGGCTCACCACGATGACATGGGCCTTCTGCTGCGGAGGCTGGGCCATTCAGTGAGCTGTGGCACTGCGCTGTGTGATGATTGCTGATCAGCTGTGGCTCCCGGGCCAGCTTGCACGTGAGGATCCCATGGGGGAGGTTTTAAAGATGCCAGTGCCTGAGCCCCACTCCAAGCCAACGAAATCCTAGCCTCTGGAAGAAGGGTCTGGCATGGGCCTGTCTGCAACACTCCCCAGCTGTTCCTAATGGGCAGGGGGAGGTGAGAATCAGCGACTGAGAATAACGACATTCCAATCTCGATTCAGCCGGGGAACTCTCTCTTCACACAGATTCTACTGGAGGGAACACAGGCGAGGAAAACAGGGCTCTCTAAATGACGCACAGCCACCAGTTACTTCCCCGGGCTCCCGAGAAACCCAGATTCATCAGGACCCACTGATTTGGGCATCTGATGATGGCATGTGAAGAGGAATTTTCCAAAGTTTCTGGGAGAGCACGAGGCAAGTCACCACCCGCTCCCAGCTGTGTGCCTTTCCCGGGGGCCAGACCCTGCAGCAGCTTCCACCTTGTCCCACACTGGATGGCAGCCTGCCTGCAGGAGGGGCCTGCAGACACCTCCTCGCCCCCGCAGGACTTGAAGGCAAGGGCAGAATGTTTGGTGGATGCGATGATCTGTCTTCTCGTGGTAAGGAGGTGATTCCCTGAACGGCTGGGACAACACCATCACCTCCTCTCCCTTTCTCCTCTCTTACTTCCTGCTCCTGATCCTAGAGCCACAGAGCTCGGCCCTTCCCCACCCTGCCTTGATGTGGCTCGGGCAAGCCCAGGGGAGGTGGCTCTGTGTGTCATGAAGTCCTGGAGGACCAGCTTCTGAGAGTTTTCTGCCCACTGAGTGGGGTTACTGAGTGACAACTGGCCCTCTCAGTGACTGTGTGCCTCACCCTGTACCTCTGGTATCTGGACAATGCCCTTCCCAAATAGGAAGTGTTTGAGCCATGTGGTGTGTGTTGTATGTATGTAGTGCATGTGTATATTTGTGTTGTATGTATGTAATGCATGTGTATATTTGTGTGTTGTATGTATGTAGTGCGTGTGTATATTCGTGTGTGTTGTATGTAGTGGGCTGTTTTTCTCTTGTTTAAAAACCTTTGTGTGTGATGTTCCCCACCCTGTATCCAAGTGATCTCATTGTTCAGTTTCCACCTATGAGTGAGAACATGCGGTGTTTGGTTTTCTGTCCTTGCGATAGTTTGCTCAGAATGTGGGGGGAAGAGGGAGGGATAGCATCAGGAGATACACCTAATGTAAATGATGAGTTAATGGGTGCAGCAAACCAACATGGCACATGTATACATACGTAACAAACCTGCACGTTGTGCACATGTACCCTAGAACTTAAAGTATAATTAAAAAAACCTTTGTTGCACCCTGACTCATCTCATATATCTACATACTCGAAGGCCATGCTTGTCTAGAAGTAGAACCAAGTCCCTGATTGACAAAGTGAATTATTATAGCACATTTGTGTTTAACATGCAGGTGAGTCGTAGATGAAATACCATCTATGGAAACTGACAGTCGACGCTCTGCCTTTCTTGGACTACGGTGAGTGAGATTGAGGGTCTGGTAATGCAAGAGGTACCTTGTCATGGAAATGAATAGAGAAGCAGCTGGTTTGAAGGGACTCTCCTTCCAAAGTAATAAGCTGAGAACACGGAAAGGTGTGAGCCATCGGCAGAGTATTTAGGAAGCACGACAGATGGAGGGGACAAAGTAAGAGAGAGACTTTAGCTTGGGATGATCAGAAGAAAAATTTGAAGATATTTACTTTTTTTTTTTTTAAGACAGAGTCTTGCTCTGTTGCCCAAGCTGGAGTGCAGTGGCACAATCTCAGCTCACTGTAACCTCTGCCCCTTGGGTTCAAGCGATTCTCCTGTCTCAGCCTCCTGAGTAGCTGGGATTACAGGCGTGTGCCACCATGCCCAGTTACTTTTTGTATTTTTGGTAGAGCTGGGGTTTTGCCATGTTGTCCAGGCTGGTCTTGAACTCCTTACCTCAGGTGATCCACCCACCTCAGCCTCCCAAGTGCAGGGATTACAGGTGTGAGCCACCGTGCTTGGCCAGAAATTTACTTTTTGATGGTGTTTTCCAAAATGAGTTTCCAGACAGTCTGCAGCCAGTCATATTTTTAAGGGTGAATGGGTGTTTGGTCATCCCGTGATCTTACAGTGCTTTGAAAGTGCTTTCAGAAAGTACTGCAACTGACGGGAGAATTGAGGTTGGTTGATGGGGGAGACGAAAGTCAGGCAAACCAGCCAGAAGCCTTGCTCCAAGATGCAGGCCAAGAGGCACCGCAAATATTTCACTTCCAAGCCAAACCTTCCTTCTCGGGGATGAAGCAATGTTGTGCCGGAATCAGCTGCACCGGCTTCTGGGAGCCAATTGTTAAGTTTTCAGGTATTTTATAAGCTGGTTGTTAAATAAGGTTATTTTCAAAATTAAATGATATAAACTTAATACTTAATTCTATTAAAAACAAAGGAAATGAATACTCAAAGCTTATAACTTTCCTACTTATTTTGTCATATTTTACTGCATCAATGTTCTTGGGATTATTTCCATCTCTTGTGTCTGCATGGTGGAAACACTTCATATGACATGCCACTGCACATCTCTTTTAAATTTTGTGTTCATGACATTGCTCTGATAGCTAGAAATTGGCCATGATGGGATATGGATACCAGGGAGACTGTAAAACAAAACCATTTGGGCTTGGTTTATTGTTCTGTTGATGATCAAGATCAGTGGTTGTGAACTGGGAGGATTTTTCCTCCAGGGACATTTGGCAATATCTGGAGGCATCTTTAACGGTCACGAATGGAGGGGGTAGGGGTGCTCCTGGCGTCTAGAGGGTGGAGGCCAGGGAGGCTGTTAAACATCCTGCAATGCATATGGCAGCCCGCTTTGTCCCCCAACCCCAGACATGGAATTCTCTGGTCCAAAATGTCAATATTGCTGATGTTGAGAAATCCTGGTCGAGATTTAAGGAAGTGATGGGGAATTAACTTAAAATAACTTAAGACTTGTCAAGTTCATACCTGTTACATTGTGCATCCTACAGAAAAACCCCTGAAGCCTCCTTTCAGTGTTTGAAAGCTATTATTTGATTCATTAAAGAAGTTCAAGTCAATGAATGAGTCAAGTTCTAACACACTTCTTCATCATTTTTGTTTCACTAAATGAAGATAGCAATCACCATTTGCATGGCAACTATCCCCATTTAATTGTCGAATCAACAAAAGCATTCTGTAAGAATCAATTGGCTATGTAAATTTTATAAAATTTTATGCATATTTTGTATTGCATATATACAAATATGCATATTATATATTTTGCATATTTGTAAGTTGAGTGCTGTACATCCTTCTTATCAGTAAAATATGTGTGTGTGCATAATTTTTCCTGAAGAGCCTGTTGATAAACATTTACCAGCACGCCACTAGTTAGAAGCTACAGAGTTATCAGATTTTAAATGTAACACCCTCATTCTGCATCCTACACACCATGTTCATGAATTTTATATCTGGAGAAAGCTCAGTACTGTATGGTTCGGGAAACTGTTTTTGGGAAGAACTGGGGTAAGTAAGAATGGCGGTTCTGTGCGTGGGTGGAGTGGGATGCCTGTCCTGTCATGTGATTTGGGCACACTGAAAGGCTGCCACTCCCTAAATATCCACTCCAGAGTCCCGTCTCCAGGGTTTGATAAGAACCCCTTCGGAGACAGGTGGGTTGTCACTAGGCTAAAAAGGAATGGGTGCAGGGACAGAAGGGAAGGGGGTGGGTAACACGGTAACTGCCTAGAGTTTTGGCAGGATTTTGATCATGAATTTAATCTGTTAGATCCCATTGTAGCCCATCTACAGCTGAAGTCAGAAAAAAATAACCAACAGGCCTGGTAAATTTGGATAGCAGGAATGAAATGGAAATCCCCCGAGCGTTCTAAGTCGGTATGGGGCACTCCGATGGGACCCCAGACAGTGGAAGCACATGGCGGTGACTGGCGAAGGGTTCCAAAGGAAGGGAAGGGACAGATTTTGCTGGCTTTGCAGTTGCACCAAAGGAAATGAAGACTAAATCTAGACGAGGGGTCCCCAAATTCTGGGCCATGGACCAGTGCCGGTCCGTGGCCTGTTGGGAGCCAGGCCATACAGCAGGAGGTGAGTGGTGGGCGAATGAGCATTACTACCTGAGCTCCACCTCCTGTCAGATCAGCAGAGGCATTAGATTCTCATAGAAGCGCAAACCCTATTGTGAACTGCACATGTGAGGGATCTAGGTTGTGCGCTTATGAAAATCAAATGCCTGATGATCTGAGAAACAGTTTCATTCCCAAACCACTCTCTTCTACCCCCACATCCCCTGACCTGTGGAAAAATTGTCTTCCACAAAACCGGTCCCTTGTGCCAAAAAGCTTGGGGACTGCTGATCTAGACTAATGAGATGCAACTCTTAAGAAGCCAACTTGGATATTCCAAGGGTCTCCCCATCCTTGACGCACCACATTAGTGCTGGGCACACTGTACATGGGATCGGAATTGTTCTGTGTCCCGTTATCTGATAGCTACAAGGATTGGTGAGCACATATCTTTGTCTAGGTGAGAAAGATGGGAGACAGAGGGCTTCCAGCTGCCTCATCCTCACCTCAGGCAAATCTTAAGCATGTCATCATTTGTGTTCACAGTTTGATGTTCAAATCTATGATTAAGAACTTAGGATGGGTAGAAGGGTCAAAAGGGCAGTAGAATTGTGGTGTGTAGGATCTGCAAGGGACCTTAGAACACTCTAGTTCAAATCTCATCCTTCACAGAGCAGGAAGCAACCGGAGCAGTTAAGTGACCTCTTCCAGGGAACCAGGGAAGAGGCTGGGTCACACTTAGGAGTCACCACTGCCAACTCTGAACTCTCTTCACTCCCCAGCCCCAATGAGAGCGATGGGGAGAGGCAGGAAAATGAGAAACCCAGCAGTCCAAAATGTCAATACTGCAGAAGCTGAGAAATTCTGGTCTAGATCTAAGAAAGTGATCTAATCATTTAAATTTAAATTTAATTTAAAATTTTATTTAATTTTAATTTAAAATGATTTTTTAAAAATCATTTAAAATTAATTTAAAATGATTTAAGACTGTGTCATGTCCATACTGGTCACATTGTGAATACTACAAAACACTGAAGAAATATTTTTTCAGTATATTGAAAATTTTACGGGCAAAAGATTTGTTTTCTTCTCTCCCTCCCAAAGTCTAAAAATTGTATTTTGAGAAATCATGAGAGGGGAATTTAAATTTAATTTTCACATTTCCACTAAAAGAGTGTATTGATTAGATTTTTAGCTTTAACTGTTGTTTGTATTTTATGCACCTAGGCTTGGAAAATGATCTCTACTTAGAGGGAGACACAGAGTCTAGAGGTCTGGGAAATCATATGTAAGAACAAAAATTCTTTTTAGACATGTGGGCTTTCATGCAAATTATATTTCCAAAGGACTTGGGTAAAATTTTTAAATTAAAATATTGTAGGTGGCTGTGTATGGATTTTTTTTTTTTTCTTTTGAGCATCTGTGTGAGTCATCTTGAGCTGTCTGACTTTTTCTTCTCAGCCATATGTCAGCCTGTTTGTCCTTCCCAAGCTCTGGGTTAACAGAGTTGATTCCCTGAGGCCACTGTGTATGGGTCACTGTGACATGTCAGCCAGGCCATCTCCTGTGTGATATGGTGGTCAGGGACCTCTGGGGCGTTCATGGAACCCTTGGAGGGAAGGTGCTGTTCTATTCTGGCTTCTGAATTTTCACATTAATAATAACATAAGAGAATGACATCCAAGCTCCTTCCGGAGTTGTTGCACTCACATCCCTAAAATTTCTGGCAGTTCCTCCTTACCAAATTATCCAACTAAAGGAAAAAGTAGGGAAGAAGAAAAAGGAAAAAACTGAGCAACCAAAATACAACTGTTGAATTTACAAGATGGAGGGTGACACTGGATGTCCATAGTGCACAGATTCATGAACCCTCTCAGTTTTCCCTGCTGCCTTGTAAAAGGTGGGAACAGATCTTTACCATGTACAAGAGGCACTGTATTATGAGTTGTCACACCTGATTTACTTAATACATATACACTCTTAGATGTAGCTATCATTATCTCCAATAAGCACAAGAGGCAAAAGGCTTGTAAGGAAACTGTTCCCATGCTCCTAATATGAAGTTGGCCTGGAATTTACACACAGCATTTTTCTCTATGCTTTTCTGTTCAACTGTCTCTTAGTGCAAGATGGAATAACACAAGTAAATGGCAAAACATAATTGAATGGGAAGGGGCACTTCTTTTTTGAGTTAGTGTAGAAATGTGTGTTTGGGGAGCCCACCTACGTGAAGGGAATTTACAGCTCAGATGGAAGTTTACCTGTATGCAGGTGTGTTTGGGAGAAAGTACCAACTTTGATGAATCAGCCTGAGGAAGTCCAACCTAGGATGTGATTGTGAACACTGCACACATGGTAACTGATTGAACCTCACTTGAATTTTGAATAGAGACATTGTTCAGCTCTTCAGATGCTTCACATGGGGTGATGTGGAGTATAGTTAGGACAATAGGCTGTGGTTAAGCTGCATTGATATACTATGTCAGTGTGGGCAGGCAATTTTCCCTAAGAGCTTATGTGATGTTCCAGATGAAAACTGAACTCTCTCCTCCTCCTGAAAATGTAAGGTCACATGCAAAAGGTTGCTAAAGTGTGTATGTCAGCCTCTGAACATGGTGTATATTGTGTTCAGATACTCCCCACCCCTTTTAGTTTTATACAACTTTAGACTTTCTTAGTTGAGAAAGACTTAAGACCTGATCTGGTCCTGTAGCCTTCAATTTTATTATTATTATTATTATATAGTAGCAGAACACTTTATTTTCAAACTCAACATAGGCAATAGATAAAAGCCAAGCAGCTCTGGATGCAACAGCGGTAGGACCCATACCCTAATATCTTATCTCCTTTCCCCACTGAGATGCCTGTGAGAAATCCCAGAGTTCTAGAGAACCGAGCTGGAAAGATGCTGCAAGTTAACGGAATTGACTGGGAAGTAATGGGATCCTTACATTTGGAATGGGGACTGCTATGGTTTGAATGTGTCCCCTCAAAAACTTAGGTGTTGAAACTTAATGGCCAATGGGATGGTATTCAAAGGTGGGGCCTTTAAGAGGTGATTAGGTCCTGAGGGTTCCTCCCCTCATGAATTAAGGGATTAAGGTGCTTGCTAAAAGAGGCTTCATGCAGTGTTAAGCCCTTTTGTTCTTGCCCTTACTCCTGCCACATAAGGACAGCGTTCCTCCCCTCCAGAGAAAGCATCTTGGAAGTAGAGAGCCATCCTCACCAGATAATTGAACCTACTGGTGCCTTGATCTTGCACTTCTCCATCTCCAGAACTGTGAGGACATACATTTCTATTCTTTATAAATTGCCCAGTTTCAGGCATTCCATTATAGCAGCATAAGGGGATAAAAACAGAGGCATTTTGGCAGATCCTTATGAAACTAGGGTTATCAGACCCTGTATTCTACCCAGATGTCTTGGCCAGTAGAAGCTGCACTTTCACCCTATCTGAGGAGGTTTACTCTGCTTTGGCTGAGGAACCTGTAATGGCCTCCCTTGGCACGGCTGTCTTACAAGACACGGTCGGTTCTTCTCAAGACTTTTGCCTGCCATTTCTATACTCGAGTCACAGTGGGCTCCAAAAGGTGAGGGGCAGAATGTGACCTGTGAGGAGGTGCTCTACCCTCTAAAAGAACTGCATGATTTTTTTTTTTTTTTCAATTTATAGAGAAGGAAATTTAGGGAATATGTGTGAAAATGGATCTCAGGGGCATGAGTTCATTATGGAAGAAACACAAAATAGGGCCAGGCCAAATTTATTTTTATTGATATTGGCCTTCTAGGCAAAAATTCTGGAATCAAAATTTTTCTTGGGGGGATGGAAAGGCTCTAAAAGTTTGGTTGAACTTGGGCCCAAGGATGGCTACACTGATTGAAGTTTGAGATGCCAGGGTCTGTAGAGGAAAGTATCCAAAGGCTCAGGGAGATTGGAAGGTTAAAGTGGAATTACCATGTCAGACCTGCTGGGACACTCAGAGAGGGTGCACAACACATTTTCACCATGAATATGAGAAATAAATTTGTGAGGGAAATTTGAAGAGCTCTGTGGTTGCTCTTATCTGTAAGTCACAAATTACAGTGGGAACTGCTATCACTGAACTGGGATCCCTAAATGCAATAAGGATAATTGGATCTCAGATTGGCAGGGAGCAAGAGTTAGCACTTAATTGCAAAACGCAAGGTGGGCATAGTTACCATGATGGACAGTGGAGCCAAGGTAATAATCATTATAGCCTGACTCACAGAGACCTATGGCATTAGCTAGTTGATCATGGTGTTCCTAGAAAAGAAACAGATGTTCAGTCTACTAAATTCTTACTCGATCTGTATAAGTGGAAGGGTTTCAGGTCTAGTGAGCAGAGGTCTAACTTAACTCACTAACCAGAGAGCTATGGCCTCTCAATCAATTCCTATACTTGGGCCGGTTTATAGAACTAGAATCTTTTAAATGAAGAGAAGGTCAGGTTCCCTTGAGGAAGGAACCCACTACATTGCCAAAATTTTATGTTGTTAGTCCTTCTCTTAGTCTTCTCCACAGGGACCCATATCTAGCGTTATTATTCACTGTGGGAAGGAAAATAACCAGATATTTTGGAGCTTACTAGACACTGGCTCTGAACTGACACTAATTTCAGGAGACCCAAACACTATGGTGGCCCACAAGTTACAGTAGGGGCATATGGATGACAGGTGATGAATGGAGTTTTAGCTCAGGTCCATCTCACAGATGGCTCAGTGATTCCTAAACTCATACTGCATTTACTTCCCCAGTTCTGGAATGCATATTTGGAACAGATATACTCAGCAATAGGCAGAATCTTCACACTGGCGCCCTGACCTATGGAGTAAGGGCAATTTTGGTAGAGTATGGTCAAGTAAAAGCCACTAGAATTGTCTCTGCCTACAAAAATAGTAAACAAAAAGGAATATGGGCCGGGCGCGGTGGCTCAAGCCTGTAATCCCAGCACTTTGGGAGGCCGAGACGGGCGGATCACGAGGTCAGGAGATCGAGACCATCCTGGCTAACACGGTGAAACCCCGTCTCTACTAAAAATACAAAAACTAGCCGGGCGAGGTGGCGGGCGCCTGTAGTCCCAGCTACTCCGGAGGCTGAGGCAGGAGAATGGCGTAAACCCGGGAGGCGGAGCTTGCAGTGAGCTGAGATCCGGCCACTGCACTCCAGTCCGGGCGACAGAGCGAGACTCCGCCTCAAAAAAAAAAAAAAAAAAAAAAGGAATATAATGTTCCTGGAGGGATTGCAGAGTCTTATTCCACCATCAAAGACTTGAAAGATGCAGGAGTGGTGATTTCTACTACCCATTCAACTTGCCTATTTGGCCTCTACAGAAGACATATGGATCTTGGAAAGCAACATCAGATTATCATAAGCTCAATTGGAAGATGATTTCCACTGCAGCTGCTGTTCCAGGTGTAGTCTCTATTGTTTGAGCAAATGGACACATCCCTCATACCTGGTGTGTAGTTACTGATGTGGAAATGCTTTTGTCTCTATGATTGTTATGTGATTGTTAATAAAGACTATCAGAGGCAGTCTACATTCAGCTAGCAAGGCCAGGAACACACCTTCACTATGCTACCTCAGGGTTATATTACGTCAACTCTCCAGTCCAATGTAGTAATATAGTTCTTGTTTTTTTTGAGACAGGGTCTCTGTCACCCAGGATAGAAAGCATTGTCACCCAGGCTGGAGTGCAGAGACACGATCTCAGCTCACTGCAGCCTCAACCTCCGGAGCTCGGGTGATTCTCCCACTTCAGCTACCCTGAGTAGCTGGGACCACAGGTGCCTGCCACCATGCCCAGCTAATTTTTGTATTTTTTAGTAGAGATGGGGTTTCACCATGTTGCGCAGGCTGGTCTCGAACTCCTGGGCTCAAGCAATCCACCCACCTCGGCCTCCCAAAGTGCTGGGATTATAGGCATGAGCCACCATACCCGGCTGTAATAATATAGTCTCGATCACCTCTTCTTTCCACAAGACACGCTGGTTCATTAAATGGATATTATGCAGATTGGACCTAGTAAGCAAAACGTAGCAACTACCCTAGACTTTGCATGCCAAAGGGTGGGCAATAAATCCCACAAAAAGTTCAGAGGACTTCAACTTTAATGAGATGTCTAAGGCTCTAGTGATGTGGAGCATGTCAACAGATCCTTTCTAAGGTGAAGGATAAATTGTTTCCATGGCTCATCCGATAACCAAAAAAGAGCCACAGTGCTTACTGTCCCTCTTTAGATTTGAGGCAACATATTCCTCATTTGGGTGTGCTATTCTGTGACCTGAAAACATGGTAGTTTTGAGTGGGACCTAGAAGAAAAAAAGGCTCTGCCATGGGTTCAGTCTGCTGTGCAAGCTCCTTTGCCACTTGGGTTGTGTGATCAAGCAGATCCCATCATGCTGGAAGAGTCAGTGGTAGATACAGATACTGTTTGAAGCCTTTGGCAGGCTTATAAAGTTGAATCACAGTGCAGATCCTTACTATTTTGCAGCAGGGCCCTGCCATCCTTTGTGGAGAACTTTCTTTTGAGAAAAGTTTCTGGTCTGCTACTGGGTCTTTGCAGAGACTGAATGCCTAACATTGGGCCACCAAGTTACCATGCAAACTCAGCTGCCAACTGTGGCGTGGGTATCATCTGACCTACCCATAGAGTTGGGTGTGCACAGCAGAATTCCATTATTAAATGGAAGTGATAATACATGGAAGTAATATCAAATGGAAGTGATATATACAAGAGTGGTCTACTACAAACAGTCCTCCTGGTGGTCATTTTTGTCTGGAAGAAAAAATGACCAGAGATGTGAGGCTAAATATATCGTAAGCTGTGGTCAATAATTTGGCTGGATAGAGAGGAACTTGGAAGAGATACGCTTGCAAAATTGGTGGCAAGGATGTCTGGAAGAGGAATGTGGGCAGACCTCTTTGGATGGGCAAATAATGTGAACAAACTTGTGCCCCACATGAATGTTTACCAAAAGATGACCTCAGCAGAGGAGGATTTTAATAATCAAGTGGATAGGATGAGCTGTTCTGAGGGCACCGGCTGGTCTCTTTCCCCAGTCACTCCTATCATTGCCCAACGGGCTCACGAAGAAAGTGACCATGGTGGTAGGGGTGGAGACTATGCAGGAATCAGAAACATGAACTTCCAATCACCAAGGCCAATCTGACTACAGCCATTGCTAAATGTCTAATTTGTGAGCAGTAGATTTGGACCAACACTGATTCCCCAACATGGCAACATTCCACAAGGGTAATCAGGTAGCTACCTGGTGGCAGACTGATTACATTGGACCACTTCCATCATGGAAGGGGCGGCACTTTGTTTTTACATGAATAGAGACTTAGTTTCTGGATGCCTTCCCCACATGCAATGTTCCTGCCAAAACTACCGCACACGGATTAGTAGTATGCCTTATCTGCTGTCATGATAGTCCACCCAGCATTGCTTCTAATCATAGTAAATGAAGTGCGGCCCAACCTCAGGGAATACACTGGTTTTACAGCAACTGGTCTGTTCTGAATGGTGGAATGGCCTTTTAAAGACCCAGTTACAGTACTAGCCAGGTGGAAATAGCTTGCAGGGCTTTGGCAATGTCATCTATTATGTAGTACATGCCCTAAATCAGTGTCCAATATATGGTGCAGCTTGTCCCACAACCAAGATTCACACATCCAAGAATCAAGGGATGGAAATGAGAGTGGCTTCACTCACTGTTATCCCTACTTATCCACTAAGGACATTGTTTTCCTTCTTGTCTCCTCAGCCTTAGGCTCTGCTGGTCTAGAGGTCTTAGTCCCAAAGGAGTAATGCTTCCACCAGGAGACGCAACAATGATTCCATTGAACTGGAAGTTGCAACTAAAATTTGGCCACTTTGGGCATCTCATGCCTGCGAATCAACAGGCAAAGAAGGGGATTAATATACCAATTGAGGTGATTGATCCTTACCGACAACAGGCAATTGGATTGCTACTACATAACTGATGTAATGAAGAGTGTGTCTGGAATACAGGAGATCCTTTAGGGCATCTCTTAGTACTATCAAGCCAGTGCTGAATGTCACAATGGAAAATTATAAAGCTGTCCCTAGCAGGACTGATAATGGCCCCTACCTTTCAAGAATGAGGTTTGGGTCATTCCTCTAAACAAAGAACCATGACTAGCTGAGGAATTTGCTCAAGGCAAAGGTAATAGAAAACAAGTCATGGAAGAAGGTAGTTACATCAGCTATGATCATAAACCAGTTGCAGAAATGAAGACTGTAATAGTTGTGAGTATTTTTTCCTATTTTGAGGGGATATATTTGTGTATCTATTAAACAAATATTTTTGTTTTTCCCCTTCTTTTAGCTCCTAATTATCTATTGATGTATCTGTTATCGCCTATTAGTATATCTATTAATAAGATATCTTAATAATGGTTAACTTTATATCTCAGCACTTAAAGTGTCAAATATCAAAGGCTGAGCAGAACATCAACTAAGGACTTTGCATCATTTTCAAGGAGAAGAGTTGGTGTGCTTTTGCCTGTACACAGGATATCTGGTCATAGAAGGAGGAATTATGACTTGGTTACTGTCTTTATTTGGCGAGTAAGTGTGTTTTAAGGAGACTGTGTGGTTGCTTGGTTGATAGGCATGGTCTTCACTGGTCTTTCAGGTATCAACATGGCTTAGCAGTAGTCCCCAGTTATTCACTCACCCAAACACAAATCTAGATGCTGCTGTGAAGGTATTTTGCAGATGTGATTAAAGCCCATCATCAGCTGACTTTGAGTGTGAGAGATTATCCTAGATAATCTAGATGGACCTGAGCCCTTAAAAACAGGGTTGAGTCTTCTCTGAGATAAGAAGACATTCTGCCTGTGGACCAAAGCTTCAGCTTGTGCCCAAGAGTTTTGGTCTGTTCTTCCAGATGGCTTATCCTACGCATTTCAGACTTGACTAGCCAGCCGCCACAATTACACAAACCAATTCTCTGCAATAAATCTCTTACTATATTTCTCCTACTGGTCCTACTTCTCTGGTAAACGTTGACTGATACCCTTGAGCTGATTTTCTAGTGGGTGTGTCGATGAGGTATCTGCTCATTAGTCTGTGGTCCACCAGAGCCCCTGTAGGTGGTCCCAGAAGTGAGGCTACAAGCACTGCTAGATCCAAGGAGATGCACCAGATAGCTCCTTCTGATTTAAATAGAAAATGATGTTTTAATGACCACCTAATTTCTAGTGAATGATTTTTGGTTGAGGCTGATGTAGTTTTTTTTTTTTTTTTTTTTTTTTGAGATGGAGTCTCGCTCTGTCGCCCGGGCTGGAGTGCAGTGGCCGGATCTCAGCTCACTGCAAGCTCCGCCTCCCGGGTTTACGCCATTCTCCTGCCTCAGCCTCCCGAGTAGCTGGGACTACAGACACCCGCCACCTCGCCCGGCTAGATTTTTGTATTTTTTAGTAGAGACGGGGTTTCACCGTGTTAGCCAGGATGGTCTCGATCTCCTGACCTCGTGATCTGCCTGCCTCGGCCTCCCAAAGTGCTGGGATTACAGGCTTGAGCCACCGCGCCCGGCCGATGTAGTTTTATATGTATTATTTTGAACTTCCCAAAGTATGCTTTTTTGGGGGGGGAAATAAGGGCAGGGATTTCTCTGGGCAAATAAGTCTGAGATGTGATATTAAAGATAATTCTTTATTTTAGGATTTGTCATGGCCTCTACAATGCTACTGGGCATGAGAGGTCCAAAAAAGGAACAGAATATGCAGTTTATACCCATCTTCTCAGAATATGGAACGATATTTTCCCATTTTCCCCTTCTGGGTACTGCAACATGAGAACTGCATGAAGGATATTTTAGGAACACTTATCCACACATCTATGGCCCATAAATAAAATTATCTCATCTGCATCTTATTAGCTTGCTTTTTACTTCACCCATAGTAACTCATAATTAGACAATGGTCCTACTTATTAAAATGTTTTATAGTAAAAACAAAGAACCAAAAATTAAAGAGTGCCCCAAAATTATATTTGAAAAAAGGATTTTCATGTCCTAATCTCAAAAGGTTACCCAATGGAAACAGAGCATGCTGAGACAGTTTATTATTGGATGCACATATTATTATGTTTATACCAGTTGGTGAAGTGAAAATCTTCTAGTTTGCTCATTTAAGGTTCATTGAGAGAAACACACATGCACATTTAGCGGTAGAGATTTAACCATTTGCAGATTACAGCAGATGGAAATCACCTGTGTTTTATTCAGGCACTTAATAGTTATTTTAGAATCATCATACTTTTAAATTCTACTCTATAATTTTTCCAACAGTGAAAAAAGAAACTAAAGCAATGCTGTAACATTAAATATTTTAAATGGGTTTAATTTTAAAAGACAAAATTATAAAGCTCAACAGACTTGGGTAGAATGTCTTATGATTATGTTGGCACCTTAGTATTTTCTCATATTTCTCCGTATAGCCTATATTTCTCTTGCTATTTACTCTCTTTCAACCAAAAATTTGGGGTAGTTCGTTTGGCTTTCTTACCATGTTTACTTTTACATTACTTCTAAACATTTTTATTCTTGACTAAATAAGATAAAGTATATGTAAAACCTAAATATGTAATTTACAAGTTTCAGTAGTATGAAGAGATTTGCCATTCTTTCTTTATGCTGTATTAAATATGCTATATATATGTTACACTACAGCATTAACTCAACAAGTATACTGTGAAATGATTGAATCCTTTCAGGAAACCTGATGAGTTCATCTGAAAGGTCTTTCTCATATGGAATACATCAAGGAATTAATAATCAGTGGGGAAACCTATCTTTTTCTACTTCTCTAACAAGATAGCCATTCTAGGGCAGTTCCAGGGCCTTCAGGGTGTCTGTATCCCTGGGGTGTTGTTATACTGTGGTCTGTATACAGTAGGTGCTAAATAACTGTTTGTGGATGATGATCCCCTTCCACTGTTTTCTTGAACTCATGTTGCCTACCTAGATGGGTTGCCCGCAAGGGATGGCTGCGAAAGGCTGGGAGGTAGCTCTGAGGCTTCATGGCAGAGCAGGAGGCTCTCTGGACATTTCTGTAACATGCTGGGTTCCAGCCTCAGCCCTGTCAACTGGCTACATGTCTTGGGCAAGTCACTCCACTTTCTTGTCTTCATTTTCAAGGGCAGGCACCATGTCCTATTTATCTTTATCTCACCAGTACCAAGATAGTTCCTGGTAAGGGAAACAGCTGCTATTTTCTCCTTCTTATGAGTAGGGAGCAGAGGGAAGGCGTGAAGGCTCTAACTACGGATCTCCCTTCATCCATCCCCTTTGCCTCCCCCTTTCCTCCCCAGACAACACACAATTGTGCATCCATGTTAAAGTGGGTCTTTTGGAGAGGGGGATGGAATTGTTGACTTTTGTTTGTAATTGCTTTCTTAACATGGAAACTGAAATTTAACATGTTTCATGTTAAATCCATCGTCTCTGTTTTTCTCTAATTGCCCCAATATGGGCACCAAATGGACCCTCTACCCCACATCTGCACCAGGGCTGACAGTACTAAGAAATATTATTCTCCTATAGTTCTGGGATTACTGTTATTCCATCCCTCCTGAGTTCTCCAATCTTGTCATGAATTTTTGAAGATCCCTTTTCTAGCTGCAGTTGGAAGCATCCATTCCCTCCAGGCACATGGCCAGTGCCCTGGGCCATGTCCAGCTCCATTCATACCTGGGCTCTGTACTTCTCATGACCCCCTATTTCCTCTGCATCATCCTGGTGTGATGATTTCCAAAACACTGTTTTTATCACATCATTCCCTCAAGAACTTAAAATTGCTCCCTATGGCTCATCACACTGAATCTTACCTCCCTGGCCTGACCCTGAAGATGGATTCCATGTCCTTATCCTACCTTTTCATTCGTTCTTCTAGTCTTATCCTTACTGACAGCATAACAGGGAAGAGTGAGGGTTCTGGAGTCAGGCTCTGCCCCTTGCTAACTGCTCGACCTCAGGTAAGTTTCTTAATCTCTCTCAGCCCCAGTTTCCTCAGCTGTAAAATAACAATAAAGCATTTACTTGACACAATTGTTCGAGGTGCTGAATAATTGTTTGGGGTGAGAATTTTAGAAGATAATAGCAGCTTGTACCTATACAGGGTTTACCTTAGGGCTATTCTTAGCATGCCTCCTATGCCCTTTATCAAACAAGGGTCATTTCTGTCTGCCTTGTCCCCATCTGCTCTCTTCTTTCTTTCTTGTCCTTTCCCCAGTGGCCAGCCTCACTTTCCCTAGATTCTCTCTGACTGGCCTTACTCAGCAATGATTTATCTTCTGCTTTTTGACTCTGAGGACTTTTGCCTGGTCTGTTTCACTGTACCCTGAATTCCTATGTTTACCACTTGCTTTTTGTATTCCCCCAGACATTGTGCCATGTTTTCTAGCACTTAGAATAGAGCTAAGCTCATGGCTAGTATTTTTTTTTTTTTTTATTAAGAACCAGGTACTAAGTATTATGCTCAGTTGACTCAGGATAGAGAACTGACATCTTTTTTGACAAGTTGAGTTACATTTTCAAAGAATAAAGTGGAGTTATTGGCCAACATATCAGCTGTCACTTCTGGGAGTCACATAACACAAGTCTTGCCTATTCACTTGAAGGAAATTAAGCATCTGGTGCAGAACCTGGCTGTGTCACCCCAGTGTTCCCAGTGCCCGTTAATAGAAAGAGGTACTTTGTGAGTGCTTGGGAAAGAACTTAACCTCACGGAAGAAAGAAGCAGGGAGCTGGGAACACCACTCTTGACTGTGGTTCAGCACACCTGGAGCCCATGGAGGCAGGAGTCCAGGACATCCTTCTTTCTGTAGATCAGAGACCTGGGAGTGTTGCCTGTTTTAGAAGAAGAGGAAAGTGTTCCTGATGTTCTCAACCCATCAAGCTGGGAGCAGATGTTTGAAAAGGAGAGAGAAAAAGATGACCTGAAGCGTTCAGGCCATTCTACTTCTTTTCCATGCTAGAAAAAGAACTGTGTTTGATCCATAGCAGAGTTTTTTATTCGAGCAGAAGCTATCTAGGGGCATCCGTTGACACATGATGCTGACTAGGGTAGGATTTTGTCCTCCGTCAGTTCTTACCATGTAAAAGGATCCTCAAAGGAAGGATCTCTTCCCCAACCCATTGCTACTTTGCTTTCTGAAAGTCAGTGTTTCTATAACCTGAATTTTGAGTCTCCTCTGTTTCTAAGATTGTAAAACTAGCTCTCCAAACACAACCACCTCTTAATAGACAACTGTATCTCTCTAGACAATGTGGAAAGACAAGATATCACCGTTCTGGAGGTGTTTCTCTTAGACTTTTTTGTATTTTTCCAATTTTATAGAATGAGCTTGTATTATTTTTTTGTAATGGAAGATAACTTACGTATTTCAGCAGCGGCAGCACTGCCTCTGTTCACGAGTTCTTGCTTTTGAATTGACATCAGGTAATTTTGTACTTGGGAAACTACTCTGGCTGTGGCATCCATCTTTTGGATGGGACTTTCCAAGTCCCTGGACTCTGGGTCTTGGGTGGGACTTTTAGGTGCTTGGACTCTGGCCCCTTCCCTCCATGTTGTGTGTGTGCGTGTGTTGTGTGTGTGTGTGTGTGTGTATGCTTTAACACTCATCTTCTGTTTGAATCAAGACAACATGTTCCCAACTCCTGTACCCTCCCTCCCCAGCATGGGTACCCCCAACTTATTCCTGGAGCACCCCCTCCTTCCTTCTGCCTCTGTAAACCTGACCCATTTGTCAAGCTCGTGAGCACCTGGGGCCATCCAAACGCAGCTGTTTTCTTCTCTGAATTGTTACTGCCCTTATTATCTGTCATAATTACATACTCGGAATGCACGTGAATGGGCATTTGTACGGCTTTTTGCAGTTTTCAGAGCAAGTGCACATCTATTGCTTCATCTCAGGGCCATGAAAGAGCTGGATGAGATCCTGTCATTATTTAAAATTTAGATATTTTATTCATCTTAAAAATTTTGCATTCATGTTAATTTTTAAAACCACTGTATTAAAATAGTACTTGTCTTGATCCCTGAGTCTTGGTGCCCTCGTAAATTTTGCACGCCAGTCCCAACCCTGCTTCATTTAATCCTTATAACTATAAGAGTCCTGTGAGTTGTGCACAGGACCTCCTGTGGTATTACTGGCCCATTTCACAAATAATGAAACTCATCTCTCCCACTGGATTCCAAGCTTTGTGAGGGCAGCTCTCTAGTTCCCACTCTTCTAGCCTTCCCAGGTCAACATGGTGCCACCTGTTGGTTCATTTATTTCAATGAGATGGAGAGAGGCTTGTTAATCAGCCCTTGTGGGGACCATGAACTTGTCAAAAGTCCAATTATTACCCCTAACCTGTCTGATTGCATCCATCCGTAGACCCCACTGCACTTCTAGGAAGCAAATTTTCTCTGCTTTAGAAATTTAGTGCTAATTTGATGAGAGAGTTACAGAGGCTGTCAGATACAGAGTATGACTGAAGGAAAGCCACTTGGGGAACCTGAGGGAGTTTAAAGATTGGCTGGTCCCAGGAGCCTCTGTTTCAAACAGGAACGAGTTCCTTGAAACGAAGCTAATTTCTCTAAAAGCACATGTGCTAGTGATTCTGAGATGACTGTAACCTTTGAAGGTTTGCTTGTATGATCGTGTGACACTGAGATGAACTTTTTGGAGTCACAAGTGAGGTTGTATGTACTGAAAATCTACCCTTGAAATAAGAATGCAGCAGTGTATGTCTCTGGATGTGATTCCATTTAACTGAGTGTAATTCAGGTGGGCAGGATTCATATCTTAAACCAAGACGTGGAGACTTTCTGTATCATCTCATTGCACAGATGTGGGTGGGGTGGTGAGGCAGTAGGTGGTGTCCTTGACTGCCAACTTTTCCTTTGTTGGTCTGAGGTCATTCTGCCTATTTGATGTTGGGAGACAGAGTGTGGATAAGAATTATAACCTTGAAAATATAAGATAAGAAAGAATGTGAACATTATTCAGCAATAAAAAGACATTAGTTTTTAAGCCACAGAAAGACCTGGAGGAGGCTTAAATGCACATTGCCAAGTGAAAGAAGCCAGCCAGTCTGGAAAAGCTACATACTGTGTGATTCCAACTACATAACATTCTGGAAAAGGCAAAACTATGGTGGTAGTAAAAAGATCAGTGGTTGCAAGAGGTCCAGGGAGAGAGAGGAAGTGATGAACAGGTGGAACCCAGAGGAATTTTAGGGCAGTGAAACCATTTTTTATGATATTGTAATGGTGGCTGCTTAACATCATGTAGTTGTCCAGATCCACAAAATGTACAACATAGAGTGAACCCTATATAAACTGTGGACTCTAGCTGATAATAATATGTCAATACTGGTTCATCAATATTGTTACAATCACATAAAATGTTCCACACTAATGCAAGATGTAACAGGGGAGACTGTGTGTGTGTATGTGGCAGGGGTAGGGGAGTGCAGGTAATAGGGGAATTCTCTGTACACTTTCTACTCGATGTTTTCATAAACCTAAAACTCTTCTTAATAATAAAGTTTAGCATGAAATACTAGGTTTTATTTAACTGTACATTTTAAAATAACTAAAAGGCTACATAATTGGATTGTTTGTAACACAAAGGATAAATGCTTGAAGGGATGGATACCCTATTTTGCATGATGTGATTATTTTGCATTGCGTGCCTGCATCAAAACATCTCATGTACCCTATAAATATATATACCTACTATATACCCACCAACATTAAACATTAAAATAAAAATATAAAATTTATTAATTCGATAGAAAGGCAGAATGAAAGAAAAGGAGAAAGAGAAGAAACAACAAACATGGCCTATTTGCCTCATCTTCCAACAAAGAGTCTTGGCTCTAAAAATCGTGTTAGAGGAGTGGAAAAGACAAGTTGGGACTGGCTGAGGCCTGGCTCCTTCCTGTGTCGAGTCTGTTGCACAGCACACGCTGACTGCTTCCATCAGCCAGGGTAGAACAGCAGAATTCCCATCTCCACCCCACCACCCATCCGGCATCAGTCAAATGGAGCCTTCGATAACGTGAGTCATGACAGAAGCTTCTTGACATGGTGAATGTTCCCCAGGGGATGTCAAGTGTGATTCTTCTCCTTTGCAGAGCATATGAGCTGCCTCGATTGTGTGACAAATATTTTCGTGTACCAGTGTAATCCGAACTTTGGCAGAGGCTGGGGTGAGGGCGCAGTGACAGAGAAGTGTTCTCAGAGCCTGGCAGTGTTAGATTTAGAAAGAAGGGAAGCATTTTGCATTCTTGACACAGGAACCCTAGGAAGTGACTCTTCTTGTCTTAGAAGCAGGATTTATCACTAATGACAAGGTGACAACTGATACTTCAGAGAAGCTTGCAGCATACAAGGCACTAATGATAACAACAATTATGAAAATTATGATCATGAGGAACATGATGATAGCAACATGCCTCTACTGTTTACCATGAGGCAGGCGCTGGTCTAGGCACTTTATAAACATAGATGTATTTAATCATTATAATGGAGGTAGTGTCTATCATTATCCCATTCTACAGACGAGAAAACTAATACTAGAAAGATTAAGTAACTTGGATAAGATTGCATAGTCTTCTAGCTCAAGATTCTGTGGCCTTTCCCTCAACCATGTAACCTCTGATCATTCCCTGGTCATGGCTAACAGTTGAAAGCCCAGTATTGTCACAGCCCCAGAGGCAGAGAACAAGTGCTATTACTTGGAAATACCTACCTACCTACTTACCTATCTACCTACCTACCTACATATAGGTACCTACATATAGGTAGGTAGGTACCTACATATAGGTACCTATATGTAGGTAGGTAGGGTGAATAATGTCTTCCCAAAGACATCCACATCCCAATCCTCAGAACCTGTGAACATGTTACTTTACAGGGCAAAAGGGACTTTGTAGATGTAATTCTGTCAATAACCTTGAGATGGGGAGATTATCCGGGATTACTCCAGTGGGCCCAGTGTAATCACAAAGCTCCTTACAAGAGCATGGCAGGAGGGTTAGTGTCAGAGAGAGAGGGATGGGGTGGGAAGAGAGAGTGAGAGAGAGAGCAGAGACAGAAATCAGAGTGATGGGGCCATGAGCCAAGGAGTGCAAGTGGCCTCCAGAAGCTGGAAAAGGCAAGGGAAAGGGTCCTCCCTGAAAATCCCCAGAAGGAATGCTAGCCCTACTGACACCTTCGTCTTAGGACTTCTGACCTCCAGAACTGGCAGAGGCAAAATTTTTGTTGCTTTAATCCACAGAATGCGTGGCAGTTTGTTATAGCATCAACAGGAAACTCATGTACACACATAATATATCAACACATGACACACACTCCCTGTAAACGCTTTTACCACCTGCAAACCTTTACATACACTTAGTGCTCACTTGCTCCATTAGGGCCATGCTTGCTGACTACAGCCTCTTGGTCCTTTGTCCTTTCTCCTGGGGCTGGTTCCCCAGTGTGGCTTTCCTCCTTCATGGCCACAACTTCCCCCACCCAGGGGACCCAAATTCTGGTTCTCCAGCCACCCTGTTCATTTATGGTTCATATTCTAACCTATGCAACATACATTCTGTAATGGTACTAACTTTACCAAGGAGGAAGCGGGTGGACAAGTCAGGCTGTGGCCCTGCTGGGGAAATTGGACACCTCTTTTCTAGTTCTTGCCACTGCCCTTGTCCATGTAAGTGTGGAGCTGGATATTTATTTACACTCGGGGTGCCCAGGGCAGTCTGGATTATGCCTGTTGTCTTGGTGTAAATATTAATATTACAAGCTCTCCCTTTCAGTCTGAAATGTGACCTGGTTTGCATGACAAATTACATGGTTGCCCCATCTTGACTCACCTCCCGGTCGTCTGAATTCGTCTTAGTCCCTGAACATTTTAATTCCAGGCTGACTTCCTCCTGCCACCCGGCCCACCTCTGAAACCAACTCCCTGAATTATGGGATGCCCCAAAGACTGTCAAGCTCAAATTCTTAGTTTTACAAAGGAGGAGGCTGAGTTCTCAAGAGGTTAAGATCACACAGGAGTCAATGCCATGATCAGGCCTTGAGCTCAAGAATCCTGACTTCACCCAGCGATGCTTTCACAAGACTCACATCCCTGGTGCACGCTGAGGGAGATGCAGAAGCTAACCACAGATGAGGGCGCGCATCAGCAAAACATCCGTGTGGTTTGGCTGTGTCCCCACCCAAATCTCATCTTGAATTGTACTCCCATAATTCCCATATGTTGTGGGAGGGATCCAGTGGATGATAATTTGAATCATGGGGATGGTTTCCCCTGTCCTGTTCTCATGGTAGTGAATAAGTCTCATAAGATCTGATGGTTTTATCAGGGGCTTCCACTTTTGCATCTTCCTCATTTTCTCTTGCCACCACCATGTAAGAAGTGCCTTTTGCCTCCCACCATGATTCTAAGGCCTCCCCAGCCATGTGGAACTGTAATTCCAATTAAATCTCTTTTTCTTCCTAGTCTCGGGTGTGTCTTTATCAGCAGCATGAAAATGCACTAATACACCTTGTCAGCCTGCAACGTGAATACTTGGAATTCTGTTATCTCTTATTAGAGGGTATCAATTCCCTGCTTGACAGTATTTGCTTTTGTCATGAATTGAATGTTCAAATTCATATGTTGAAGTTCTAACCTCCAGTGTGGCTGTGTTTGGAGATCGGGCCCTACGAAGGGAATTAAGATTAAGTGAGGTCATAGAGTGGGGTCCTGATCTTCTAGGATTAGTGTACTTTAAGAAGAGACACCAGAGAACTCTGGATCTCTCTCTGTGTGTCTGTGCAGGTGCACTGAGGAAAGACCTTGAGAAGTCCCACCCCAGGATAAGGCCTGGTTGCAAGACTGCTTTGTCCAAAGGCCTTTCCCTGCCCTCAGCCAGACTGAGCCTTCTGCCTGGGAGGCTAGAGTAAGCTGGGTGTCACAAAACCATGAGCAGTGGGTTGTACACTGTCCTCCCAAAGTTCACGTCCACCTAGAACCTCAGAATGTGAACTTATTTGGAAATAGGGTCTTTGCACATATTATCGGTATTTGATTTCACACCTGTCCCTCAGGACAGGTACCTCATCCTGGATAGCATGGGGCCTCTCCTGGCTCCCAGCACCCCATGAGCTTGCAAACTGTCACACTGCACTGAGCTGAAGTGAATGTCCCCAGGCAGCTCTCTCTTACCACCCTCCTGCTCAGGGGCCCAGCGGCTGGGTCTGTGTTTCACATCATAGGGTGTGTGCCTGCCTGGCTCCTGGGACGTGTGAATTGCTGGCAGAGCAATGTTAGAATTCCTAACCAGCACCCCAGTTTCTCCATCTGCTTGTTATGACTTGTCTCTTAGAAATGCTCTCAGGATTCTCATAAAATGGTTCTTCCAGGAGAATTTAATATTTTCCTCCAGAATCTGTTTGTCAGCTCTTTTGAGCCCCCGCCCTCCAGGGGACAGGTGGCTCTGAGCACAGTTTGGAGAATGTAACAGAGATTCATCTCCTAAGAGCCCCCAGACTCATGTCTGCCTGCTTTTGAGAGCAGGTGTTTTAAGTAGAACTAGAGGAGCAGAGGAGGGACCTCAGGTCACCACAGAGCCTCGGGAGCTGCACAACAGCCGACAGGAGCGGATTCACTTGTGAACAGTGTTGCCTGAGATTTCCGACAGTCTCCTGGGAGCTTCAGAGACATTTGTGGAGGCTGAGATCCAGCATGGGCCCATGAGGATGAGAACCCGAGGCTTCAGGTTATCACTGTTAATGTGACTCTTTGTGCCCAAGAAGGGGGAGGACCAGGAAAACTTCCACAAGTGAGTTCTTAGAATTACAGAAGATGTTCAAAACTCATTTAAAAGGAGATTTCAGACAAGCACTGCTTAAGCTGAGGAAAAACCACCCTGTTTGTAAGTAAACCATGTGGCCGTTTCCAAAGGCTCACCGTAATCCTATCACTGACAGGCAACCGTGTCTTAATGTCTGGGAATGACATACATGGAAACTGTATTCTCAGTGTGTTGGGTTTGCATCATTGTTACATGCTGTTGATATGTCATTAACACAGAATAACAAGTGCATTCGTCAGGATGCATCATTAGCAAGTAATAGTGTCCTGCATTGAGTGCCCACTCTCTGAGACAGTGCACAAATGCCTTATCAATATTATTTCTTCTAATCTCCAAAACGAGTCTTTGAGGAAGGTTTATCCATTTCACAGGTGCAGAAACTGGGGGTCAGAAAGGTAGTGCCATGGTCTGAATGTCTGTGTCCTTCCCCCAGTTCGCACATTGCAATCCTCATCCAGAAGGATGGTACTAGGAAGTAGAGCCAGAGATGATTGGATCATGAGATTGGAGCCTAATGAATGAGATTAGTGTCTTTATAAGATAGGCTCAAGGGAGCTTGCGTACCTCTTCTATCATGTGAGGACACAGTGGGAAGACACTATCTCTGAGCAAGAGAGGTGGCCCGATCTTGGACTTCCGAGCCTCCAGAGCTGTGAGAAATAAATCTGCTGTTTATCAGTTCCCCAGTCTAAAATATGTTGTTATGGCAGCCTGATTGGACTAAGGCCCGATGAGGCCTAATCTGGTCCTACAACTCTTTACAGCCTAGCCCTCCAAGCCGTCAATATTAATCAGATGAAGTTGGCGTTGACACAGAAGATGGAGCCTCTTTGCCCTCCTGGTGATATGATGCTTCCTGTCTTGACGATAGGTTGCTGACCCCCTGGCTACTTAAACTAGAAATATGAGCTTCCACAGGGAGGAAGGGTTGGGGCAGGGGGTGTTCTAGAAATGTGCTCAGAACTCAGGTGGACCAAGTGAGAGGGGTTGGCACTTGAACCCCATATGCTCCCTCCCACTGGGGCATCCACTTGGGGTTCCCAAGACAGATTGGTAGGCCCCTCCTCTTGGATAGTCCACCTACAAATTCCATGAATGTGGCTTAGAGTGGAGAAGACTGTCAGAGGCCATCTCCTTTTGGAAGAAAATCAGGTGCCTCTGGACACTGTTGCGTGCCCTACAATTCAGCTGAACAATAGGCCAACAGTTATGAGTGCAGCTGCTCCAACTGGCGGCCTCAAAGACTACATGCACCAGACGGTTTTCTGCTCTCGTCTTCGCCTGGCTAAGTCCACCTGTTGTTCTCGCATGGAGGAAAGAGATTGAATCTCAGAGTGAGATTCAGCAGTTTGGTTCCTGACTTTGCTACGTACTGACACCATGGCCCTAGACATCTTATCTCATTTCTCTGAGTCGTGGTACCTTCATTTCAAAATGGGGCTGTTGTGAGGATTATACCTGACCAGATATATAAAGTTCCTAACACAGATCTTGGCAGAAAATAGGGACTTGGCAGAAAATAGCAAACCATGGATTCAAGTTTTAACTATGATTGTTTAGAGTTACTTTCCCTGTGTCTGTATTTTATTTTTCCAAGTAGACAACAAATTCCTTTAAAGCCAGGCACTCCTCTGTGCCCCTCACAGAGATTGCTTTGCACATAGTAGGACCTAATAAACACATTCCCCAAATCAATGTTGCTGTTATTCATTTTCTCATTTTTACTTTTGGTCTCAGTTGACCTGGATTCTGTTCTCTTTCGTCCTCTGAATTCAGGCCAGCATCTCAGAAAAGAGTTTGAAAAAACAACAAATGAGCAGGGGGTTAGAAATTTGACATCTCCCATAGACTGTGAAACTAATTTGACATCTCACATAGTGTGTGAAACTGATTGACTAGAGTTGTATAAAAACTTGCCTGGAAAACTTCTTAGGAAGAGCTGAGCCTGGAAGGAAATAGGGGTGGAGGGGGCTCAATAGTACAACAGCTTCAAGTTCCCCAAGGAGCTCTACATCCCTGGACACAGTGATGCCCCATGACACCTTTTGGGAGGCTGGCCAGGGGCCACACTTACTCTGCCTTTAATAGGAATCTCATAATACATGCTGACTGTTTTTACGGTGGGGCATGCCAAAGAAAGGCAGAAAACTTTATTTTCTTCTGAAAGGAGATGGCCTCTGACAGTCTTCTTCATTCTAAGCCACATTCATGGCATTTGAAAGTGGCACATCTGAGGATGGGTTTACCAATCTGCCTTGGGATCCCCAAGTACAAGAATATATTTGTTTGGGAACTTGAAGTGAATTTCAATGGACACAGTCATGCTGGGAAAAAACAGACAAGGTTCTGACTAACGCCATGGGAATCTAATACTGATTACTTTTGAAAGCATAAGGGAACCGGCCTACAAAAAAAATTCAGTATACAAATCTGAAGTGGAGTTAGAACTGGAAAAGGAAGTATGAGAAATATTCATTAAAGTTACAAGTTTGAGACTAGTCATGGAAAGGTCAGAAATGTTTTCTTTAAGGTCACAGTTATTCAGCAGTGACTTTAATTAAGAATAATAGGGTTGGAGAACCTCTACCCTTATCCCTGCACCATTACCATCCCAGATAGGGAGACATCTTCTTTAAGGTCATGGACAGAAAGCTAATGAGATTATCATCTAGCTTTCATATTTTTCAAGTACCTATTGTGTGCAAAAACCAGAATTTGAGAAGGAAGATCTGTTATTGCTCAAGGCATTTGCTCATGCAGTTTTAATACCAGTCAGTGGTTATTGATCACTTAATGAAGCAGTTCATGGATTTCTAGTTTTCCTCCAGAGTTCTGTATTAATTTTAGACAAATAATATTCTTCAAAGTACTTGTCATTCTTGCTTTGATGAAAGGCAAATCTATGAAGATTTAACAGTTTGGGCACAATTCCAGTAGCTAGCCATGGAACATGAAGCTTCCTTTTGATGTTTTTGATACACTATATGATGTTCCCCTAATTTTCTTTGGGAGTGGCTATTAATATAACTCAATAAAATACTGATTATAATGTCCTTCTTATTCTTCCCCCCACATTTGCTCAGCATACTTCCTATAATTTGACCAATGTGCCTGTGATAGATTGTAAAAATGGCCACAATGTTCCTACACCACTCTTTATATTTATGACCTGTGCAATGTGGCTTTTCAGTTGTGTTCAATAAGAGACAGTTCTGTTTCCCTATCCTGTGGATCTGAGCTGAAGTTGTGATTTTCTTTGGCCAACAGAATGTGGCAGAAGTGAAAAAGGAAGGTGTGCCAGTTCTTTTCCTTTCTCAGAAATCTGCCCAGGTGCCATGTGTACAAGCCCAGGCTAGCCTGTTGGATGATGAGAGGCCATGTGGAGCAGAGATAAGCCATTCCGGCCTGCTTTAGCTAGCTTGGCCATTGACCTAGATGCATGTGTGAGCCCTGCCAAGACTAGAAGAAGAATTGCCAAGAGGAGACCAACTCAAACTGCTGACCATTGAATGACTCACTTTTGGGATGGTTTGTTATGCGGCAAAAGTAACTAACAGTACCTAATAGAGGTTTTCTGTTCTCTATCAAGAGCCCTTTTAAGAAAAAAATGACCCGTGTTGTAGAGTCATCATCAAAATGATTGAAGCTTCTTTTGGAAGTTTATCATTTCACTACTCTCAAGACTCTTTTCCCCAGTCTCCTCTCTCTTTCAAGTCTTCCTTGTAGCTAGGGATGATCATGAAACGTAAGTGGAAGTTGGTCAAAAAATTCTTCTTGAAAATGGGACATGTATTTTTTTTTTTGTACTCCTTCTCTCCTTCTTCCTATTAGAGATGCAATTCCTGGACTGTGCAATGCGTTTATACCCTATCTATGGAGTGCATTGTGTTCCCCCAAATTTACATGTTGAGACCTCAACCCCCAGTGTGACTGTACTTGGAGATAGGCTTTTAGGAGTAATTAAGGTTAGATGAAGTCATAAGTGTGGGGTCTTAATCCAACAAAATCGGTGGCCTTATAAGAAGAAGTAGAGAGATCTCTTTTAGGAAAGGCCATGTGGGCATGTAGCAAGAAGGTGGCCATCTGCAAGTCAGAGAGAGAGAGCCCTCATCAGAACTTGACTATGCTGGCACCATGATCTTGGACTTCCAGCCCTTAGAATTGTGAGAGAATAGATTTTTGTTGTTGAAGCAACCCAGGCTATGGTATTTTGTCATGGAAGCCTGAGCAGACTAACATACCCTCTGAGATGACACACTTGAGGATGAAAGGTTAACTTGTTAAGGTTGGCATAGACGACAGAAAGAGTGTAGGTCTTTGATGGCATCTTTGGACAGCTGAATCAATACCAATCACTCCTACCACCAAGTTTACATTATGCATGGAAAGCATGTTCCTCCCTGTGGTTTAGTGCACTGTCTACCAGTGTCTCTATTACTCACAGCAGAAAGTCCTCCTAAGTCATGCAGGTAGATATAACTCTCCTCTAGGTGAGAACTTTAGGTGTCTTAGGCCCCTTTGGACACATACGCATTAGTTTGTGGTTTGAGTGGAAGGCCAGTGGCTCTAAACACTTGATCACACTTGTGACTTCAAAGGTCGCTACATACCCAGGTGTGTGAGTGATGGGATTGGGGAAGAGACGGAGATCTATGCAGGATGGGGAAGGATCATCTCGAACTTCCAGTGAGTTTGGGATAAAGTAAGGTCTAGTCTCAGCTCTGACCAGTCTAGTCTGTCTTTGATGGGTCAGACTCAAGTGGCCCACAGACATCCCTTCAAGGCTAAATGTGTCATTCCATGTTTAAAGACTCTGTTGCATTTGAAGTCAGCATCAATCTTTGTGCTTTCTGGGGCACGGGGTTGCAATACCTTGAATTGTGACTAGGAGATGTGTTTTCTTCAGCTTTGGCTGCATCACGGAGAAGATACAAATTTCTTAGATGCTGTTATCAAAGGAAGACGAAAGGGAAATGGAAAAAGCAGGCAGTAGGGGGGCATCTGTCTGTCATTTACCACCACACAAAACTAAAAACCAACAATAACTAGCATTCATTGTTGCCCTCTTTTTGCCAGGTAGCAACATCGAATACTTCCCATGAATGTCTTATTTAGTTCTCAAAATAACCCTATGTTTCAGGCACGATTATTATCCCCATTTCATAGATAAAGAACCTGAGGCTTAGAGAAATTAAATACCTTGCTTAAGGTTTTGCAGGCCTCAGGGGGATGAGTCAGAATTAAAAGGCCAAGTGCCTTCACTCTGCATAGGTTTTTATAACAAAACCAATCGATTTAGAACTAGTGTGGATTTCTGCTACCTGTAGGGGACCTATATATGACTAAGGGACTGTGACTATAGTCTCTGCAACATGCAAGAGTGATATCTTGCCAGATAATGTCTTCATTTCTGCCCCTCTTTTGCAAGGATTTGGAGAAAACTTTGTAAACAGGACTGAAACAGTAAAGCTAATCACATCACAATCACATGCCCGCCCTCCCAAAGGATCATACTGGTGTTTGCTAATGGGAATCCTCCCTGTTCAAAGTTTAATACCTCATCCAAGGACTCCACAATTACATTTCCATTACTTCCCACTGTTTATCACAGTTGGATTGCAAAAGCCAATTTACGTTGCGATTTCTCCTCTGCTAGATCTTTACCATCTATTTTTAAATTTGTCTCACAATCCAATTGGGCGCTTCATCGCCAAGTGTTGGCTCCATGGTGCTGTTGGAACATCGGCCCTGGGAGGGACCTTGTCCTCCAGCCACACTGTGTCTGCTGGACCAGGCCCGAGGTCATGGGAGGACCTGCGTCCTTGAATTTGCCTCCAGCTCCTTCTCTCTCCTCTGGGGCAGTTTCTGATTAACCTTACATTTGGGGGCATTTAATAAAATAGATTTCCTCCTGTATTGTAAAATGAAGAAAAATGATAGTGTGACTCTTCAGTGCCTCTGACCTGGGGTTTGTGAACCAGATTCACCCTGAGGAAAGACAAGCACTTTCATCATCTGACTGTCCCCCGTCATAGCTCTTGTGGTCCATGCAGGGGTGACCTGAGCATTGAGCTGGGGCCAGGTTTGCTGGGGCTCTGGGAGAACAAGCACATTGTCCCCTGACAAGAGGAAAGAAAGATTTCAAGAGCCCCTTTAGAGATGGGAGAGCAACCTGGGTCAGCAATATTTTTATTGGCACAATCTTAGTTCTTATAAAAGAAAGAACTAGTGTACATAAAAGGAAATATAATTCTAGAATGATTTTGATGATAGCTGTCTGATATTTGAAGAGGTTTTCTTGATGGGAGATTTTATTGCCCACCTGTCTTCCTTTCTGATAGTTCTCGAAGGTGGCAGGTGAATAAAATATGCCTACCAGCATTGCTTTTCTAATCTGTTGGCAAAGATTGATGTGTTTTTTTTTTTTAGCCTGCTTTAAAAATGTTCTTTTTTATTGATGCATAATAGATGTACATAGCTGCAGGGTACATGTGATAATTTAATGCATTCATATAATTTGTAAAGATCAAATCAGTGCACTTGGAATATCCATTACTATAAATATTTGTCTCTTCTTGATGCTAGAACTGTTCCAATTCTTCTAGTGATAAAAATGTTGTTATATCCTCCCACCTTATTTCCTTCAAACGAACTGAGCAGGGTTTTTAAATTGATATTGGAGAGATGTGACTTTCTCCATCAGTGGTCGAGTTGTAATGTGGTCTGTTTAACTGCTAATGAATACACAGAAGTGCACATTCTCCTGGGCCAGTAGGTTTATCAGAAGACAGAATAAGAGAAAGAAAGTGAAGAAATACTTCAGCCCATGGGCTGCAAATGCTTGTGCATCAGCTGCAACCCTCCTATCTGCTGCTTTGTGGTCAGTTAGTGGCATTTTGGCATAGACTTCAAGTCTCCAGCAAACCCTGCCCATCTCTAGTACAGTGGATCTCAGTTCACACGCTGGCTAGGCCACTAGCTGCCCACATCAATCACCACACTAATTATTTTTGTTTCCCTTAAGCTCAGTTTCCCTCTCTGCATTTATCCCTGTGGCCAACTGTGAAAAGCATAGTCTCTCTCTTTGCCCATTTCCTTGAAGAGCAGGATGTCTAAAATTTTCAAGTAACAAAGCAAAACTTTATGCAATATTATGGGAAGAGCACAGATTCTAGAGTCCAGTAGGGTAGGAGAGGAAGTAGAGGGAGCAAATGGCTGAGATTTATTGAGCACCTACTATATGCTAAGGGTTGTATGCTTATTGTCTCATCCACTCCTCGTAATAGGCTTTGTTTCCATTGGCATTGTTTTGGAGAAGGCACGGGAGTCTCAACCAGGGTAAGTCATTTCCCCAATATCACACAGTGAGTCTAGGGAGCAGGTGCCAAAGTTTTTACTCTATTTACTGTTCCTGAGCTCTGTTTCATCCTGACTGTGATGACATCTGTCCATTTTAATCAAGGGGCGTTTTCCAGTAAAGATTACAGGAGAGAAGGCGCACAAAAGCACACTGGTAAGCTCGGAAGCACTTCAAGAGAGTTAGTTGCTGTTGCTTGCTATGTGCACATTCTGTTGGTTCCTGGAAGTTCTGTTACTTCCACTACATAGACTACCCAAGGCCCTGTGTCATGTGAGGCTTGGTCACAAGGTGAGTCAGTAAGCCATGAGGCCCTTCCTCTAAAGGTGCACCAGCTACAGGTGCCCCAGAGGAACTTTGATCCTAGGACTTGTCAACTCCATGTCAAGACCTCATGAGAACCTGGATAAAGTCATTCTTTCTGTGTATCAGGATAGGATGGCCTAACCCTGATGAAGCTGGAAGGAATTTAGAGTTAGAAAATCTTCATGGTCGAAGTGTTATTTCTAGAATGTTCCATATCCATTAAAGAACAGCTCTGTCTTTTTGAAAGGCTGACTTCTCATGGCTTGTCAGACAAAGCAGGTTATTTCATTTACATGTGGAGGGATGGTGCAGGTTGTGAGTGGGTGTTAATACAACCAGAGGGCCCATCCTATGAAGACTACCAGACCTGTGACTCCATGAGTCACCTCTCTCCCCTAGAACCCTTCAGCCTTGGGCTGAGATGCCTTTGGTGGCTCAGGCAACAGAATTTAAAGTCATCCCTTTCTTGGCACATCTGTTCTGGATCGAAAGGCGTGGTTAAAGAGGGAGAGCTATCAAGCCTCTAAGGCTCCCTAAATGCCAAGCTTCTCTATTAAACATGTGATGTGTGTTATTATGGCTTTTGGTCCTGGCAAGAATCATGCAACAGAGGTGCTAGTTCCATGGCAGCCTGAGGCATAGGGGGGTTAAGCACTTGGCCCATGGTATATAAGAGCTGGGGGTGAGACTCAGGCTAGTCTGATTTCAGACTTCAGGTCTTACACACATGGCCCCACAGCTTCTGCAAGGGCTAGTGCCTAACTCACCATGTGAAGTGAAAGTTTGCTTAAGTCAGTTAATACCATTTGCCTTTACCATAAACGGAAGGCAGGAAATGACACAGGCATGATGAAAGTGAAGGATAATGCATCGATTTAAAAAATGCCATGTAGTTTAGTGCATTAGCTTTCAAACTTTGTTGACAATACCTCGCAGTAAGAAATATATTTATTATTGTGACTCAGTAGAAACACTCACATGTGTGTGTGTGTGTGTGTGTGTGTGTTTGTGTGTGTGTATGGACGCAAACCAAAAGTTTCATGGAAGAGTTCTTTCTTCTGTATCATGTACTCTGCACTGAAAGATTTTTTGTTCCATATATCTCTACTTCACTGTTTTAAAGTACTGGTTAAATTGACTTCATTTCTCCATTTGCTGGTTGTGACTTTTCATCATACATAGACAGTGGTTAATGGGGGCCATGTCTCGGACCAGACTCACTGAATGGGATTTCTAGATCTTCCACTTCTTACTTGTTTAACCTTGACACAATTCCTTAACCCCTCATTTCTCAGTCTCCTCATCTATAAAGTGGGCATAATAAAAATAATACCAGCTAAACAAGGTTGTTATGTGAATTAGGTAAAATAAGGCATATGAAGTGCTTAAAAACCAAAGACTGGCAAAAGCAAAGACCTTACTAATGTTAGCTGTTAGTTCTTTATCATTACACATGACTTTCAACATGTATTTATTTTAATAGGGGAGGCACTCACAGCTGCTGTATAATAACCTTTTAAAAGATTCTTTCTCCAGCAAACTAACACAGGAACAGAAAACCAAACACCACATATTCTCATTCATAAGTGGGAGTTGAACAATGAGAACACCTGGACACAGGGAGGGGAACATCACACACTGGGGCCTGTCAGAAGGTTGGGGGGGCGGTGCCAATGGAGGGAGAACATTAGGACAAATACCTAACACATGTGGGGCTTAAAACCTAGGTGATGGGTTGAGAGGCAAACCACCATGACCCACATATACCTATGTAACAAGCCTGCATGTTCTGCACATGCATCCCGGAACTTAAAGTAAAATAAAAAAAGAAAAAAAAAATAGAAAAAGAAAAAAAGAAAAAAAAAATTAAGACAGTGGACATCTATGAGAAGAATGTAATTCTGCCCATGACTGAGTTAGAGGTCTGGGTAAAGATCATGTAAAACTCCACCTCCCTAGCTCTTAGAGACAGTAAGGCTGGTATGAAGTAGGTAACCAAAAACCTAAAATTCAAACATCACTCTACATGTTAGTTTAACGTATATTCACAACACAGAAAAAGGTCATCAAGAGAAGGTAAAATTATACTTAGCCTAAACTAAAGAAGTTGAGAAAACAGAACGCATTTTAGAAAAACTTCCATCAGGATAATGAAATGAAGCCAAAGTGTTGGCACAGATAGGGGTAAACTGTGTTTTAGAACATTGATTTGCGTGGATGTGTCCTCGCCAGCATGCCTTCGGGTGATGGAAGGTCACTTACAATGTGTACAGCAGGAGGTGCTGGGGTGAGGAAAATTCGGGCAAGAGGAGGCTCAGCTAACTCTCAGGCTTCCCTTTTTAAGAAAGATATGGAATTTCCTTGGGTCATGTGCTAAAGAAAGTAAGATTGCCACACAGAGGGTTGGACACGGTGGTTCACGGCTGCAATCCTAACACGTTGGGAGGCTGAGGCAGGTGGATCACCTGAGGTCAGGAGATTGAGACCATCCTGGCCAACATGGCGAAAACCCGTCTCTATTAAAAATACAAAAATTAGGCGGACATGGTGGTGGGCGCCTGTAATCCCAGCTACTCGGGAGGCTGAGGCAGGAGAATCGCTTGAACCAGTTGCAGTGAGCCGACATCATGCCATTGTACTCCAGCCTGGGCAACAGGAGGGAAACTCCGTCTCAAAACAAAACAAAACAAAAAGTGCCACATAGAATGCAACCACAATTTTTCTGAGATTTAAAAAGGAAAAGAAAGAAAAATAATCTCTTTAGGGCCTCAAGAATCTTTACAGGCATGAGGGGTTAAGGAGTTTTCCTTAGCCACAATCTTGGGCATGAAACCCCTAGGATTTCTCTCAGTTTTGATGTATTATAATAGAGTCTCATCCTGTCCCTTGCAATTGAGATGTAGAAAAATCATCCTTTCTCTGGGAGCCTGAGGGGAAGGATGGCCCAGGGAGGCCTGGAGTCTGTTGGGAGAAAGCAGCATTGTGATTGGCCTCTATGCTCTGGGTTTACATTTGCCGTAGCCCGTGGTTGCATTCAGCGCTTTCTCCCTGCCATTTTTTTATGGCCCTGCGTGGAGGTGAAAAGGCGAGGACGGTGCCAAGATGAATGAGCAAGCCTGAAGTCACTGTTCTCAGTTGGATCAACAGCCTTCACTCTGCCTGTTCTTAGGAGCGTGGTGTGTTGGAAACAAAGCGAAATTAGAGTGATATTAAAATAGATGATGCCATTAAAATGGATCAACCCCATGAGTGCAAGGAAAGACTGACTTCATTTTGAAAGCAGCAAAGTGGTTGGTATTTCAGAAGCCTAAGGTGGCAGGTTCCAGGCCAGCGGACTGACCTGAAGGGTGGCAGACGGGACCAGGCCTCATTTCGTTTGTGAGTTAGTTGGATCCAACTCACTTGTTAGCCTCGGTTTTGTCCTATTTGCAATCAAGTGCTTGGATGAGCCTTTTCTGAGGTTCCTCCTGGTTCTCATACTGAGATTCAAGGTGGTCAGACTGGGCCTCAACTGGGCCTCCTGGGAGACCAACTTCCCAGATGTAGCCCTGTTACTGTAACTTGGGGTCCCTGTGTCCCTGTATTATTTGTCAATACGGTTGCAGTTGGCCTCTCTGGGGTCTCCTTTGAGTGTTTGTGGGCTTTTTTTTTTCTTTCTTTCCTTTTTTTTTTTTTAAGACGGAGTCTTGCTTTGTTGCCGAGGCTGGAGTGCAGTGGCTTGATCTCAGCTCACTGCAACCTCTGCCCCCTGGGTTCAAGTGATTCTCCTGAGTAGCTGGGATTACAAGTGCATGCCACCAAGCTTGTCTAATTTTTGTATCTTTAGTAGAGATGGGGTTTTGCCATGTTGGTCAGGCTGGTTTCCAACTCCTGACCCCAAGTGATCTGCCTGCCTCGGTCTCCCAAAGCACTGGGATTACAAGGTATGAGGCACTGTGCCTGGCCCTTTGTGTCTTTTTGTAGTTACCATGCACAAGGATTTAGTGTGAGTTATAAACAGTGAAACAAAGGTAATTCTTATGTAATCATGACAATCCATAAAACCCAGTGTCTGGAGTGAAGGGAATGACAGAATACCAAGGTTTAGAGTCTATCTTTATATGGCTGTATTTCCCTGACAGAATTATAACACCAATGAAAACATGATGGTGACACTGTTGACTCACTACCAACTAACATTTTCCTGCCTGTGGTTTTCTTTTTTTTCTAACCAGTCTGCCACCTACAACAGAGATGAGTGGCAGATACTCACTTTTCAATGTCCTCACAACTTGGGGTTGCCTGTGTTTTCCAGTCCTAAGGGGAGGTCCGCAGATAAGTGGGTAGAGGTGAAATGAAAGGGGATTCTCCCTGCTCCATCCCACCTTCGCACCTGGTTGAGGCAGGATATAATGTGTGGAGCTATGGCAGCCTTCTTACGTCCAAGAGGGAAAGGCCAAAATAAGGAATGAAGGGAAATGGGTCCACCCTAGATCTGAGAATTTTGAGCTACTGAACTGGAAAAGTTGCCTTTGGATTTCTTGTAGGTGGGATTTATTAACAATCCCCCAATATTCTGTCACTTTAGCCAAACATTCTCTCAGTTTCAGTCTAGAGCTTCCTAGTTGATAACCTATAGCAAACTCCTGAAGTCACTCCTCTATACTGGGCATGGGTGCTAAGGGCTCCCTGTTTTATCATTCTAATAATACAACAACAATGCCAGAAAGTGCCCTGTTTTACAGACACAAAAACTGAAGCCTAGAGATGGGAAGTATCTGGCCTTGGAACACGTGGTTGGTAGGTGGTTGAGGCAGGACTTGAGCCTGTGCTTTCAAATTCCTCTGCGCCTGGGGCACAGCAGAGCAAGCAGCCCCTCCACATGACTCTGGAGAAGCCCAGGAAAGGCACTGGCTCTGCTTTGAGTCCTCCTTCCCACTAGCCTCATGTCCCACGAATTTCCTTAGGAAGCCTTCTGGGGAGTTGTGCATTTGAATGCGGTTACCCCATAGTGCTGCCCCAAGAGAAAGCAAACATATGCTCACACAAAAACCCAGACGCAAATGTCCAAGGCAGTGTCGTTCACAATAACCAAAAGGTGAAAACAACTCAAATGTACATCAACCGATCAGTGGATAAACAAAATGAGGTCTCTCCAGGATGGAACATGATTCAGCCACAAAAGGAATGAAGTACTGATCTGTGCTGCAACATAGATGAACCTTGAAAACATACCTAGTGAAAGAAGCCAGAAAGGAAAGACGATGGATGGTGTGATTCCATTCACAATAGGGCATCTGTTGAGACAGAAAGTTGATTTGTGGTTGTTGGGGGCCGGGGAAAGGTATGGGAAGGTGATAGCTTAAGAACACAAGGCTTCTTTTTGAAGTGATAAAAAGGTTCTAAAATTGATCTCGGTGATGGTTTCACATATCTTTGAATATACCTAAACCATTGAATTGTACAGTTTAAATGGGTGAATCATATGGCATGTGAATTATCTCAATAGGGATTTTAACTTTTAAATTCAAGGGTACACATGTGCAGGTTTGTTATATAGGTAAACTTGTGTCACGGGGGTTTGTTGTAGAGAATATTTCATCACTCAGGTATTAAACATAGTACTTATTAGTTATTTTTTCCTGATCCTCTCCCTCCTCCCATGCTCCACTCTCCACTACGCCCCAGTGTATGTGGTTCCTCTCTACATGTCCATGTGTTCTCTTCATTTAGCTCCCACTTACAAGTGAGAACATGCAGTATTTGGTTTTCTGTTCCTGCCTTAGTTTGTTAAGGATAACGGCCCCCAGCTCCACCCATGTTCCTGCAGAGGATATGATCTTGTTCTCAATAAAGACGTTTTCAAAAAATCACAGTGCTCCCTAGGAGGGGAAATGCCTTAGCCAGTCACCCCACACATGCAGGCTCAGCCTCCAGCAGCTTTGAGGGAGGCAGAAAGGGAAGATGAAAGGCGGGAAGGCTGGGAGAAGCTGGGGTCAGGGAGACCTGTGAGCTCAGCATGACCCAGGAGGAGAGGAGTGGGCAGGAGAGGAAAGAGTGAATTCCTTTCCTTCTTTCACTCCCTGGAGCAAAGTGAGTCTCCTCTACACAGTAATTATGGGCCAACAGGCAAGAGCAAGTTCTGCTTGAGGCAGAAAAAATAATGCCTCAGCAAACTGCAGATTAGTTCACAAAACTTTGTGTGAATAAATCAGATATTCCCATTTTGTAGGAAGATATAAACACTCAGGAAATACCTACTCAAATATTTGTTCTAAGTTGTCTCGAAATGTTTGAGGTTTCCAGAATGTCTATTACATTTCTTATATGACATTTGGAAGCCTCACTGATTATCCTTGACGTCTTTATCTTTAAAATGTGGTTCAGTTTGGGCATCTTCCCAGAAGCCCTAATTTTGAGAGCATTGTTAAAATAGGTTTGTCTTCCTGGTTATTTTTCCTAGGGACTCTATTTTACAGTTACAATTTTAAAATTATTATCTGTGAATTTCTTCAAAAATTCCTACAAAAAACTATGAAAATGTGTTTTTTAGTAAGAGAGACACTCAAATGCCTCTATCTGTTAAATCTTGGACTCCTCACCCCCAAGATAACACCAAGAACTGCAGAAAAATATATCTGACGCATTTGTAAAAAATGGCTAATTCCACAGCTATAATTCTCAGCTAAAGTCCTAGAAGAAGTTGGAAACGGAGCATTTATCAAGAGCAAAAGGAAGACTTGGCTGGAACAAACCGTGCCCTATTTCCCTGCACTGGAGACTTCCTCAGAGGTAGCTGGGCAGAGGCTGAGCTAGCGTGACACATCAAGGTGCCCACTGAGTCCACACTGGGTTCTAGACAGAGAGGATATGGCGTGGGATGTCCTCAGGGTGTTGGAGAAAGGCCACGAAGAAATCCACTTAAATAAAATAGGGACTCAAACTTTATGCTGGACAATGAAAATGTCCTGTGTTACACTATGGGGACTTTATCCTGAAAACTGAAACAAAAACTCTGAAAATAAGTTATCTGATATTAAACACAATTTTGGACGTAGTTCTAACTAAGCTCCCGTTCTTAGAAAATAAGCAGGAATTAAGCGCTGATTATTTCTCATCTGGGTGATTTTTCTGGCAAAAATCCACATTAGTACAATTAAATAGCCTCCCTTTTACACAGCAAGTTTATCAGCAAGACCATAAAGAAAGTTGGTTTTGCAAAGACACACAGCAGCTTTATTTCCCTAAGGGCCGCTGATAACCCTTGATAACCATATCTTTCTCTCCGAAGGCACATCCTGTTTGTCATCTTTCTGATCATTTTCTCCTTTTCAGTAGTGAATGAGTTCATCTCTACTAAATCATCATTATCAGTGATGTCCCCTGCCCCAAGATGGGAGGAGGTTCTCAACATCCCAGCCCATGACTATGAAATCCCACATTTGTTGCAAGATTGCACATCCTACTTTGCAAGGCATTTGCACCGGATTATTGGGCAAGATCCTGACTCAGACTGAACTACAGGTAACTGGATGCCTCTGTGGAGGTTGATGAGAGGTAGGGGAGAGAGATGCTGGGGGTAAGGGAGAGGGGGACTCATTGTTAAAGATGGCCAGTTCATAGGGAGTATCCTTGTTTACGACAACTTTGACTGAACCTACTCAACCTTCTGACTTTTCAGAATCAGATAGCTGGGGTTCCCTGCATATCATCTGGGTTTTTGAAACCAACCCTGTGGCCTCAGTTTCCTGGATACTTTGGATAAAAGCACACCCCCATTTTGCCTGAGTTATCTTGCACAGCCCCGATTTTCGGCTTCATTTATTGCCTGGATTTTGATACAAAATGAACATTTTTGGAGCATCCACTGTGTGCAAAACTCCAAGGAGCCATTGGGGCTTCTGCAGAGCCCCGGCCACATGCTTTTCTCCAAGATGCCATCTAGAGAACTCCATCCTGTGCAGATTCAAACAGCACGTCTGGGAAGTTTGGTTGTCCTGCCTCTCTGGTGACCCCAGCTCTTTTCACATCACTTTGCTTGCTGCATACAACTGCAGTTATTTGTGTGCCAGTTACCCTCCACTTCACCCTCACGGGCAGCCCCAGGGCATGGGCTCACCACCCTCCTTGGGTCTTTACTTGTGCTTTTCTCCATCACTGGGTAACGCTGAGTGAACACGTCTCCCCGACTCCAGCTTCTCCCAGCCTTTCCACCTTTCATCCCCTCCTTCTGCCCACCTCAAAGCTGCTGGAGGCTGAGCCTATGTGTGTTGGGTGACTGGCTAAGGCATTTCTCCTCCTAGACAGCACTGCGATTTTTTTTTTTTTTTTCAATCCTTATTGAAGTGGAGGCGTGGACCCCTTTCCCGACGCAGAGGGCTGTGGTGAGGACAAGGAAGATGACACCTAACCACTTGCATTTTATTTGGTATTTTATTTCTCAAAGCCCCTTCACATCAATTATCTCAACATTATTCCCCCGAGTCACCAAGTGTGGTAGGCATGAAAAATATTGTCCCTAAAGTGGGTTGATGAAGTAGTAGTTAGAGTGACTGTGCTCAGAGAAAGTGTGATTTACCCAAAATTACACAACTTGTGAGTGGTGAAGCTGGAGCCGATGCCAAATTTTTAGTTATTTCCACAGAAACAGGGCACATTTAGGGCTTTGACATCACCACCTTTCAGAGCCTATTACTACTTATGATGAGGAGGATATACCATGGCGGGGGTGAAGGATCCAGGCGTCCTTCCATTCATTTCCTCATCCTGTGGTCATCTCTTAGCCTTCCCTCTAAGCAAGAAGCAGTTGTTGCAGGGAGGAACACCCCCAAGCTCCCCAGTGTCCAGGCCTGGGGGACTATGGCAGGCTAAACAATGTCCTCCTAAAAATGGCCACTTCCTAACCCCTGGGACCTGTGAACTGGTTTCCCTACATGGTGAAAAGGTCTTGCAGATGTGGTTAAAGGAAGGTTCTTGTGAAGGGGAGATGGTCCTGGGTTATCCAGAGGGCCCAATATAATCACAAGAGTCCTTATAAGGGTAGGGCGGGAGGGACTGAAAAGAAAAAAGGTGATGTGATGATGGAAGTGGAGAGGGAGAGAGATTGGAAGAGACTATGCTGCCGGCTTTGAAGATGAAGAATCAGGCCAGGAGCCACCTCTAGAAGTGAGGAGAGGCCAGAAGATGGCTCCTTTCTTAGAGTGTCCAGGAGGAACTCATCCAGGCCAACCCATGTTAGACTTCCAACCACGAAAACTTGAGGGGAATACATTTATATTAGTTTTTGTTGTTGCTGTAATAAACTGTCACAAATTTGGTAGCTTAAAATAATATAAATTTAGGTGACTTGTAGCCATCCTTCTGGAAAAGAGCATTTAAATCATTTGGAGGGTCATGTGAGACCATGGGCAAACAGACCTGCTTGGAAACATATCAGCGGGGAGCAGAAGGGTTGGCTTAATTAAGGAATCAAGTCAACACCGCGGTGATGGCACTGCAGGTACAGATACTCAACTCTCGTGCCACTGGGATCCTCTACCCTAAGCATTTTCACCCAGATCCTCCACTCCTGACCTGTTTTACCCACCAGTCTCAGCAGGGCTTTCAGACCCAGTATGGATTTTGAAGACCATTACAAGCTGGTAAATTTCAAATAGTTGATGTTCTTGGCTCATTGTTGTCAAAGCACAGCAAACTGGTTAAATTCTAAGCCTTTGACAATGATGTTGAAAATTATGTTTTCTTCCTTAGGGCTGGTTAGAAGAACAGGAATGTGGTGGGGAGCAAAACACCCACCCATCACCCTGTCAGAGGCTATTCTAACTCAGTGGCCACAGAACTGTGGAGGAGGCCTTGAAGCTTAATTTCCCATTTTAGTGCCTTCCTTCAGAGACAGTGCTGGCCAAGAATCTATGACCTCAAATCCACACAGCACAGCATCTGCGTGATCTTGAAATGTACTTAGTAGAACAAGACATCAATCCACCACAGAAATAAGTCTGTGGTGATGCTGGGGCTGGAGTAGGGGCAGGAGATTCATGGGTTATAGTGAGTCTGCCAGAATCGTAATTAGAGCATTTGTCATAATTCCTGACACTCTAATTGGCTTAAAAGTCTCTTCTTAGGACAGGGTTGGACAGTATTTCACTGTGGGAATTTGCTTTTCCAGGTGATTTTGTAGCAGACGTCACCACTGTCACTGACCATTATTCCCTCAAATTGGCAGAGAAGTGCCCTCCTCCCTGCCCTGCTGTGGTCCATGGCGGGCACACACCAGCAGGCAAAACAACGAGGAAGTGCTGTCCTGTTTGCTTCAAATTAAAATGAACACATGACAACTACCTTCCACATGAAGAAATAACACTATCTTCCCTACATCTGTTTCTCTGTTGGCATCACTCCATCTGAGTTGTGCTCACCTTTTTTTTTGAGACGGAGTCTTGCTCTGTCGCCCAGGCTGAAATACAGTGGCGCGATCTCGGCTCACTGCAAGCTCCGCCTCCCGAGTTCACTCTATTCTCCTGCCTCAGCCTCCCAAGTAGCTGGGACTACAGGAGCCCGCCACCATGCCTATGCAGGAACAGAAAACCAAATACCGCATGTTCTCACTTATAAGTGGGAGCTAAATGATGAGAACACATGGACACACAGAGGGGAACAACCTCTACTGGGGCCTATTAAAGGGTGGAGGATGAGAGGAGGGAGAAGATCAGGAAAAATAACTAATGGGTATTAGACTTAATACCTGAGTAATGAAATAATCTGTACAACAAACCCTGTGACATAAGTTTACCTATATAACAAACCTACACACATACCCCTGAAATTAAAATAAAGTAAAATTAAATTAAATTTAAAAAAGAATAGTAGTGCTATCAATATCCACATAGTAATTTTTGTGTGGACATAGGTTTTTAATTCTGGGGGGTATGCACCCAGGAGTGGAACTGCTGGGTCATGTGGTAATTCAATGTTTAATCTTTTGAGGAACTGCCAGCCTCTTTTCCACAGGAGCTACACCATTCTACAATCCTACAACGAGTGTTCCAATTTCCCCATATCCTTGCCAACACTTGTTATTATCTGTCTTTCTGATTAGAGTCATCCTAGTGGGTGTGAAAGTGGTTTTGATTTGCAATTCCCTAGTGACTAACAGTGCATCTTTTCTGGTGTTCGTGGCATATTTTAATATCTCCTTTGAAGAAATGTCTATTCAAATCCTTCCCCCTTTTTTTTCAGCTGGGGACAGAGTTATTTTTGTTCACATGGATTTTTAGCTCAGAAATAAAACTCAAAGTGGGAGACTTGGATGGAAGCAAAGGGAAGGCAACATTAGCAAAAGCTTTCCCCAAAAGGACGCCCCCTCTGTGAGCCCTCCCCTCTATCCAGTGTCCCTGGCCCTATGAAGGAATGAGATGGTGAGGACACAGTCAAAAGGATATGATCTCATTATTTTTTATGGCTTTATAGTATTCCATGGTGTATATGTACCACATTTTCTTTGCCCAGTCTATCATTGATGGGCATTGTTGATTCTATGTCTTTGCTATAGTGAACAGGTACTACTATTCACAACAGCCAAAAAGTGGAAACAACCAAATTGATGAATGGATAATTGTGATGTGATACAATGGAATATTATTTAGCTATAAAAAGGAATGAACATGGATGAACCTTGATAACATTATGCTAAATAAAAGAAGCTAGACACAAGAGACCATCTATTGTGCAATCCCATTTACATGAAATGTTCACAACAGGAAATCTGTAGAGACAGAAAGGAGATTAGGGATTGCCAGGAAAGGGGGCAGGTGGAATGACTGCTAATAAAGACAGAGTTTTTTTTTTTTGCCGGGCGCGGTGGCTCACGCCTGTAATCCCAGCTCTCAGGGAGGCAGAGGCGGGAGGATAGCTTGAGCCCAGGAGTTCGACACCTGCCTGGGTAATACAGCGAGACCCCGTTCGCCACAAAAAGGAAAAAAAAAAAAAAAAAAAAAAGACAGAGTTTTTTTAGGGGGGTGACAGAAATGTTCTGGCATTAGATTGTGGTGATGGTTGCATGAATTTGTGAATATACCAAAACACACTGAATTGTATACTTCACAAGTGTGGATTTTGCGATATGTGAATTATATTTCAACGAAAATAATTATATGAGAAAAATATCACTTCTGGGGAGTGATACTGGAGTTCCAAGGTAGTCCTGTTTTCTGCTTGAATCTTAAAATTGTATTATTTTAGTAAAGATGATGATAAAACCAAAAAAAAAAAAAATGCTCTGTCAATCTGAGCTGCCTCTTCCTTCCCCAGTTGGCGTTTGGTGCTATCACTTCCTGAGCAGCTGGGGCAAGGGTCTCTCTTGCTACCCTTTGCATCCTGAATTTTATTTCTTTGCTCTCTGGGCCTGTCTCTCTGGCCATGAGCCCCATGAAGGCTTTAGTCCCTGCTGTGTTCCCCTCTTGTTTATTGATTTGTGTCACCAAAAGGATGTAATCTTATTTGGAAATAAGACATTTGCAGAAGTGATCAAATTAAGATGAGGTCAGCCTAGATTAAGGAGTGTCTTAATCCAATGACTGGTGTCCTTATGAGAAGAGGTGAATTTGGACACAGAGATAGGCACAGAGGGATGATAATGTGAAGACACCCAGGCAGATGTGTGGTGTGTGGTGACAGTGGCAGAGCTGCGGTGATGCGTCTACAAGCCAAGGAACGCCAAGGATCTCTGTCAACCGCGAGGAGTTGGAAGAGGCCAGGAAGGACCCTCCCCTAGAGCCTTCAGCGACAGCACGACCCTGTTGACATCTGAGTTACAAACTTCTGGCCTCCAGAACTGCAAGTGAATAAATTTCTGTTGTTTTAAGTGCCCACTTTGTGATAATTTGTTGCAGTCACCCTAGGAAACTAATATATCGTTCTAGCATGAAATCCGGCACATAGAAGCCCAAACATGTTTGTTGAGTGAATTACTCTTCTGCTTATGGCTGACATGGAAAGAAGCCCCAGCAACTGGCTGATAAGAAATAGAATGGTTAGTCCCTGCTTTTACAAGTGAGAAATTCCGCAAGAGATGAAGTGGTTTACCCCAGGTAGACAGCAGATGGGGACTGAGGATTTACTTCAGATATATCAACTCTGAGTTAATGAAAGGAGATAGGAAAGAGAAATGAGCCTCTTCGAGAGCCTGCTACGAGTCAGGCACTGTGTATGTGGTATAATTTAATTCTCTCAAGGACCCTGTGTTATGAGCATTCTTATCCACATTTCTGCAAAACAGACAACTGACATGAAAACAGAGATGGGCCTCTGGACCTCAGATGTCCAAGGACACATAGTGAATAGCAAAGCCAGAATTCCCCCCCGCCCGCTCAGGTCTTTCTGATTTGAAGGTCTTCCTTCCCTTGATCACGCTAAGGAGATTTATTGATCAGACAGCTTTCAAACATCAGGAGGACCTTTCAAGTTTATTTGGCAAATGATCAGGATCTACTTACCTTACAAACTCAAGTTGTGAATGAAAAATTCAATATCTCTATTTTCTAGTCATTAACTATACAATCCTGATCTAAATTCGCAAATATAAACATTTTCTATGATCAATAGAACAACGATAATATTTTAATATGTGCAGTGTATTTTTGCTCTTTTGAGAGTAATAAATTGCTGAGATGAATAATATAACCAATAAATGAAACATAAAAATAACTAAACCTTAAACTTAACCAAGGATTGTTTTGCATTCAGTTTTTTCAGTGAAGTGACTGATAAACCTTCTGTAAAGGCATACAAAATACTTACAGATTATATTGTTTTATTATTTTGGGAGTAGTAAATGGGAATGACTTTCAATAAGATATGCAAACCATTTTCTTTCTCAGCATAATTTATTTTAAAAGTTTTGTAACAATTTAGAAAGGTTGTCTTTCAATTTCTTTCTCCATTTTCTCAGGAAATTGCTATGAAGATTGGCTTATTTTTAAGTTGCTAACCTATTTGAGCATTTGGGGACAGCTTTCAACAGCTAATGACCTACACTTACCCCATATGTCGGGAACATTGAGTGTAGTTAGCTAATGTTATATAATCTTTGGAAAAATTATTTTCATTAGCGTAATTACTGCTATGGTTGGGAATGATTTATTCCATTTTCCATGGTTTTGAGAAATATGAACAGAAAAGTACATGCTATAATTAAATCAGACCATTAAAAAGAAATGCAATGGTTTAGCCCTGGAGTGAGTTTCTAAAATGTAAAAGTCACGTATTTCCTGAAATTCAAAGATTGTGAGAGATTCAATGTCCATTGTCATGTTTAAGAACATAGTTGTGTGTCGCATAACAACGTTTCTGTCATTGACGATGGACAACAGTGGTCCCAGAAGATTATAATACCATGTTTTTATTGTTTTTTTTAATGTTTAAATTTGTTTAGACACACAAAAATACCATTGTGTTCCAATTTCCTGCTGTATTTAGCACAGTAACATGCTACACAGATTTGTAACCTAGGAGCAACAGGCGGTACCATGTAGCCTAGGTGTGTAGCAGGTTACGCCATCTAGGTTTGTGGTATCTGTCTAAACATATCATCTAGCAACTTGAACTTTCTCTGAATGTATCCCTGTCCCTAATCAATCTTATACCCATTTCATCCAGCATGGTTTTGCTCTGCAGGCCCAGAACCCTGTTGGGAGAAATGGTTGTGTCTTGGAGCCTCCCTTAGGGCTGACAAGTAGATGTGGCAGTAGCCTGCATCTCCATGTAATGCCAGGGTCTGGGAACCAACCAAGCATCCAGGGTTCAGGTTAGGGGTGAGCATGCCCTGGTGTGACATGCAGGGGAAGTTGGCAGAGGATATGTCCTGGGTGCTACCAGCCACTTAGGGTCACTTCTGACCCTCTCTTCTAGAAAAATATTTTCTCTGCCAAATTCAAGGTAGCCACATCTCTACTATAGGATAAGATGAGCATTAATTGCTTAAATTCTTCTATGAATTTAATAATAAAGAGCAACCTGCTTGTGTGATAACCCCCAAATACATTTCAACAGAATACCTAATGAAATCCATGGAATTCGTCCTATTGTAGGGCATAAGAGCAAGGTGTTAAAAGTGTCAGTCATAACATTGTACATGATCTCAAATGGGCTGATTATTTTGGTCATGGCTATCAAGTAAGCTTTGCCATAGTATTCTGAAAAACGGAGCTAAAGAACCATAATCTGCCTTAAATAAAAGTCACAGGCAAGAATAATACTGAAGGTTAGATGGACTGTTGAAAACACGAACGGAAAACCTTAGCAAGTATCCTACCACCTCCTCTCAGAAATGCACAAAGATACGTCAATCATTCACTTGATGAGATTATGCCTGGCCTTGAGTGCACTTTAAAAAAGATAGCAGCTAATCCAATAATAATGCTATTGACTTTTCCTTGTGTTAAAAATCAAACTTTATAATGTTCTGCTTTAGGCCCTAGATATCTAAGATGTTAGAACAGAAGGATTCACTTTCAAGGGTTAAGATTATTCCCTTCTCCAGTTTCTTATGGACTGATGTTGAAGGCATGAACACCCAGAGACAGAAGCCACTGATCCCTGGGATAAAAGAGCCACATACAGGGGCGCATTGGCTCTGCAATACTTCAAGCTTTTGTGTTCTCTTGGGCTAGCTCTCCCAGAGAGAAGGTCTTGATTTCTTTTCTCTCTCTCTCTCTTCTCTGTTAGTCTTTCTCCCCTTTTCATAGATATTATTATTCTTAGAAAGGAAATTTACTATAATTTTTTTCTGATTATAAAGATGATATAAGCTTGTTTGGAAAACTCAAGCAGTATAGAAAAAACGTAAAAAGTAAAAATCTCAGTATCTGGGATTTGGGCTATGCATCATCTCCATTTTCTCCTCCTGTGGGAACACAGTTGTACTGGTATCTCAGCCTCCCTTGTAGTAGGTAGCCATGAGCATGGTACGCGTGCTGCTTCTGGGCCAGATTCATTCATAGCCTTCCTTGTGATACTGCATAGTCTTTCTCTCTGCCATGTCAGACTGTCATGGAGAGGTCCCCCAGAGTGACCTTGGGATCCACACCCTGGAGATGGTAAAGCACAAAGTGGCAGAAGCCTGAATTCCCTTTCCAACCCACCACCCCTGTCACTGGACTTTATGTGAGTGAGAAATAAGCTTCCATTGTATTGGATCATTACATGTCTGTGTTTATTTTTCAAGGCAGCATAGCCTATCCTACCTAACTAGTAGAATATCTTACCAACAGAAATAACAATGTAACATTTTAGTGAGAGTCATTCCAGTTTACAAATAACACCTATGTGCATGCACACACACACAAAATTTTTTTCAAGTAGAATCATGTTAGATATAACACCCTTTTCTCTTAACTATATCTGGAGCAAATCCTTCCATATGTTGTGTCCATATCACCCTTACAAATAACTTCATGCCATTCCATTGAATATACCATAATTACATTAATTTTTCATTGTTGGAAATTTAGTCAGTTTCTAACAACCTTGGGATGAGCAACCTTGCATACCTCTCTTGGTGCAACTGGTCAATTACAGCTTTAGAAGGCAGGGCTAGAAGGGGATTATAAGGGCAAGAACAAGATTTGATCCACGTTGTCAAGCTGCTCTCAAAAAAGATGATGATAATCTACTTGTCAATGAACAGTCAATAAAATGTACCTGTTTTTGCCACTTTTACCCACCTGATGTTGTCAAGATATAGAATCTTGGCCCATTTAACAGGCCTATTTAACTATGAGCTTATAGCAGTGATTTCACTTGTATTTCTTCTTTTGCTTTTGATATTGACTTTCTTTTCATGTGTCTATTGACCCTTGATCATTTGTGTTTCCTCTTTCGTGAGTGATCTGTTTGAATATTTTGCCAGTTTTTCTACTGGGTATGTGATACTGTGATTTATAATAAGGTATACATATTGTATTTAGCCTTTATTGCTGGTTCCTGGCACGGAGCTCCTTAAACACTTATAATTTCCTGAACAACAGGGATGCTAAGGTGCATCTTTTGTTCTAATATTTGGTCTTTGACTACAGTTCCTGACACAGAGCTCCTAATCTTTGTAATTTCCTGTAATTTTATTTTAATGAGGCCACTCTTGGTGGATTCCTGGATGGGAATTAATCATCAGAGAGATCAAACCATGATTAAAAGCTTGGAACTTTCAGCCCTAACCCATCCATCCTCCAGGAAGAGGAGAGAGGCTGGAGACTGAGTTAATAATCAATCATGCCTCCATTATGAAGCCTCCATAAAATTTCTTGAACTGTAGGGTTCAGGGAGCTTTTGGGTTGGTGAACAAGAACACATCCCATGCCAGGAGGGTGGTGCACCCCAACTCCATGGGGATAGGAACCCTTGCTCTCAGACCTTTCTGCTCTTTACCCTGTGCATCTCCTTATCTGGTTGTTCATCTGTATCTTTTATAATATCCTTTATAATAAGCTGGTAAATATAAGTAGTGTTTTCCTGAGGACTGTGAGCCATTCCAGCAAATTATTGAAATGGAGAGAATCAGAAGAACCCCTGGTTTACAGCCAGTCAGTCAGAGGTATAGGAGGGTGGCCAGGACTGGTGATTGGCATCAAAAGTGGGGGCACTCTTGAGGGGCTGATGCCTTAACTTGTGGGAGCTGACATTAACTCCAGGTAGATATGTCAGAATTGCATTAAATTGCAGGATGCTGAGCTGGTGTCAGAGAATTGGTGGATGTGGGAAACAGCCTGCACATCTGGTGTCAGAAGTGTTCTGTTTGAGAGTGGAGATAAACAGTGCTTTTCCAGAGGGAGTTTGTCTTGTTCATACTAATTAGCTAGAGCTTGTCCTCCCCACTTCATATTTGTGAATTTCTTTTTTTTTTTTTTTTTACCAGTGGAATATGCTCACAAAACTGATATAACTACCAAGCTCTGGAATTTAAATGATCTTTGAGGGCTTAGGGGAGCTTCTTTTCAACCTCAGACATGCCAGAAAGCAACAAAATCTGCAGCAGTTTTCTGGTTAATATGGCAATGCAGACCTAGGGAAGATGGAGAGGTGGTTATGCAATGAAAGGGGAGACATGGGAAACACACCAGAAGACATAACGTTGGGAAAACATTTGGCAAACATAAAGGCATCCCAAAAAGATAAGTTGCAACACTGCCAGTTGGGCAAGATGATTAAATGGCAGAAATATTTATATTGCTTAGGTAGAAGGGCATAGTCTCAGACAAGGAATAGCTAAACTACTGAAAGAATTTAGACCATTTGGGGTCCTTCTGACCCCCTTGAAATTGGAAACCATGTAAATTAGGTTATTACTTACAAATAAAAATGCTCTGGTTATACCACACTTTCTGAGGAAATCATAAGGCCTGCTACCCTAGCGTTTGGGGACTCCTCTTGGCTAAAATCACTCCCTTGGCCCCATTACCAGCTGCAGGGATTCAGGGGAGTCCCACCTGGGTGTTCCTCTTAGAACTGAGAGTGCTGAGGAAGGCAAGGAATTCTTGAGTCCTAGAGAGTACCTGTTTTCTAGAAAATGGTAGCTGGGAAAAGAAAAGTGACCATCTAATCTGGCACTAGAGCTGGAAATTTAACCAAAG
>NW_012117154.1:1351555-1363405 GCF_000951035.1 Colobus angolensis palliatus
TATGTGGAACCACAAGAGACCCAGAAAAGCCAAAGCTATCCTAAGCAAAAATAACAAAACTGGAGGAATCACATTACTTGACTTCAAATTATAACACAGAGCTACAGTAACCAAAACAACATGGTACCGGCATAAAAATAGACACATAGATCAATGGAACAGAATAGAGAGCCCAGAAACAAATCCATACACCTGCAGTGAACTCGTTTTCAACAAAGATGCTGATAACGTACACTGGGGAAAATACAGTCTCTTCAATAAATGATTCTGGGAAAACTGGATATTCATATGCAGAAGAATGAAACTGGACCCCTATCTCTCACCATATACAAAAATCAAATCAAAATGTATTAAAGACTTAAACCTAAGACCTCAAGCTATGAAAAACTACTACAGGAAAACATTGAGGAAAATCTCCAGAACATTGGTCTGGGCAAAAATTTCTTGAGTAATACCCTACAAGCCTGGACAACCAAAACAAAAATGGACAAATGGGATCATATCAAGTTAAAAAGCTTTTGCACAGTGAAGGAAACAATCAACAAAGTGAAGAGACAACCCACAGAATAGGAGAAAATATGTGAAAACTACACATCTGACAAAGTATTAAAAACCAGAATATATAAGGAGCTCAAACAATTCTACAGGAAAACAACTCTAATAATCTGATCAAAAAATGGGCAAAAGATTTGAATAGACATTTCTCAAAAGAAGATATACAAATGTCCAACAGGCATATGAAAAGATGCTCAACATCATTGATCATCAAATAAATGCATATCACAACTATAATGAGATATCATTTCACCCCATTTAAAATAGCTTATATCCAAAAGACAGGCGAGGATGTGAAGCAAAGGGAGCCCTTGTATGCTGTTGGTGAGAATGCAAATTAGTACAACCACTATGGAGAACAGTTTGGAGGTTTCTTAAAAACCTAAAAATTGGGCTACCATATAATCCAGCAATCACACTGCTGGGTATATACACAAAAGAAAGGAAATCAGCATACTGAATTGATACCTGAAGTGATCAATGTTTGTTATAGCACTGTTCACAATAGCCAAAATTTGGAAACAACCTAAATGTCTATCGACAGATGAATGGATATAGAAAATGTGGTATATGTACACAATGGAATACTATTCAGTCATAGAAAGAACGAGATCCTATAATTTGAAACAACACGGGTGGAATTGCAGGCCATTATGCTAAGTGAAATAAGCCAGGCACGGAAAGACAAACCTCGCATGTTCTCACTTATTTTGGGGATCTAAACATCAAAACAATTGACCTCATGGAGATAGAGAGTAGGATGGTTACCAGAGACTGGGGAGGGTAGTGGGAGGCTGGGGGGAGATGGTGATGGTTAATAGGTACAAAAAACAATTAGAAAGAATGAATAAGAACTAGTATTTTCTAGCACAACAGGGTGACTATAGTCAATAATCATTTAATTGTACCTTTTAAAACAAGTAAAAGAGCATTGTTGGATTGTTGTAACATAAAGAATAAATGCTAGAGAGGATGGATACCTCATTCTCCATGATGTGGTTATTATGCATTGCATGCCTATGTGAAAACATCTCATGTACTCCATAAATACATACACTTACTATGCTACTATGTACCCACAAAAATTAAAAATAAAAGATGGAAAGCCTTGGGGAGTGGGGGAAGAATGGGTGTGACCATTGGAGTGGTGATGGCTCTGTGCAGCGTAATCAGCAGACTTTGTCGGTGTCAGTCCCACAAGTGACTTGGGCAGGTAGCAGGGCTGAGCCCCCAGAGTGGGGTTCTGGGGACTTGGTCCTCCATGGGAAGTCCTGAAAACTTGGTGCTCCAGGGAGATCATCTAATCCAGTCCACTTGGCCTTAGACAAGGTGGTCTAGTGAACAGTTCTGGTGGAGCAGAGAGAACCCCTCTGAGTATGTCAGGTGAGTATGATGGAGGCTCAGACTCAGAGAAGCAGGGATCTTACAGTTTTCTACAGCTGTGTCCCTTTGGGAGGCTGATAAAAGCTTTAGCCCTTGACTTTAGCCCCCATATGTGAATAAACATAAGTGCACCCGGGACATTTCAGGTGCTTCACAGAGGCCAGATGTACACCCCTGCACATGACACGGGAAGCAGTGATGAAACTGCAACAAGTGCTAAAGGTGCATCTTCTGAAGCAGAGAGTAGAGGGGCAGGGTGTCTCGGTGAATACAGGTCCCTGAATACCCATTTTTAGTTTCCTCATTTGAGGTGGCCACAGGAAAGGGTGTTGGCCATGCTGGCCTCTGAAGGGAACCAAGCTCTGACGCAGGGGCCGAGACCAGAGCAGTGCCGGTGGCGCCCCTGCTCTGGAAGGTCTCTGAGGAGTATCCAGGACTGGGGAGTCCAATGCCAGCCGCCTCTTCTGGAGCACTTTATGGACCCTTGGCTGTGTGCCACACTCTGTGGTGGGTGCTGCAGGGACCAAGCGTAGGTAAGGGTTCTGTGTTTCAGGACGACTGGTTTACATTCCTGATGTTCAACTCAAATATCCCTAGTAGGCCATCTGGTAGAAGCTATCACAAGGGCTTGGGGTTGCTTCTATGCACTAGGCATTGCCTGCCGATAAGATAAATCATTTCTCACTTCATGTCTGTGTTGCTGTTATTACACTTGAGTACATGCTACTGTGATAACGGATCACAATTTACAAACGAACTGACTTTAACTTTTTGTCATTATCTATTTTCTCTTCTCCTCTCCCAATCTTTTGTGTAAGTCTGTGACCTGTCTGAGGTTATAACATCATCCTGATGCTGGAAAAGGTTGGGCATTGGCCTAGATTTTTGTTAGGCTGGGTCAGGGTGATTGGCGGAGGGGGCACCTCCGTGGCTATAGTGGTGAAACCTGCTTACAGTGAATTTCTTGGCAGAGGAGGAACAGAGGTGTGCTGCCTCTGCTGAGTGTGGATGGTGGGGATGCATGGGTGTGTGGGGTTAGATGCGACTGTGCAATTAATCCTAGCCCTACTTGAGGGTAGCTGGTGGGCCTTCTGATCCTGCTTCTCTTAGGCTGGCCCATAGAGAAGCAAGCCCACCGCCCCCTATCCAGCCTAACTCAGACAACTGCCCTGAATCCGAGAGATGCTGCTCTGACCCTGGCCACATTTGCTCCTACAGGCTGTCCCCTTTCTGGGAGTTTCTCTTGTCATGTTTTTGGATCCTTGATGATTGTTTCAGAGCCTGAATGCATGAGTTCAAGTTCCAGTCCCCTCCCATTGTAGCTGGGTAGCTGTGGGCAAGTTATTTTACTTCTCTGTGTCTCTGTTTTCTCATCTGAAAGTCTATTAGCACCAACCTCACGGAACTGTTGTCAAGGTAATACCTGGTAATACACACAAAGCTCTTAGAACAAAAATGGCTCTTAGAATCATGGTGAGGTACTACAGCATGGAGGTTAGGCAACTGGGTTTGCAGCCAAACGTGGACTGGGTTTGAATCCTGACTGTTTCTTCCTAGCTAGGTGCTCTTGAACAAGTTTCTTAACCTCTCTGTGCTTCAGTCTCCTCCTGCACAGCACAAGGATAATAACAGTATTCATCCTAGAGGATTGTTGTGAAGAATTAATGAGAAAATAAAATGGCTAGAAAGTCCCCTGATGCATACTAAATGCTATGCAAATACTGACATATTAATTTTGTTTTACAAATGAGGAAACAGAGAGGTTAAGAAACTTCCCTGAAGTCATACAGAAGTCACAAAGATAATACATGGTAGTGTTGAGACTGCAGGGAGGTTAGATCCCTGAATAAAATGGGAAACATTTCTACATTTCTCCGAAGTATTTTCCTTGTTCTGAGAGACAGAGGGAGGATTCTGAGATTCACCTTAGCCTGTGCATGACCCTTTGCAAATCAGCTGACAACAGCACCCTTATCATGGTTCAGAAATAACCACGTAGGATTACTGTTGTTGTGGTTGTTTTGGTCTGATATGATTTGCTGATGCACACTGACAGTTACTCTGGGAGGTGATTCCACTGTCTCCCTGGCTCAGTCCGGAGCGTTTTGGCTTTTAGCTGCCTCACATGTGACCCACTCAGGTACAACAGAGTGGGTACAGCAGAACTCTTTGTATCATTATAATTGTCTGCGTATCGTAGCAGTTTTCCAAATTATTTGGTCTCATTCACACTAGACAAACTGGATATTGGCCTTGGGTAGTTATTGCTTTTCAGAAGCCTCATCTACCTCGTACCCAGAATGCACATGAAGATGGCATTCTCTTCATTCTCCACAATTCAACAATTCCACAAACCACAATTCAAACGCTACAGATGCTTAAAAATACTTTCTCTGCCCCCAAACATTCCCCAGTCTTGTCCTTATTTCCCAAACCCTAGGAACCCCTTTCATGTGTCTTACATTTCTTGCTATATGTAGCCAATTGGCTTAAAAGTGCGTGCATGTGTGTGCGTGTGTGCGCATGTGTGTGCGTGCGTGTGTGCGTGTACATGCGTGTGCGTGTGTGCGTGCGTGTGCGTGTGTATGCATGTGTGTGTGCGTGTGTAAGCGTGTGTGTGTACTCTGAATGCTGGGGCAGTTTCTTTCCTTTCTAAAGGGAATACCAGCAAAGCTGCAAAACATCTCCATGGAAACCAGCTTCTCAATCCATCAGCTTCTGCAGTGTCTAATACATTATCTAAAAGGCGGGCAGGGACTAATGAGGCAACTTAATAGAACTCACAACATGACATTTTATAACACAACGCCCATTCCTAATCAGCTAGTGGCACCCGAATGATGAAGGAATCCCATGTTTTACCCCACTCAGGCTTTGACTGCCTGCAACTTTGGTGGATTTACCGCATCCCCTCCTCCCATACCACTAAATGTAGGTCTCTATAGTAACCTACAATGCAACTTGAAATGATAATTTCTCCATAATGAAAAGACTCCTCTCCCCCAACCCAACTGCCTTTCAGGTTTCTTATGTTGTCATAATGTGTTGTCTCTTGTTACAATGCTACTTTTTGAATCACTGAGAAAACAGAAGTGATTTCAGGAGAAATATTCCTAATGTTTTTGGTTTATTTTTCACCTTTCCCTCACCCTTTTCTACCTTTTCTTTGTCAGAGGATGAGTATTAAGGTTCTAAACAATATGTGTTCAACCTGTTTGCATTTCTGACAGGAAGCAAAACAGGTGTAGATCTTGCTATAAGAGAAACAAGTGGTTGGATATTAGACTTCCAAGGTTTGTCACGAAGTTAGAAATATTAACAGACAGGATAAAGCAGGTATGGGATGAGCTAAAAAAAAAAAAATCAAGCCATAAGTGTTTTCCACAGGTACATTACTTCACCCCTAGAACTCTTTTTGTATCGTTATAATTGTCTGGATATCGTAAAGGTTTTCCAAATTATTTGGTCTCATTCACACTAGACAAACTGGATATCGGTCTTGGTTAGTTATTGCTTTTTTTTTGTTTACAGTTTCTTCTGTTGTTCAGAATCCTTCTGGCAACAGATAGTGAATGATTCCAAATCTCTTTCAGTTTGCTGAACTGTTTTGCCTGAAAGCCTCTGGGAGAAAAATGTAGGATCAGATCAGGTGAGACAAAAATTGTGCTAAGTTGTTCGTCATTTTAAAATTGAGATCAGAATGTCATTGCCTCAAAAACTGAGGTTGTTCTGTTTGCCTCTCAGACTTTTTAACTCTTGGTATTTAAAAACCATCATAAATTATTAGTAGAATGATTATAGCAAGGGAATACGATGTGAGAATGCTTGGAGATTGAGATTCCATCTGACAAATCTGAAAGGGCATTATGTATTTAAAGAAATAAAAAAAACTTCCCAGAACCATATTTCCTCTTCAGCAATGTACTACATGTCACTGCCCAGCCATGTGACAGGCAGCAGTAACCTGTTTTTCAGATTACTCTTACTGTTTATCTTCTTTATAGATTAAATACCCTCTTACTTCTCTCATGCAAAGACTTCATGGCTATCACATTGTCTAAGATGGAATGTTAAATACACATTTTTTTTTTTTTTTGAGATGGAGTTTCACTCCTTGGGATGCAATGGCACAATCTCAGCTTTATAGCAGTGTAAAAACGGACTAATACATCAAAGAAGCAGAGAGTAGGTAGAATGGTGGTTCCCAGAGGCTAAGGGGTGGGGAGATGCTTGTCAAAGAACACAAGGCTTCAGTGAGACAGCAGAAGTAAGTTCTGGATGCTTACCGTATAGTATGGCAACTACGGTTAATAATTATGCATTGTATACTTGAAATTGCTAGATCTACACAACTAGATCTACTACAATTAGATCTAGTGCAAATCTACCACAATTGCTACATCTATACTTGAAAATTGCTAGAAAGTAGGTCTTAAATATTATCACCACAAAAAAAAGATATGTTTCTGAGATGAATATGCTACCTAGCTGATTGAATCATTTCACCATGGGTACATATATTCAAATATCACATTGTAAATATACACAATTTTACTTGTCTATGGTATCTCCATGAAGCTAGGGGGAAAGAGAGACAAATGCAGTTTTAAAAAGGTAAAATTCTTGACACAAAAAATGTGTATTTTTGTTCTGGTTAATGTAGAGAGTCAGCCTGTGTCAGGACAATTAAAAATTCAAATTTGAGAAATCGCCAGAACTCCTACAGTCCAAGTCCTTTCTCTTCTTAATGTTATATTTACACCTTCATAATTTTTACAATGATATGACTGTTAGACAAATGTAATTCTGAAGTAAAACTGTCATTCAACCAACCTCTCTCCTTGTGTTCAACTCCTGTCAGAATCCAAAAGCTGGATGGCTTAAAACTATATAAATTTATTCTCACTGTTCTGTAGATGAAAAGTCTGAACTCCAGGTGTGGGGTAGGCCAAGTTCTATCCCAGGGATCTAGGGGAGTGATATGGTTTGACCCTGTGTACCCACTTCAATCTCATCTAGAATTGTAATTTCCACATGTGGAGAGAGGGACCTGGTGGGAGGTGATTGGATCATGGGGGCATTTTCCCCCACGCTGTTCTTGTGATAGTGAGTTCTCATAACATCTGATGGCTTTATTAAGTGACAGGTTTTCCTGTGCACACTTTCTCTCCTGCCGCCATGTAAGACATGCTTGCTTCTCCTTTGCCTTCCGCCATGATTGTAAGTTTCCTGAGGCCTCCTAGCCATGCTTCCTGTTAAGCCTGTGAGTCAATTAAACCTCTTTTCTTTATAAATTACCCAGTCTCAGGTAATATCTTTATAGCAGTGTGAGAACAGGGAGGATCCTTTCTAAGGATTCTCCCTAATACTGGGAGGATTCTTTCTGGCCTCTTCCAGGTGCTGGTGGCTGCTGACCATCCCTGGCTTTCGTGGGTTTATTCCCCAGTCTTCAAGGCTGGCATTTTTAAGTCTCTGTTCTGTCTGCACGTCACCTCCTTCCCTGTGTGCAGTCAAATCTCTCTCTGCTTCCCTCTTACAAGGATACATGTGATTGTATTTAGGGCCCACCTGGATAATGCAGGGTAGTCTCTCCAAGTCAAGATCCTCACTTCCATTTGCTGAGATTTTTGGCCATATAAGGTTTGGCCATTTAAACCTTCCAGGAATTAGGATCTGGATCGTGGAGGCCAATTTTTAAATCTACTACAGTAGTTAAGCAGATTTCTATACTGTAGTACATTTTGAAACATTTATTACACTAAATATAGTTCGTTGAGAATCTCAAGTAGAAGGCTAAGAACTTCCTAAAATCACTGAATCTTCAAAACCCTTCTTGAAAAAAATTTATTCTGAGGCTATCATGAGACTAAAGCCTGTAGGAATACTTCAGAAAACGTTATCCTATGGATAACTGGGCAACATTTTATATATACAAACTCCTTGTCTAGCACTGAATGCTTTACTTGATCCAACCCCATCTGTCATTCCTAGACTTTCTCTTACTCTTTTCTTACTTAAAGTGTCCACCTTTAGTATGTTCTGATCACTGTTCTCCAAACACACATTGTGCTCTCCTGCCTCTAGTTTTTCTCCTAAGTGAACAACCACTGTATTAGTTCATTTTCACACTGCCAGTAACAACATACCCAAGACTGGCTAATTTATATAGAAAAAGAGGTTTAACGGACTCACAGTTCCATGTGGCTGGGGAGGCCTCACAATCACGGCAGAAGGTGATAGAGGAACAAAGGCACGCCCTACACGGAGGCAGGGAGAATGAGAACAAAAGGGAAAACCCCGGATCAAATCATCAGCTCTTGTAAGACTTACTCACTACCGTGTGCACAGGATGGGGCAAACTGCCCCCATGATTCAATTACCTCCCTCCAGGTCCCTCCCACGACACATGGGAATTACGGGAGCTACAATTCAAGATGAGATTTGGGTGGGGACACAGCCAAGCCATATCAACCGCCTATCCCCTTCCCCACTGTGCCCCAACTTGCAGCACCGTGACCCCTTTTTCTCTCTCTTATCAAGTCTGGGCATTCTCCAAGGCCCAGCTTTCCCCAAGTCTTCCTTAATCCCCCAAGAAAGGATCTCTTCTTTTCTAAATTTTAGCTTCAGTGTTGAGGTACCCTGGGGTCAATAATAATCAAGTATAGAAATGCACGAAAAGTTACTTTTTTTTTTGTTTTACAAGCACCTTCAAAGTCATCCCTTTATTGATTATGTTGTCTTTGCAATATGGAAACTGGAGCTAAAACAGGCAGCTAAAATTACAGCATAATTTTGGGGTTCCTCCAGGAAGTGGGGCATTGCAGGTTGAACTTCATTTGATACCGTGTCTTAGTTTAAAAAAGTGAAAAAGTGGAGTCTGCAGGTATGCCTCTCTCACTTGGAATCTTATCATCTATTTCCTTACGATAATTAAGTCTTGTTCAAAGTAGTGTTTAACTTTTTATGTCAGACTCACGAGTATGGCTCCTGATTTGTACTTTACTTCCTCCCCTCTTCCTCATGGTGCCTACTGATAAATACTTAGTGATTACTTGGTTATTTCCGATTTTTAAAGAAAGCAGATTTTTTTTAAGAGAATGCAAGGAAGAATCGTGTAAAATAATTCTGATGAATGCAACTCTCAATTCACTCAGAGAAAGATTTCTTTCTTCCCTGATGGCTCTAGAGTAACATTTCAAAATCTGACAAGAGAAAATAATGAGAAAACCTCCATGGGAGATGTTAGAGATGGGTCTGAAACCTTTCCTCTTATTAAAGCCAAGGAAAGAGGGTGGGGAACACACACAGGCAGAGAGTAGCCTGGAGCTTTTTCTTAAATCCAGACTCGTTTTGTCCTTTCACATCTTACTGAGTGTTCTTGTTAAGAATGTGTGGTGGAAAAAGAGACCGAAAAGGGACCGTAAAGGCTTGTCCCTGGGGTGTGGGGACTCAGCGACTCTCAGGAGAAAACAATTTTGGGAAGGAGATTATTGAAGAGTCAGAGCACAGTGGCCTCTGGATTTAATTGGACACTTCTGAGTAGGAGAACTATAATCTGAATTAAATAAATCTCTACTAAGAAAAACATCCCCAGCAACTAAGCGGGGAATGATATTTGGTTTGGGTTTGACTTCAGGAAATCAAAAGTGTGCTTTATCTCCCCAAATTCTGTGAGCTGGACTGTGTGAGCCAGGAAGCAATCACGCTCTGTATGCCCATCTGTCCAGGGGAGTGTGTGGTACCAGGAGGGAAGCATTTACATATTTAGCAGGAGAGATCACTGGTATTCAGCAATGAAACCCACAGGTATACTCTGACAACAATGAGATTTCAAGTGTAAGGCGCAGTGTTACTTGTCAGAATAAACGTACTGCAGGTAACAAACACCACATACCCAAATCCCGTAAGTAGCAGACATCAGTCAACAAGACTTTGTTAGTACCTAATGGAAACTTATAAAATCATACAGTGACATCATAACCCTTGTTTTTTTTGTTTTTTTTTAACCTCGAGTCTTTAAAGAGGTTGAACACAGTACAAGGTGATAAAACTCAACAATATGAATATTATTATAATGGGCTTGAGAATAGTAAGTAAAACAAGATATGGAGGATAATGATAATTTGTCATTTTCACCTTCGTTTTTGTTTGAGTGCCTGATATGGGAGAGTTGCTATGTTACATGTTTTACATGCATTATATATTAGTTTTCAATATATGAATATATTATCTCTCTCTCTCTCAGCCTTCAGTGTATCTATTAGTTTATATACACAGGGAACATATTCAAATGCAGTTATACATATTTACTTATGTATATACATATTAGCACCACGTACACACACCCATTAGCTTTGTGTATATTATGAAAACCCAGGCGGGGAGCTGGTAAGATCAGTGGCAGAAACTCGGCTCAGAGGGGTTAAGTGAGTTACCTGCAGCCTCACAGCTAGGAGGCGGCTGGGCCACAGATCAGCTCTGTCTCTTAAGGCCGCATTGACTCGCCTCACCTGACAAGGACTACACCCCCTGTGGATGGCAGGGATGCTGTGCTAATTGTGGAGAAACCTTTATGAATGCAATTCTGGGCTGCAGAGAAATTCTGAGTCAATATTTAAACATGTAGATATCCCCAACCCCCGACACCTTTGAGCCTGAAATGTCATATCTTGTGAGAAAGGTGACATGGAATCAGCAAAGCACACCGGGGTGTAGGCGGCGATGTTTTTACTGCTGAACATCCCGGAAGCCTTGACTTTCTCCTCTCAGGGAAGCCATCTAGGAGGTGGCTTTCTCCCACCGGTGCCATCCACCTTCATCCGAGTTTAATCCCCTCCAGCACTGGAAGCCAGGGTGCTTCTCTGGCCTGCTTCCCTTTCCCAGCTGAATTCAGGGAGCCTGTGGGCTGTCCCAGCTCCCACACCTGTCACCAGGGAGAAGGGCAGGCCTGGGAGCTGGGGGGTGATGGATTCTTGATGAAAAGTCCCCTAAGAAATCAGTTCCTTTTTGGTGACAAAGTGACATGAGGCAAAAAGGGCTGCATGAGGTGAAAAGCAAATTCCTCCAAGCAGGTGTTTGCATCAGTCCCAGTCTGGGAGAGGCCCATGGCTCTGTGTGGCAGGCTGTCCCCCCCCACCCTCGTAGCTGCGCTCTGTGGAGTTGGAGCCTTTAAAATTCAATGTTCTGCTGCTCCCTCTGACCATCTGCTCACTCAATTTCCAGAGCTGAGGCTCGGTGCTTCCTAAACATGCTGCCTTCTCCTCTGCTGTGGACTGTCCACACTTCCCTGATGAGTTAGCCATCTACCCTGCACCCTCCAGGCTGTCTACCCCGCAATCCTCCAGCTTTTCTCTTGGCCACATATCTGGGCATCTCTTCCAAATGGTCATTTGTTTGCAGGTCCCCTCTGTTTGCTCTCTGAGGGTGCAGGGAAAGGCTGGCACCCCAAAGTCCAGCCATGCAGCCTAACCTGGGGCCTGTGCCATCCTGGGGGAGACTTCCTCTCCCGTTGCCCTCCGCCTTGCCTGAGTAGAATCTGTTGTTACCAGAGGTTGATGGGAGGACGGGCAGAAGCGGGAGTGGGGGGAGGTGGGAGATGGAGCCTGAGCCGGGGGTGGCAGGTGGTGGGAGGAAGGAGCGGGCTCTTGGAGCCAGGTGGTAGCTTGTGGGAGGAGGGCGGGAGGGCCAGTGAGACACAGTGAGATGGGGTGGCAGTTGGTGGAGGCGGGGAAGGAGAGCGGAGGAAGTGTGAGGCAAGAGAGTTTAAAAATGTGTTTGTTTACTTTGGGCTGGAGCAAAGAGGCAAGTTGGGGGTAGGTGCCTTTCATGTTCCCTTTGGGAGCTGGGGGCCTCCAGCTTTGGAGAGGTGGTTCTGCATTTGGGTTTAGTTGGGCTCCTGGGTGTCACCTGGGC
>NW_012117154.1:1364005-1402282 GCF_000951035.1 Colobus angolensis palliatus
AGCTTTGGAGAGGTGGTTCTGCATTTGGGTTTAGTTGGGCTCCTGGGTGTCACCTGGGCACCCCATTGGCTTGGAAGAGGCTGGGAGCACATCCTTGGAGACAGCGTGGGGGGCCGGGGGCAGTGATGGAGACAGTGTGGGGGCCGGGGGCAGTGATGGAGACAGTGTGGGGGCTGGGGGCAGTGATGGAGACAGTGTGGGGGCTGGGGGCAGTGATGGAGACAGAGGCAGAGGCGTGTGGAGCTTGTGGCCCTGGTGATGGTGGCCGCCTGGCTCAGGCCTCTGTGTCTGAGTTGCCACGCTGGGCTGGTAGTGCAGTGACTCATGTCATGAACAGCTGCTTTGCCCGTGATTACTTTCTGTAAGAGGAGTGGCATATGAGGAAGGCCAAAGTCCCTGTGATCCCATGCGAGAGAGGAAGACACTGGAGTGAAATGCTCCATGGAAGCTTTGCCCACGCCGGGGTGCCCCCGAGATGGGGGCAAATGGAACCAAGTGAAGAGATCCATGGCTGCCCCAGAGCCGGGCTTTCCATTACCAATAACTTGGAAAGGCAAAATGAGTGAGAAAAAACATTATTATTGAAGAAGTCAACCCTAAAACCTGCTGTTGTGGAAAGAAAGACACTCTCATTCCATGTTCTGGGAGAAAATGGTCAGCTCTGCTCAGAACCAGGGTCCCCGCCTCCTCCACCTGCCCGCTTTCCTGCTCTCCTGTGTCTGTCAGTCCCCAAGGCAGTGGTATTTCCAACTCTCCCCTGCAACACCATCACGATGGGACAATCAGTGCATCTTTCTGAGCCTCAATCAGATCATCAATAAAATAGAGATTCTCATGTCTGAATTGTCTCCACGGTCAGGTGGCTGACCAGACACACTCTCCTGGTGGTTCCCAGCAGTGGTTCAGGTTGATCATCCCCGTGTTAGGCAAGTGGAAGGTGGGAGGCCATAGCCTGGAGACCACAGGCCTAGGGAGGGTCTGAGACTGACTAGCAAACCTGCCGTTACTGCAGAAGAATAAATGCCTGGGTCTGTTTGGTCTTCCTCTCTTCCTGGTTTCATCTACAGCATTGATTTTCAACCACTCACCTGGGGGTGACTTTGCTCCCCCAGGGAAATTGAGCCATGTCTGAAGTCACCTTGTTGTCATACCTAGAAGGAGGGTGCTACTGGCTTCTAGTGGGTTGAGGTCAAGTTAGTCGTCCTACAACTCACATCAAGAATTACACAGCTGCCAAATCTCACCGGTGGCCACGTTGAGAAACCCCAGTTCATTCCTTCCCAGTGCCAGAGAGAAGGTGTGGGCATCAGAGAGCTGAGTTTCTTACCAGCCAAGTAAAGGACATTGATCAGAAGGTGAGGGTCAACGTGATCTCCGAGACAGCAGAAAGGAAGGAGACGAATTTGAGATAACAGTTCTAGCCCCATTTCCATTTGCACAAAGAACAGTGATAACTCACAGGAATGTTACACGTGATGATTCTAAAATTCGCACACTTATTTTGCTGTTTTGCATACCCCTGCATGTTTGTACCAGTGAAATGCTTTAAGCCACATGCTTGTTCTGGAGATGGCAAGGGAGGGAATTGCATTCTTATTTGGAAATGGCTGCTAGGGGGAAGCTCCCGGGCAGTGAGCACAGGAGGCAGCAAATAAAAACCACAGAATCAAGAAACTCCCACCCTGAGGGACGTGGGAGGGAGGAGACGGGTGAGCAGGCAGGGTGGGAAGCCCCCTTGCATGGAGACATGGCTCAGGCCTTCTAGTCCATTTCAGCCCTGTCAGCCTCAGAGGTAGGTAGGATCTCTGATTCCAGCTGAATATGCCTGTAATCTCAACCAGGAAGCAATTATCCTTGAGTTTATAAGATATTTCCCAGTAAGGACAAACAAGTGTCTCACAGTGAAAAAATACCAGCTTTTCAGAGGAGCACAGACAGGAAGGAGCCTACTGGCTTGCTTCTGCTTTCAGTCAAAGGATGCTTTTCTGCCTAATGGTGGGACTGAAATGATACATTGTACAGGGACTGCACCAACGTGATAAAGCAACATAAGCAAAGCTTCTGCTGCTGCTCCCAGCCAGCCCCTCTTAGTATCCACTGAGTGTCTCGCTCCCCTGGTCCTGCAGGTAACCCAGCAATGAATAACAAGAGAGAAGCTGAATCCCTCAGTTACAAGTTGAGATGACAGGAGGCAATTTGGCAAGCGTGAGCAGACAGGGGTAGTGAAGGAGTGTGCTTTAGCTCCTGCAGCCACAGGAGAGCATGAGAACCCGCCTCTAGGCTGGCCTTCGGGACCTGTTCCCAGAAGCACGTGGCAGAAGCTCTTTGTAAGGGAATAACTGCTTCTGTTAGTACCTGTGCTGGCAACTCAAAACCTGTACCTGCCTCCAGTCCTGTAGCTCACCTAGCTCAGCTCACCTGCAGGAGGGGCCCATGGCAAAGGAGGGCAAAGGAGGCAGGGGAATGTGCAAGGAGGGGAAGTGGGGAATTGTCAGAAGGTGGTCTTGGGGAGAGAGACTGGGCAGCCATAGTGATTCCTACCCACTATGGAAGAGGAAGAAGAAGGCAAATGAGAAGGGAGGTTTTGGAGAGATGAAAGGCAGTAGAGGGAAGTAAGTACCATTCTGCAGGGACAGTAGAAGGCACACTGATGGACAGCTGAGGGGGACGGCATCACTGTGGGGCTTCAAGAAGACCCCAAACCTTCTTTATAAAGGAAACGTTGCCTCTGGTAGGGACGTAGCAATGTTTTCCTGGGTGGCTGTCACTGCAGAGCTCATTAGACAATAATCATAAATAAAACATCACAGCCATGTCTTAAAGTATGTAATGGCAGGAACTGAGTTGTCAAGAGTAATGAGTTTAAGTCAAGTTACTTTTGAGATGATCCTATAACTACCTGTGTGAGTGTGAGCCTAAGATAGAGATCTCAGTATTTAAAGTCCCTACATTTCACTGGTAGGGAGAAAGTGTGTTTTAAAAAGCACTATCTAGTGGGCCTGGAGTAGCTTTTGTCCCTGGGAGAAAGTGTCATTTAGCACCTTAAAGGCCATACATGATGAACAGCTCTGCCCCGCGTGAGATGACACAACGTCTTCCTCAGCCCTTAACTCGCAGCCCAGCTACAGGATCTACAGAATCTACAGGATTCTCCCATTGTCAGGAACCCTGGGACCTCTGGATGAATGGGCTCCCATCTAGAATTCCGACACCTGCTTTCCTGGGCTCTTTGTCTTGGTTGCCGGGACCCAGGCTTTATCTTTGGAGGCAGGTGGTTCTGGAGCCATGGGGCAGTCATCTGCTCTCTGATAATCAACTCAGGTTTTTCCCAGGCCCATCCTGGCCTGTCTATCCTCACGTCCCTGCCTCACCCTTAACCTGCTCAGCTCTGTATCTGGTTGGGGGTGGGGAAGCTCCGTCAGCTGACATCCAGATGGTCTTAGCCAGTGGGGGCTCCACTGGGATCCTGGCGGTCGGTCGGCAGGAAGGGAGAACCAAGGTGTTTCTCTCCCTCTTCCTGGCCTATAGAGGAGTCTCTGGCAGTGACCATGCCTCCTGCATGGCTCAAGCTTTCATCAGACAAGTAGGCTGTAGTTCCAATTCTGTCATTCTTTTCCGTCCCTCTGACCTAGAGGTAGTGGTGGTCCCCAGCCATTGCTGAGAGTTGATTATCTCCCTGTCCCCCAGTCTGGCTTCTTGGCAATTTTTTTTTTTTTTTTTAAGATGGAGTTTCACTCTTGTTGCCCAGGCTGGAGTACAATGGCATGATCTCAGCTGACTGCAACCTCCACCTCCCGGGTTCAAGCAATTCTCCTGCCTCAGCTTCCAGAGTCGCTGGGATTACAGGCATGTGCCAACACACCCAGCTAATTTTTGTATTTTTAGTAGACACGGGATTTCACCATGTTGGCCAGGCTGGTCTCAAACTCCTGACCTCAGGTGACCCACCCGCCTCGGCCTCCCAAAGTGCTGGGATTACAGGCATGAGCCACCGCACCCGGCTGACTTCTCGGCATTTCTAGCATGCAGTTCAGCCCCTCTGTCCTCTGGTGACTGTACGTCCTCCTTCCAAGCACAGAGTGGAATTGTGCCCCCTCCATCTTGGAAGTTAGGCGAGGTTATTGACTTGCTTTGTGTAATGCAATCAGAGCGGAAGTGACGTGTGTCATGTGTCACTTCTGGATGGAGTTTTAAGATGCAGTGTCAATATGCCATGTGCTCTTCCCCACCATAGCTGTGGATGTGAAAACGCAGGTGGAGAGATGGAGCCTCTGAGACTGTGGGGGTCCCAGGGTGACCCTAGCATGTCCAGATCATGGCTGACCAGTGCAGACAAGTGGCATAAAGGAGAATGTATGTGCATGTGCATGTATGTTAAGCCACAGAGATGTTTTTGTTATTGCAACATAACTTAGCCTCATGCTGCTGATATACACACGTACAGCTGCCCTATTTATAGCCTAGAGAGTAGGGGGCTCTTTCCCAAAAGGCACGCTGACTGTGGACCAAAAATCAACTCCAAGCAACTGAAGCCTGTGCCTACCATCGGAAAACCCTAAACTCAATATATTTGCATTTGAACCAATTGTATCAGCTCATCAATTGACTCCTTCTGCCAACTGCATTTCCAGTCCTGGGGTCTCTCGAAAGCTTCGCCAAGCCTCTTCCCTAAGCTCAAAGTCCCTTCTTGTCCTCCACTACATCCCACTGGTCACCACTTCTTTAATTCATTTCAGATCTGCTCTTGTCTAGGCCCCCAGAGTCTCTCTGCTCATGTGGTGTTCCAGCTCCTGGATTCTTTCGTCCATATATGCCCAACCTGCAATCCACGCCACGATGCCTTAGTGGATTCCTTCTAAAATGCTTATCTTCTTTGAAACCTTTGGCACTGCCCCATTACCCACAGGAAAAACCCAAGCCACACACAGGCCCTTTTATAATCTGACTCCTCCTATCTGCCCAGTCATCTGCTATCAATGCTTTGCTCTTCCCCCACCTCCGTCCTCCCCCATGACGTTCTGGCACTTACAGTCCCATTGGCTGCCTGGTGGAACCCTGATCATCCTTTGGGTGCCTTTCTAATGCAGGAGCACACTGGGGTCTGGAAAAGGAAAGCCTCGTGGCCTGCACCTGCAAGCTGCAGCGACTTACAGGCTGCCTCTGCAAGAGCGTGTGCCATGTGTCGTAGCTGTTACTCTCCTGCCTCCTTTGCCCCCAAATGCTGCGCCTGGTGCAGGCAGGAACCCCGTCTTTTTGTCTTTCTGTGCCTTAACACAATGCTAGAGCTATAATAACCACTCCATAAAAAAGGGAATAAATGATTAGAAACCACTCTGCTTTAATTGAGCTAATTTAATGTGTGGTGATTGTAATTGGTTCTCTGTCTTCATTTCATCTGACACAACAGCGTTTCAAATCTGTACTAAATGTGAGCTGTTTCTTTAGTCATAGGAGGAATTCCCTCTATATCAAAGCAGACAGCTAAGACCTCTGAACCCCTCACAGAGCAGGTCCTTGACTCTTTGCAGAAAAAGAAACCATAGTCTGTTTGCCTCTTTCTGGCTGGATGAAGATTCAGCCCCTGGAGCTACTCAGAATAAAGCTGCTGCTCTGTTATTTATTTGGAAATGATGAGTACCTCTTCTCTGCTCCATGTGGATGTGTTATGGTGGTGATTTCAAGGGGGACCATGCCCGAAGGGATGGCTGGGGTAGAATGGCTCATGAGAACAACCCCTAGGGATGCTCTGGCTGCAAAGGAAAAGTGGGGAGTGGGCATGCTTGAGAGAGGCTGGCAGGATAGAGACAGAAAGCAAGAGGAAGCCAGCTCCTTCCACCAGGATTGAGAGAGAGCCACAGGTAGCTCAGGCGGTCCCCACCTACTGACGCAGCAATGCATGGCAGACACACAACTGATGCGGAGAAGGGGACAGAAGTGTGACTCCAGCTTGCCAACAGAACCCTGAGGTGGAGGGTGGGGTGGTCCTAGAGAAGGGATCCTGCAGCCAGGAGGAGACATCAGGGCCAAGTCCACTGCCTGTTCAACTCTTGCAACTCCAACACCATGCGCAAGACAAGATATCTGATTGCAATTTAAATTATCAATGAAACCATGTGTCAAGACTTCCTGTGCTGTATTTGACGCATTCCCAGGACCTCCAAGGTTGGAGGGCAGTGCTGTGTCAGCAGGCAATGACCACGAAGAAAATTACCTTTGGAAATTCATGTAAGAACAGCCTGCAAAGTATTCCATGCAGACCACGATTCAGAGCTCTCGAGCTATTCGCCTGCCTCTGGTCATCTCCAATTTGTCATCATCTGAGAGGCCAGGACAGAGTCTACTAGGCTGTGTCACCTCTGATGATGGCATGGTTTGGGCCACTGCACGCCTGTTTTTAGACAATATTGGGAGCCTCCACTAGAATCGAGCTTTCAGTTTCATTTCAGTCAGTGGGTGTAGTGGCAAAGTGCTGGTTACCAGTGAGCAAGCTGAGAGTCACCCTAACCCTAACCCCAACTCTAACCCTCCAGTGTGGGCTTTCTAGTTGCCCCATTTGGAATAGGGCTTCTTGTAGTCTAAGTCTGAAAATATCCATTGTGAAGATGCAAACAGAGATTAACATTTCAAAGGGTAGTGTTAAAAAATTGGCAGTCCACTTTTTGATGCAATCTATCCATCCGACAGAGGGCTAATATCCAGAATCTACAAACAACTTAAACAAATTTACAAGGAAAAAAAAAAAACCCCATCAAAAAGTGGGTGAAGGATATGAACAGACACTTCTCAAAGGAAGACATTTATGCAGCCAATAAACATGAAAAAATGCTCATCATCACTGGTCATTAGAGAAATGCAAATCAAAATCACAATGAGATACCATCTCACGCCAGTCAGAATGGTGATCATTAAAAAGTCAGGAAACAACAGATGCTGGAGAAGATGTGGAGAAAGGGGAACACTTTTACACTGTTGGTAGGAGTGTAAATTAGTTCAGCCACTGTGGAAGACAGTGTGGTGATTCCTCAAGGATCTAGAACCAGAAATACCATTTGACCCAGCAATCCCATTACTGGGTATATACCCAAAGAATTATAAATCATTCTACTATAAAGACGCATGCACATGCATGTTTATTATGGCACTGCTCACAATAGCAAAGACTTGGAACCAACCCAAATGCCCACCAATGGTAGACTGGATAAAGAAAATGTGGCACATATACACCATGGAATACTATGCAGCCATAAAAAAGATGAGTTCGTGTCCTTTGCAGGGACCTGGATGAAGCTGGAAACCACCATCCTTAGCAAACTAACACAGGAACAGGAAACCAAACACCACATGTTCTCACTCATAAGTGGGAGTTCAACAATGAGAACACATGGACACAGGGAGGGGAATATCACACACCAGGGCCTGTCGGGGGTGGGGGGCTAGGGGAGGGATAGCATTAGGAGAAATACCTAATGTAGATGATGGGTTGATGGGTGCAGCAAACCATCATAGCATGTGTATACCTACGTAACAAACCTGCACATTCTGCACATGTATCCCAGAACTTAAAGTATATATATATATATATATAAATTGTCAGCCTTCACAGGCTGTGAATTGCCACTCTTAGTTTGCTAATTTTTAGACCCCACGGAAACTCTCTCTGTTGAAAGCTCTCCCTACCTTCTCTCCCTCTTTTCCTACCTGTCTTGTCTTTGCTCCTTGTCATTCTGTCTCAGTTCTCCTTAATACCCCCTTCTCTTGGGCTTTCCTCATATACTGTACATATATTTTCTCTATTCTTTGTGTGTGTTTTTGTTGTTTCTCTATCTCTTCTTCTACATCTACTTCTCTTCCTTTCTCCTTTTTTTTCTTATCCTTACCAGGCCTGTCTTCATTTCAATAATGTGACATAAAATATTTTAAAGTATTTTTAATTTATTAAATAAAGTTGCTGTAATTTTTTTCACAGCAAAGTACTCACAAAAATAAAGCTGGTTTTGATCAAACATTTAAAATTTGTTAATGTTAATCAAACATTTAAAATCCAACTCTTGCTTGCCCTTAAAAAAATGATTGAAGTTGACTTTTTGGAAGTGGTTGATGAATGGCACATAGCAGGAAAAAAATGGCACATAGCACCTCTTCCCTGCTCCAGAAGAAGAAGACATTCCTTTCCCATTATGGTATTTCCTTAGCCATTGATGTGGCTAGCCATTTGCTAGCGTGTGGACACACAGGGTGATGGGAGAAGAATCTCTATCCAGTTCTAGTTAAACATAGAGATGTTCTAGTAACCAGATGGTTTCTGCTTGGCAGTTTAACAAGCAAAGTGTTTATTGGCTTTGGAAACCCATTCATAGCATTGTGTTTTAGGTATTCATGGTTCTGTTTTTTTTTTTTTCTTCCAGAGTGTGGTCATGGTTTATGTTCCCATCAATTTTATTGTGTGGTAATTATATGTTAATTCTTTGCTCAGCCTACTGACAGATTCTCCTTACCTAATTATGTATTTCATTGTAGATTTCTACGTAAAATAACTGTGTAGTATATTTAATTAGTCATGAGTTTAATTTAAATGAAATGTTTGGTATGTTGACCACATGATTAGCATTTTGTAACATCTATAGAAGTTGCCTCACATCTTATATATTTTATAATATCCTGTATCTTTGTAAGGACCAATAAACTGGGACACTGGGTATGATTCTAAGGTCTGTTCTCAACTTTTAAATTTTCTAGCCGGGCGCGGTGGCTCAAGCCTGTAATCCCAGCACTTTGGGAGGCCGAGACGGGCGGATCACAAGGTCAGGAGATCGAGACCATCCTGGCGAACACAGTGAAACCCCGTCTCTACTAAAAAATACAAAAAACTAGCCAGGCGAGGTGGCAGGCACCTGTAGTCCCAGCTACGCGGGAGGCTGAGGCAGGAGAATGGCGTCAACCCGGGAGGTGGAGCTTGCAGTGAGCTGAGATCTGGCCACTGCACTCCAGCCTGGGTGACAGAGCGAGACTCCGTCTCAAAAAAAAAAAAAAAAAAAATTTCCTTATGCATTGAGAAACATTTGTGCAATCTTTTTCATAATGACAGAGCACATTAGAAGAATGGGTGTACCCAGTTATCTATCAAACGATTTGAAATTCAACTTTGATAGAATTCTCTTATGACAGTTGATTCACAGACCAAAATCATTAGAAATACTGTCCAGCCAAACCTGAAACGTAAAACCAATAAATCAATAGTCAGGTGAAGAGCTCTTATTTAAATGTATCTGGAAACCAATATAAATGGAAAAATTAAAATGGCTTTATCAGAAATATTAATCAATACAGTACCCTTACAATTCAGTCAGATGAGTTAAAAATAATATTCACTGAACCAGAGTATCAATTTCTAATGGAAGCCTTGGGAAAACTGTTAGCCTCATAACTTATGCACAACACCATCTGATTTAATTCACCCAGACACCTGAGACTCACTTCATGGACAATGATGCTTAGGTTCTAAGCTACTGATCCTCCTGTCATTTAGAGAACGTGTCGGTGAATTTGGACTTAAAGATTAGAGAGAAATTTGCTCATGTGTTGTGGATTGTGAATTAGTTGGTAAGGCCCACGGATACACTCCATATTTGGACAATACAGGCTGGTCCATTTTGTGATGGCACTGGCCACACTCTTTCATTCCAGGTCTGAGAAGAGCACATTTCATCACTTTAGGATGCTCTCACTTACAGAGAATCAGTGACATGATTTGGTTCTGGGTCCCCACGCAAATTGAATTGTAACCCCCAATGTTGGAGGTGGGGCCTGGAGAGAGATGATTCGATCACGGGGGAGGATTTCCCCTTCAGTGCTGCTCTAGTGATAGTGAGTGAGTGCTCGAGAGATCTGGTTGTTTAAAAGTGTATGGAACCACCCCTCCCTCTCTTCCTCCTGTTCTGGCCATGTGACATGCTTGCTCCCTCTTTGCCTTCCACCATGATTGTAAGTTTCCTGGGGCCTCCCCAGAAGCTGATCGGATGCCAGCACCGTGCTTCCTGTACAGCCTGTGGAACTAACTGTGGAGCTAATGAAACCTCTTTTCTTTATCAATTACTCAGTCTCCGGTATTTCTTTATAGCAGTGTAAGAATGGACTAATACAACCAGTTTGGGGTTCTTCAAACCAAGTTATAAATTCTTTTAACATTTTCAGTTTGCAAGACTACAGGTAGAAAAAAGGACGGAGCAGAGAGCAGGGCAGGAGATGATACAGAAATGAGAGCAGGGGAGAGGGGTGTCAGTGCTGAAATGACTTTATTCTTTACCCAGTCCTTTCATTACAGTGAAATGTGAAATTAGCATGTGTTCAAGACTTATGTAAAATTACGCAGAGGTTTGGGGTCAGGAATGAAAGGAAATCAATGTAAATAACTTTTTAAAGTTATATTTTCTTGGTATGGGTGGATATTTTGGAATAAAGGTTCACTGACTATGTTACACAGGAACACCTTTATTTAATAGTCTCATGATTTGAGGAGGAGGAAGGCGCACAGTTAAATGTGGGCAACATTAATGGTTAATTTTTGCTGGCCAAATTTAAAAAGGTGTTCATGGAGAAGTGTTTGTAAGCCTCCACTGTAACTTTCCACATGAAATCCATCACCAGGAGAAATTTCCATTGGTTTATTTCATACTCATATGGTCTTTAATAATTAGACTTCAATATAGAAAACTGCATTTCTCATTTGAAGAAGGCTTTATTCTAATAAATTCCACTTTCCTTTTTTTATTTTTATTTTTTTATTTTGAGACCTGGTCTCGCTCTGTTGTCCAGGCTAGAGTGCAGTGGTATGATCTTGGCTCACTGCAACCTCTACCTCCTGGGTTCAAGTGATTCTCTTGCCTCAGCTTCCGAATAGCCATAATAGGGATTACAGGCATGCGCCACCATGCTCAGCTAATTTTTGTATTTTTAGTAGATACAGGGTTTCACCATATTAGCCAAGCTGATCTTGAACTCCTGACCTCAAGTAATCTGCCCGCCTCGGCCTCCCAAAGTGCTGGGATTACAGGCATGAGCCACCGTGCCCAGCCCCCTTTCCTCTTAAAAAATGCTACAGCAACCAAAACAGCATGGTACTGGTACCAAAACAGAGACATAGACCAATGGAACAGAACAGAGTCCTCAGAAATAATACCACACATCTACAGCCATCTGATCTTTTACAAACCTGACAAAAACAAGAAATGGGGAAAGGATTCCCTATTTAATAAATGGTGCTGGGAAAATTGGCTAGCCATAAGTAGAAAGCTGAAACTGGATCCTTTCCTTACTCCTTATACGAAAATTAATTCAAGATGGATTAGAGACTTAAATGTTAGACCTAATACCATAAAAACCCTAGAAGAAAACCTAGGCAATACCATTCAGGACATAGGTATGGGCAAGGACTTCATGTCTAAAACACCAAAAGCAACGGCAACAAAAGCCAAAATTGACAAATGGGATCTAATTAAACTAAAGAGCTTCCGCACAGCAAAAGAAACTACCATCAGAGTGAACAGGCAACCTACAGAATGGGAGAAAAGTTTTGCAATCTACTCATCTGACAAAGGGCTAATATCCAGAACATATAAAGAACTCAATCAAATTTACAAGAAAAAAACAAACAACCCCATCAAAAAGTGGGCAAAGGATATGAACAGACATTTCTCAAAAGACATTCATACAGCCAATAGACACATGAAAAAATGCTCATCATCACTCGCCATCAGAGAAATGCAAATCAAAACCACAATGAGATACCATCTCACACCAGTTAAAATGGCAATCATTAAAAAGTCAGGAAACAACAGGTGCTGGAGAGGATGTGGAGAAATAGGAACACTTTTACACTGTTGGTGGGATTGTAAACTAGTTCAACCATTGTGGAAAACAGTATGGCGATTCCTCAAGGATCTAGAACTAGAAATACCATTTGACCCAGTCATCCCATTACTGGGGATATAACCAAAGGATTACAAATCATGCTGTTATAAAGACACGTGCATACGTATGTTTATTGCGGCACTATTCACAATAGCAAAGACTTGGAATCAACCCAAATGTCCATCAGTGATAGACTGGATTAAGAAAATGTGGCACATATACACCATGGAATACTATGCAGCCATAAAAAAGGATGAGTTCGTGTCCTTTGTAGGGACATGGATGCAGCTGGAAACCATCATTCTCAGCAAACTATCGCAAGAACAGAAAACCAAACACTGCATATTCTCACTCATAGGTGGGAATTGAACAATGAGATCACTTGAACACGGGAAGGGGAACATCACACACCGGGGCCTACTGTGGGGAGGAGGGAGGGGAGAGGGATGGCACTGGTAGTTATATCCGATGTAAATGATGAGTTGATGGGTGCTGACGAGTTGATGGGTGCAGCACACCAACATGGCACATGTATACATATGTAACAAACCTGCACGTTGTGCACATGTACCCTAGAACTTAAAGTATAATAAAAAATAAATAAAATTGTAACACAAACCTGAACAAGTAATGAAAAATAAATGCTTTGTGCATCCTGTTTATTTAGCTTAAGAGCACTATAACCCTATGTTCAAAACCTAAATCATCACAAGCTATTTATACTGCAAGTACTCCATTTTTTAACAGTTCTATCTGAAATCTCTGAAGTACACCTGAAGGGTGTAACAATGATTTATCATTCTTTCCTCTCTTTAGATCATCCAGCCCATGGAATAGATGCTCAGAAAAAACTTGAGCCGACTTTGACTAAACCTCGTAAAAGTTGGTTTGAAATGACTGTGGGTCCTAATCCGCAGTGCCGTGTTACAAATAAAATCCATTTTTGTTCTTCAGCTCCATACTGTGGGTAACAGTTTCAGCACAGAATTCGACCTCAAGCAACATGAACTCCGAATAACGCATAAAGTAACGTCAACACGAGGCAGTATGTGTGAAACAGATCTCGGTCCCGTAACAGCGAAAGAGAAGGACAAATCAGATCATCACACGGGATGTCTTTTGTGTGCGATTTCGCATTTTCCCATTCAAAACAAAAAATAAATAATAAATATGAAGCTACTCACTCATGGATTCTGTCAGCTTGGCCATTGTTGCAGTTTCTTCTTTGTGCTTTTCCTGGAGGTGAGAAGAAAAGACAATGATCTATAAAACATGCCTTAGATATGAATTGATCTAATTGCCATTTACAGCTATATCTCTGTTCCTTCTTTTTCCTAGGTCAGAATTTGGTTTCCGATAATTAAATCAATAAAAATCCCACATTATAGTTATATTATCAGTCAGTCACTGAAAAGAGATTTTTAGGGCATTAAAAAGCTTCCCATTGCTCTTGGAAATGAGCATCTGTCACACTGATCTTGGATATATATAATTGGTGACGCACGACCAGTTTTCAAAACCTCTTTGACACTGGATTTTTGACATCCATATGCCAATTTTTTTTTCCTCTCTGTTTTCCCCCATTGAAGCTTTCTTGGTATTTTTGGAGTTGATATTTTTGTAGTCATTTGGTTTCTTCTTTCCAAAAAACTAAACAGATTTTGTACATATTTCTTTGTCTTACTTTTGGGGTTCCTGGAGCCTTTTAAAAGTCGTAAGCTTTGATGGGTTTATAACCTTATCTACTTTGTGCTGAAAACATTTTGTTTTAACTGAGATATAGGTTATAACCCACTGAGTTTGAAAGCCAGAATAATACATACAGAAATTCAATCTGTCCTAATTAAAACATGACTTTGGAGCTATTAAGAATACTGGTCATCTCTACTGAAAAGTTCTCTTTAATTTCTCCACAGTTCTTTGGCTTTCTTTAATTTCTTTGTGTTCCTAACATATGTAGTAACTGAAACATTGTCCACTGTTATTATGCTTTTTTTGCAGCCTTATTTTTCTGTGAAACTAAAATATGTTCATTATCTAAAAACTTCAGAAAAAAACTGAAAATTATAAATCTAATGCCACCCCCAGAGGAAATCATGGTTACATTTTGGTGACTGCTTTCTAGGCCTATTTCTTTACCTGTGCATATTTACAGATATGGGAATATGATCCTATTTTCATGGAGATAAGTATCTGTACTATACACATTTTGTGTTGAAGCAACCTTTTCATTTAACATCATATCACACATCTTTCTATGCCAATAAAGGTAGAATACGTCATCATTTTTTAATGACTGCATAGCATTCATCATGGGTTATATCATCCTTTCCTTTACCAGATCCCATTTAATTTACTTAGAATTTTTCACTACTTCATAAAACACTGGGATGAGCATCTTGGACCTTATATGGTTGTGCACTTGTTCTGTGCAAGTTATTTTCTGAGGATAAATCCTAAGGTGAGGTATGGCTTGGTCAAAATGTCTAAATATTAAAAATTCTGACATATAGTGGTCAATTGTCCCCCCCACAAAGGTTGTACCTGACAGTGTATAAAAGCGTTCAGTTCCTTACATTCTTGCCAGCTTGCCAGTGGCACTAGCACTTTTGCCCCCTAATCTTTGCTAAATCAACAGGCAGACAACATGATCTTGTTACTTTACACTGTTGTCTTTCTCTGACCTTTTGTTTATGGACAACTGTGGTGTTCTTCCCCATGTCATCGTTAAGAAGTTTACTCGTGGTTTCACATTGTTGTGTTCCAGCCCCTCTGCCATCAACATTTTAGTGCTTAGAAGCCCAGGGTGGTATTTGCTTTTACCCATGGCCCTGATACAATGCTGAGTACAGTCTAGCAGTTTGGCTAACACTCGAATTGATGTGTCATGGCTTGGGTGTTGTAGTACGGATAGCAAGATCATTATTCGTCCTCCCTATGACACTATTCCCAAACTGGAAGGGTATGCTTTGATTCAACGGCAACAAACAACTTCGCACATGGCAAGTATTCTTGATTTCCACAGCCCTGTCTTCATGACAACGAAATCAGCACACCACCTCTTATTTAAACTAATAATTGCCCTTGAGAACAGAAGGAGCTAAGGAGCTGTAATCTACCAACTTGCTTGCTGTGGCATTTCGCCCATGATATTTAGCCTACCACTTGGGTTATGCCAACATGCAGAGAAACAGCATGGCGTGGGCCAGTAGAGAAGCTAAGTGTCACGTCACAGAGCTGAATAAGACAGGCAGAGAGGAGCCTCTCACACAACGCTGGTTCATGCGAGTGTGCACAGTGGCTGCTCACCAGCCGACCCCAGCGGGTTGTAACAATTCAGGCATAAAAGCTGTTCCATGGCAGGGACTCAGTGAAGTTGGTCCCAGAGCTTGTTCTGTCTCTGTGTGTCCTGTCATTGACTCTCAGCTTCTCCTGGTAGCCCAGTTCTGCTGCGTTGATCCGTCTAGCTGTACTGGCTCTCCTTGTGTCCTGGTCTGTGACTTGACTTCTCCATTTTCTGGCTCTGTGCTCCATCAGGCCTCACTGGATCACAGACCTCTTCAGCTTGACCCTCCTCTGATGGCACCAGCAGTGAGAACCCCCCAACCCCAAACCATAGGTGGCCAGATTCCAGGCATTATATTTGTAACAAGCCCTGTTCAGTGTGTCTATTTTCTTGTGTGTGTGTGTGTCACCACTTCATCTCTTGTGACCTAAGGACCCTGCCACATTCTGGACCCCGGTCTTGCTGGTGGGTGGTCCTTGCAGCTACTTTTGTTCAGATGTGCTGGATATCTTAGTCCTAGAGATGTCAAATACCGCCTGGACCAGCAATTTCCTCTTCCCTGTAGTTAAATGGAATCCTCTGACATTAAGTGGGGAGAGGCTCCTAAAATCCTAAATATAGCTCTCCCAGACTGACTCATCTATATCATAACTTATGGTGGAAATCATGACATATGTTTTGGTGTAAGTAGTTTAGTTATTCTATTGGATGTCTCTAAACTCCTTATGTCCTTCCCTCATTATCAGAAAGTTGATGTTTGCAGTTATACAACATGTATATCCAATAAAGCATTTACATTTCATTCTCGGTCCCAAGCAAATTCTCCTTATTCTAAAGCCAAGAGTTTCCTTCACAGCAAATTTCCTGGTTGTTGGATTTACATTACTAGGAAGAGATTTAGAATTATAGCATATTAAAATTGGAAGTGATTCTTTTAGAGATTGTCAAGTCCAACCCCATAGTGATGCAGTTGATGAAACTGAAGCCCAGGGAAGAGTGTGATGTGCCAGGAAAGGCTTTAGAGGGAGCCGATCTCTTTCCCTTATCCACAACCTCTGCTCTCCCAGAAATCTCAAGGCCCATCAAACCTAAGCCCATTTAGCCAAGATCCCTCACACGACAGTCCCGGTGTGGTGTTGAAGTGTCCTAGATTTGCCATTTCTATGTTCTTTCTTTGAGTATTCTCATTCACAACAATGTCCCTAATTTCCACAAATGGCTGGCAATGTCCAGATTTGCATATCCTGCCCTGACCTCTCCACGGAACTCCTGCTCTCCCCTTCTTCTTCCTTCCTCACCTCCTGATATTTTTCTTTTTTCTTTTTTCTTTTTTTTTGAGATGGAGTCTCGCTCTGTCGCCAGGCTGGAGTGCAGTGGCAGGATCTCGGCTCACTACAACCTCCGCCTCCCGGGTTCAAGTGATTCTCCTGCCTCAGCCTCCCGAGCAGCTGGGATTACAGGTGCACACTACCACACCCAGCTAAGTTTTGTGTTTTTAGTAGAGACAAGGTTTCACCATGTTGGCCAGGCTGGTCTCGAGCTCTTGACCTCGTGATCCGCCCACCTCGGCCTCCCAAAGTGCTGGGATTACAGGCGTGAGCCATCATGCCTGGCCTATTTTGCATATTTTAAAGTTGGTCTTCCCTCACTGCACTCTACTTAGGAGACTATTAACATTGCCTCCACCTGATTGGAGCCTCACCTACAACCTGGAAGGTTTATCATGAAATAGCTCCGGGGGATCTATCTAAAACACAAACCTGACGTGGCCTCTCCCTGCTTAATCAGTTCTCCTCTAGCAAGTGAGAATACAGTCCTTGCTTTCAGCCAGGGCCCCTGGACTGATGGCTCTTTCTTCTCCGTACATACCTTAGGTCCAGCTCCCTGCAACCCACGACCGTTTTCTACCTCCCTGCCTCAGCAAGCACTATTCCTTCTGCCTAGATACTTCCAGTTCCACTTCATTCTTGTCCTCTGCAAATTCATCCTGAAAAACTCCACCGGGCACCACCCAGTCTCTGCTGGCTCCCCTGCTCTTTCTGACCATTTTCCTGAGTTTTATCTTTAGGTTTGTTTGTGCACAAATGCATCCATGTATCACACTGCATAATTTGTTATGGCATCGAGGGACTCTGGAAGCTTTGGAAAATTCCAAAGCCCCATCTCAATAGCCTCATCTGGAGGTTGTGGGTGGGAGGCGGTGTGTGGTAGACCAGAAGCCCTGACCACTAAACCTCCCTAGGAACCTGGACAAGTCATTTTACTTTTTGGGCTACTGTTTCCTGGTGTGCTCATTTCAGAAGTGGTCCGCTGCTTGCTGTTTTCTGCCCCGTCCTCCATCCCTTACCCCTGCGGAAGCCAGCAACATGAAGAGGCTACCTGAATATGCTCGGATAGACTGTGACTATCGGTGGTATTTTAAAGTGAAAAAGACAGATATGTTTGCTTCAAGAACTTGCGTTAAAAATGTCTTTCCCTGGGGGAGCTGAGGGTTTTTACATCATCTCATATTGTTTCAAAATGAAAAGAAAATCAGAAATGCAGGAATCATACTTGTTGGGAGAAAAGCATTTACTTTGGCCTGAAAATTTTTTGTTCTTGTTTATTGTGTCTATCCCACTTGGATGTTCTTAGAGAGAGTGGCGGGGAGAGGGAGAAAGAGAGCATGTGTATAAGAGTTTGGAGGCCTGGGTCTAGAAAGGTTTTTGTCATGGCTTTACCACTTCTTATCCACTCATTAACTAATCTTGGAAGCTCTAATTTTCTCATCTTTAAAGTGGGGATAGGTGGAATTTGCACTGCCTGGTTCACAGGACTGTTTGAGGAACAAATGAGACGAGGCATATAAATATACTCAAGTGTAATGTCCATGTGTAGGTTTGTAATCATTATTCTGTTTGGCTACTGTGTGGGGGCCCAGAGTCAGAACCTGTTCTTGCTATTTGAGGACAAATATTGACCTTTAACATTTGTGCCAAAAATAACAAAGCAAATTTCCCTGAAGTTAGCCAGACCCACGGCTGCCAGCCCCTCAGGGGACTACTTATTAAGACTGTCAACAGCTGGTGACTATGCAACCCACACCTGTATTTCCATACCCCTGCTCCAGAATATAAGGGCTCCAGAACTCAGGCGCACTGCTGGGAAGAGCTATGCTATTTTGCTCTAGGAGGCACACGACTTAAAGTTGTATTGTTGTACATTTAATAAAAGGCATTCATAGACACATCGAACAGTCGGGGGAATCATGATGATATGTTTGAGCAAAACATGTCCACAGGTGCTGAAAAAAGAAAAAAACGTTAAGTATCTTGTTTAAATCATAACAAACTCCTCGGGTAGAGCATTGACTTTCAGGGGCAATGGGCATTTAATTTTCTGTCTGGACTTTATTCCCTCTGCCACACCTGGGGAAGTAAATAAAGGCTCAGCAATTTGCTTGGGGTGTGTGTGTGTAATTTATACTCACACATCTGTTTCAGCTAAAGAGAGTATGGCTTTCTACTGAGACCATGCCAGATATATACTTCTTTTTGACTGTCTAAAATGACAGAGGTGTTTTTAATGAGGGCAATTATAACAGTCTGACTGTAGCTCAGAGCTAAGGCTGAGACACTGTGTGTGTGTGTGTGTGTGTGTGTGTGTGTGTGTATGAGAGAGACAGACAGACAGAGAAAGAGAGAGGAGGATGGGGGAAGAGGAGATTGATTCACGAATGCAGAGCTTCTAGAAAGGGTAGAAAGGGTTTTTTTTCCGCTGCATGGGGCTCCCTCAGACAGAGGACAGGAGCTGGCAGAACCCAGTGAGGTCTGCATTTTCGGCAGTGCTGCCTTGCTTTCTGCTACCCAGAAGTAGGCTTTTAAGGATGAGGGGGAAACTCATCATGGTTGATGTATTTCAAACCGGTTATATTTGCATCTCAGATATTTTTATCTCTCTAAAATGTGTGCTTGTATTCATCAGAAAACTGTGATTTTTTTTCCAAAATACAACCATTTAAAGAAACATTTATGCAAAGTAGGAAACGATAACACCATTTTATGAACTTAGTATCCTCAGCAGGGGCCTCACCTCTGGTTAAACCAGGAGCCTCAAATCTCCCACCCTGTTCTTCATGTTCTCTACAAATGCACCAGCCCTGGCCCCTCCTCATCTTCCCACTCCTCTTCCCTGACACGGTGCGATGGCAGGTCACCTGAGGACTGATTTAAATGGAAAATGCCGCATCCTCAGATAGCCAAGCAAGTGAGTGTTCTCTTAGGACGGCATCATTTTTTTGCCTTGAGTTGCTGCCGAAAAATATAGGCCACAGCATTTAAGAATCAGTAATTAGTTTTTTGCCTAATGAAAAACAAATGGAAAGCAGTAGCCAGTATGCAAGTATGATTTGGGGCAATATAAATATAAAATACATAAGAACATAACAATATGAAAATATATAAAAATAGTAACTCTTAATGTTTACTTCACATTTATTATAAGCCTTTCACTGCATTAGTACATTCGACTATCTCCTTAATTCTCACAAGGACCCTGTGAAATAGGTACTGTCTTCTCTACTTTGAGGATGGGGAAACTGAGGCACAGAGAGGTTCAGCAGATTGCCCCAGATCACATGGCTGGTAAGAAGTAGAGTAGAGCACCAAACCCAAGAAGTCTTCTTTTCGCACCTGCATCTCTAAGAACTGGTGAGAAGTCCTAGAAATGAAGGACATTAGTGCTGAAGGCAGCAGTGAGAATCCAGGTCTAAGATCCTCCTTCAATCATCCGATGCTGAAAAATCTATTGATGTGCATAAGATGGGCACTGGATAGAACAGGACATCCAGGTAAAGCCGGCTTTACGCCTGTCTTCAGAGAGCTTCCAGTTTGGTCCAGAAGGCAAGATGTGTAGAGACATAGCTGCGATACATGGTATCAAGGGGAAAACACCAGAAGGGTTCTACATGACACTGATGGAAAGAGGAACAGAGGGAGCAAAGAGAAGGGGAGAGACAGAGAGAGAGAGAGAGAGAGAGAGAGAGAGGAGACAAGGGAGGGGGAGAAACAGAATAGAGAATGAGACTGGAGAAAATGTAGTTCTAACTCACAGAACCAGGGTGTGCCTCATGGAGGAAGCAGCTTCAATGTGTGCAGGAGGGGAAGAAGAGCGATGGGAGAGGGGAGGGCAAGGAAGAATATTCCAGGTGGAGAAATGGCATGAAGAAAGGTGCGGAAGCTTGGTGCATGAGGAACAACAGGTTACGGGGGACCGAGGCTTGGTGTGAGAAGAAGAGCAGGAGGCTGGCATAGACAATGAGGACATAAGCCCTGGAGGGCCCTGGAGGCTAGGCTGAGCTGCTCAGGAGGGAGGCCAGGGCTGGAGTTGTAGTGAGCCACTGGGAGGAGGAAGGTGCCTGTGTGAGCACTGTGGCCACCCTGGTGAGCCAACGGAAGGTGGTGGGTGATATGGAGGCAAAACCCAATGAGTGTGCTCTCCTGTGAGCCCAGGGACTAGCAGATTTGAAGAGTAAAGAACTCACCTAACAGGATGGGGTACCAGTTTTTTAGAGTAAAGTTAGTTTTCACCACTGATACACTCAGTTAAAGTTTCTAAAATAATCTGAAACTTTCATGATTTGCGGTAAAAACATCTGTGGGGTGTGCTTGAAGGAGGAGGTGACATTCTCGCTGGGCAGGTCACATAGGATGCTTTAGGTGAGAAGGCCCTCTTTGCAATAAGGCTCAGAGCCTTAGCGTCACCATATGTACAGGTAACCCTGCCTGGTTCCTTATGCTGCCATCATCGTGGCCTTGTTCACCAGACCAGGTAGGGTCCTAATACACTGAAGTATGAGGATATCTCACAAAGATAAATCAGATTCAAAGTTAAGCTTGTACTAATGTTGCCTTAATTCCTTTGGGCTTCAGTGTGAGTTTGTAGATGGCAGGAGAGGGTTTGGAGCATTGCCTGAGTACTTTCTTTAAAGCATGTTGAGCACGTGACCTTCTAAGAGTGATGGGTAGCAGAGATAAGAGAAAACGGCTGGACCACATGGCTGCCAGAGTTTCTCCAAACCCAACTGTGTGTGTGTCCTCCCTCGCTTGAAATACTGTGGGACAAGCTCTCAACTTTCAGCATCAGTATCCAGACAATGTTTCACAAATTTCCCCAGGGGAGTTGGTTTCTTGGAATATTGGTGAGTGACTCATTTCTCCTTTCCTAGAACTCCTGGAAATACTCTAAAATATAGGACAAGCATTATCACCAAAGATCTATCAGGAAATTTCCTTTAAAGAAAATACTATGTGAGGCTGCAGGGAGGCACTGAGGATGTCCAGGTAACTGAAGCATACAGAGCCTGTGCCTGTGGTGGACAAGCATCTGCAGTCTTTTCCCTGTCAGGTATCTCTGCTTCCAAGATGCACCTACTCTAGGTTTGGTCCCTAGCTTCCCAGGACTCAACCACAGTACTGAATCTTGGAAACAGGCAGGAATTTCCTGTTGGTCTCATGACTCTCAATCTATGGCCTCTTTTCTGGTTCAGCATCTTTCTGGAGGCCCTTGTCTTGCCTCCAGGGTGACCTTCCAGACATCCTAAGCCTTGCAGTGGCCAATGCCTCTCCCAACTGGCTTCATCCAAGCCACAGGCATTGCCAAACCATCTCTATTTCCAAAAGGAAAGGCAACAGATGCCGTATTAGTTCCTTTCTTTCCCCTTGACTTTTCCAGGTTGCCCACAATCCAAGTTCTAGGCAAACTGAGTCTTCCAACATCCACTCTGCACTCCCAGCTCCGCACATTCCATGGCTTGCCTGGATGCTTCCCTTCCAACAACTGACTCCACCTACCTCTCCAGGCCCATTGCTTAACACTTCTACAGTATGCTCCCGCCCGACAAGCCCCTTTGGTCTCTGAACACATTGCATTACTTCATGCCTCAGTTCAGGTTTGACTTCCTGTTTGACATTCTCCCTGGCTACCCCATTCTGAGTGCCCATCCCCTCTGCACCTTAGCAACTGTGCATACTGTAGGACTTGTCATTCTTGGAGCCATGACTTACAAAGTAACAGAGCAAGTCAGAGGGAACAGTCTTGACAACTCCAGGAGCAACTGAAACACTATAAAGGATGAATTCCTCTGTTTCCAAAAAGGGTAAAACAAAATACCAAATCACAACCAAAGAATGCATAGAATGAATGGAATTTCCCTGAACAGCTGCGAGTTTCCTGACATGAGATGCTGACCAGTCATTTGTTCAGAATTTTCCAGAATTTCTGCCCCAGAAAGTAGTGCAATAAAATGACCCATAAGAGCTCTTCTAAAATGGTTTCAGGGATGCAGTGATCCTTCAAGGGAAATAAATCCCTGATTCCTTTTGCTTTTCTTCATATGAAGTTCCTTCTTTCATTCAATCAGAGGTGGGTGGTGGGGTGCTAAGGGTCAGGTGGGCATGATGATGGGGCAGGATGGCAGGCTCGAAGGTAAGGCTGGTTAATTACTCTGACATATAAGGGATACTTAGAACAGGGATCCCTAACCCCCAGGCCGTGGACAAGTACTGGTCTGTGGCCTGTTAGGAACTGGGCCGCACAGCACGAGGTGAGCAGCAGGTGAGCATTTCTGCCTGAGCTGCACCTCCTGTCAGATCAGCAGTGACATTAGATTCTCATAGGAGCACGAACCCTATTTGAACTGCACATGGGAGGGATCTAAGGTGGTGCACTCCTCATGAGAATGTATCGCCTGATGATATGAGGGGGAACAGTTTCACACCGAAACCATCCCCACCCGCTCCTCCTACCCCTGGTCTGTGGAAAAATTGTCTTCTATGAAACTGGTTCTTCGTGTCAAAAAGGTTGGAGACTGCTGATTTAGAAAATAATCACCCGGTCCAGTAGCTTGACCCTGTTTTAAGGAGTCACTCAAGCCCAGTGGTGAGTTTGGTATGGTCACCAGAATGCCTTACATTTGTCTAATGATGCAATGTTGTATTAGGGAGCCCCATGCCAAGGTACCATGGCGGACTCTGGTTACCATGGTGCTCAATTCTCTCCTGCTTTTTAACTTATGCCTATAACTTCCGTTGAGGGAATGAACCCTGGGGAAGCCTAGGGTTATACATGCTGCTGTGGGACTATTTGTCATGCTTCACCTTGAGAACTGGCTGGGTTGCAGTGAAGAGTAAGGGATTCATTCATTCATTCATTCATGGCCCAGCCTGTGTGAAACTGTGAAAACACACAGCCTTTGGGAGGGCCATGATCAAGTTTTGTGACAGGAGATTTAAGCCTAAACTGCCCAACACTGGATAACCCATGTGGAGCCCCCTAATCAGACAGGGAACCCAGTGGGGCATGATAACGGCTCCTTCCCTAGCCAGGCCACTCTGGTCACTATCAGTATCCAGGGAAGTGGTGTGGATGCCTGTCCTCAAAACAGGACACTATCCCTGCTGAACTCTGCCACAGCATTATCAACAGGACAGCAGAGAGTCCCGGTTATTGGAATAACCCCAGGAAGCCAGCTTGTTCCCTACGCATGCAAAAAAGTGTAGGGCGCAGAAAGATGTGCTTCTTCAACCTCTCAGCTGTGTCAATAGTTATAAAAGAAATTAAGTCAGGCAGGGCACAGTGGCTCATGCCTGTAATCCCAGCACTTTGGGAGGCTGAGGTGGGCAGATCATGAGGTCAGGAGGTCAAGACCATCCTGGCTAACACGGTGAAACCCTGTCTCTACTAAAAATACAAAAAATTAGCTGAGTGTGGTGGCGGGCACCTGTAGTCCCAGCTACTCGGGAGGCTGAGGCAGGAGAATGGCATGAACCCGGGAGGCGGAGCTTGCAGTGAGCCCAGATCACACCACTGCACTCCAGCCTGGGCGACAGAGCGAGACTCCGCCTCAAAAAAAGAAAAAAGAAAAAGAAAAGAAAAAGAAAAAAAAAAAACAAAGAAACTAAGTCAGGGGAATATTTTTAAAATGTTCCTTTGAGAAATTCAATTTTATAACCAAATGTGACATTTACTGGGGCTGGAGACTGAGGAAAATTTACAGATAGAAACTGTATTATTTTCTTGTGCTTCTTGTCATGTGTTTTCAGCTTGAACTTCTATTTGGATAGAGGAGGGAAGGGAGAGAAGGTGACCCCTTTGTAGGTATCTAGTAATTGATTCTCAGCAACAGAGATCTCTGAGAAGGACAATGAGGAACACCATTCTAATCTCTGTTGTTCTTTTATCTCTTCTTTCTTTTTCTCTATTTACAGTTAATTTCTTCATTTCAGCTTTGGCAAAGATGATATAGATTGATTTTTTTTTTTCCTATTCCTCTCACTCAGTACAACCAAAAAGTCCTGGACAATGTATATGGCAAACTTAAGTTGACTCTGAAAGGTGAATAGAGGAAGCCATACCAGCTAGAGACCTTGGGATCTGAGGAATAACATGGGAGTGAGTTCTCTGAGTTTTTCTTTTGTTTTGTTTTGTATTGTTTATCCCTGACTGGATACTGGAGATGCCAGCAAATTGGAAATGTCAATAGATGCAGACAAAAATGCCCCAAGTTTGAATTCTGTAGCCAAAGACCTAGGAAAGAGGTAGTCTAAGATGACAGAAAACTTTTGGATGATAACTTCTGTAGCCAAACATTACAGAAAAAACAGCAATTCCACTCGGAAAGCAAAGGCTGAGTGGGGAGCTTAGGCTTCCACTCTTGTCAGGCTGTAATGCTGCACCCAAACCTGTTGCCAGGATAGTGTCAGGGAAGACAGAGTGGAGATTTGGAATTTTCCTTCTTGCTGAAGGATAATGAGACTCCCTAGAGAACACATGGGGAGCCTGGTCCTCCATACGGTTCTGGTAATAATGAGGTACGTCTCCCCAGACCCACAGGGGAGGTATTAGAAGAGAGCCAGTATAGAGTCAGGATATTCACTGCCATCCAGCTGTAACAAGGTCACTCTTGCAAAGTGTTGGTGGAGACCACCACATGGGAAGTAGTAATGAGGTGCCCCCTCCTATCCCAGCCAGGATGGTGTTGCTGGAGGCCCAGTGGGGATTCTGAACCTTCATTCCCATTCAGCAGTAAAAAGGATGACATCCTACTAGTGAGCAATGAGGTGGGTCCCTCCTTAACTCACCAGAGTGATGTCAGAGGAGGCCTGCTATCATACAAGATTTGAATAAGATCCAGAATCTTATAATAACACCAAAGATGTTTAGGTTTCCATAAAAGATTACCTGTCATACCAACAGAAAGAGCTAAAACTGCATGACTAAAGACAAATATCAACAGATATGACCCAGATTTTATAATTATATGAGGAATATAATGCAGCCATCATAAAAATGCTTTAACAAGCAGTTACAAACATAACTGAAACAAATGAAGAAAAGTCCTAACAGACAAATAGTAAGCCTCAGCAAAAAATCAGCACTTATGGAGAAGAACTGGAAAAAAATGCAGAATTAAAGATTATAATAACAAATAAAAAACTCAGTTCATGGACTGAACAGCAGGGTGGATAAGACAGAGCAAAGAAACAGTGAACTTGTTGATAGAATAATAGAAATTATATAATCTGGACACTAGAGAGAAAATAGACTTAAAAAAAATTACAGAGCCTTGGGAACATGTGGAGCTGTAACAAAAGAGCCAACATTTATGACACAGAGTATCAGGAGAAGAAAAAGAAGACGAGACCGAAGAAAGTATTCAAGGGAATAATGGCTGCAATTTTTTCAAAAAATTTTTTTAAAAACTACAGATCCAAGAAGCCAAATGAAACCCATGCAAGAAAAACCCAAGGTAATTCATTCAGAGACACATGATAAACTTCTGAAAACTAAAGAAAAAGAAAAAAATCATGAAAGCAGCCAGTGAGAAGTAATGCATTATCAATAGGGAAAGGTAATTCAAATGACAGTGGTTTTCTACTTAGAAACTGTGGAGGCCAAAACAAAACAGCATAACATTTTTCAACTACTGAAAAAAAAATTTTTTTTCAGCTCAGAATTGTATACCAGCAAAAATATCTTTCACGAATTAAATGAAAATCAAGGCACTCAGGCATTTTCAGATGAAATAAAGAGAATTTGTGAAGAAAATGTGAAGAATTTATTTTATTTACCCTAAAAGAAAGGAAGTTCTCTCAACAAAAAGGAAATAATAAAGGAAGCAATTTTGACACCTCTTAGAGGTAGAAAGGACATGGAAAGAGAAAATATATAGGCAAACACAGTAGACTTTTCTTGAGTTTTCTAAATTATACTTGAGGGTCGAAGCACATATTATAGCATGGTCTAATGTGATTCTTAATATATGTAGAGGAAATACTTAAGAAAACTATATTTTAAATAGGGTAAGGGAAATGAATGTAAAGGGAGCTAAGATTTCTATGTTTCCCTTGAATTGGTTAATATTAACAGCAGTAGTTAAGAGATACATATATATATATGTATATATAAATTACATTGTGTATATATACATAAACACACAATGTAATTCCTAGAACAGTTGCTGAAAAAGCTAAACAAAGAGATATATTCAAAACACTATAGATAAATCAAAGTTGAATTTTAGAAAATGTTGAAGTAACCCACAGGATTTCAGGAAAAAATCCCAGAGAATCACAAAACAAAAAACAAATAGAAAACAAAAAATTAAATGGTCAACCTAAGCCTTAACATGCTAATAATTATATTAAACATAAATGGTCCAAATACACCAATTAAAAAACAGAGATTAGCAGAGTGTATAAAAAGCAACTCCAACTATATACCATTAAAAAAACTCACTTCAAATATAATGGTATCGGTAGACTGAAAGTAAAAAGATGGAAAGAGATGTACACAAGCATTAATTTTAAAAACGTGTGGCAATATTATTACACAAAGTAGACTGCAGAGCAAAGAAAACATGACAGATGGAGAGAAAAATTACATAATAATCAAGATTCCATCATGGAGAATATTATGTTACGTGAAGTAAGCCAGGCACAGAAAGAAAAATACATGTTCTCACTCATATGTCAGAGCTAAAAAATTGATCTAATGGAGTAATGAGTAGAATGGTAACCAGAGGCCTGGCAGGATCAGGAGGGGGATGAGCAGAAGTTGGTTAGTATGTACAAAAATACAGTTAGATAGAAAGAATAAGCTCTGTTGTATGATAGCACAGTAGAATAACCATAGTTAATGATGATGTATTGTATATTTCAAAATAGCTAGAAGAAGACTTGAAATGTTCCCAACACAAATTAATAATACATGTTTGAGGTGATGGATATCCCAAATACTCTGACTTGATCATTCCACATTTTATGTACGTATCAAAATATCATGTGATGTTCATAAATAGGAACAACTATATTAAGTATCAATAAAATAAAGGTTTAATCAACCAAGAATACATAGCAATCCTAAATGTGCATGCAACAAACAACAGAGGTGCAAAATATGTGAAGGAAAAACTGATAGGACTGAAAGGGGAAATAAATCCACAAATATAGTTGAAGATGCCAACACCCTTCTCTTAACAATTGTCAGGACAACTACAGAGAAAATCAGTAAGGATACAGCGAAAATCAACCAACAGGATCAAATCAATGTTTATAGAATTTGCCATACAACAACAGCAGAAAACACGTTCTTTTCAAATGCCCACAGCATATATACTAAGACAGACCCCAACAAAAGAATTGAAATCATACCGAGTATGCTCTCTGATCACAATGGAATTGGACTTTTAAAAAATCAATTTTTTTTGTTTCTTTTCTTTTTTTCTCTTTTTCACTTGTGCCACCCCCATGCCTGCTTTCTACCAGTATAGGATGTCATTACTCTGCATGCTGCAGTCAGGGTGCAGTTCTTGGGAAGTTTTTGGAGTGGGATGTGGCTTTCATGGCTCAGAGTTTTAAAGGAAAGGGAGGAATGGACTTTCCATTCTCTTTAACTTCTTTATTGGAACACTCTCTCTGTTCTTGGAGAATTAGCATAACCCTCACATTGCTCTATTGTGACTATTCTTGGAACCTTTCTATAGAATACTAGAGGAAAGAGGAAGATAGTTAGATTCTGAGTCTGTGTCATGGAAGATGGGTTTGCATCTTGTGTGCAGTTTAAACAGTTTTGTGACAAAAAGGATTAAGCAGAGCAGAAAAATAGCTTTCCTTATGAAACCAAAAATCCAACATTAAACTTCCAATTCAGAAGGCAGAAGTCAAGAATTACTGCATCTGCTGGGGACCCTCTCTCCCCTGGGGACCAGTCATTGCAGAATCATGTCCTTTGTTTATATCATCCTTTTAGCACTGCTGAGCCAAGAAACTCAGTTCTGCTCAACCACGATGAATATTTTTCAAAACCACATATTCACAATCATGAAATTCTCATTGACAAGTCTGTGGTTCCTAATTTTTTAAAATATCTATCTGTAAGGAATTAAAAACAATTCTCTCCACTTCTAGCTATAAGGTGGGCTATTGGCCAAGCACGGCCAGGGGCCTCTGTCCCTGACAGGCAGCAGCTGTTCAGGCTCCCTGTCCCAGAGCACAGCAGAAGGCAGGGGAGAGGGGGTGGAAGCAGGATTCAGAGTGTTCAAGGCAAGAATTCCTTCCCAAAGCTTCATCCTCCCTGGGACTGGGTGCTAGGGCAGATGGTGCTTGCATTTTCCATCACTCAGAAAGCCATGGCCAGAGACAGGAGGGTGGGGAGGGGGAGGGAAGAGGTCCAAACATCATTTCTGGAAGCTCTTCAGATTCCCTGCATTTTAAAATCTCATAATTCTTCTATCTGAATACCACAGAGCCAATGCCATACAATGTTGTGGCATTTGCTGGGCCACATTCCCTAGTGAGATGGGAGAAGAATTACTGTGCCTAAGGCAGCGACCAGCTTAAACATTTTCATTTCCTTCTTGTGGCTTAGCTCTTCCACCAGGAAATCCTGATAGCATCTTCCTTGCCCTTTCCCTACTCCTTGCTGTTCATTTCTCAACTCTGTGATTTTGTGCTTCTGGCCTTAGTCAGAGCCAGCCTCTCTGTTCCTGGTTCTCTATGAGAACATGCCTTAAAATTAGATATATCCATATATCTAGGTTCCTGCCTAGATGGAACTAGGTGAACTTCAAGTCAGTATGGAAAATGCCCTTGTTCTCAGGAGATATACACTCAAATACTTAGGGCAACCTATCCTGATGTCTACAACTCTTAAATGGAGAGAGAGAGAACATAAATAAATAAGGCAAATGGGACAAATGTTTACAACTGGGGGCAATCCAGGTAATGGGTATATCATGTGTATTATATTATTCTTGTGACTTTTCTACAGGTCTGTCATTTTTCAAAATTAAAAACAAGATAAAAAATCAGTATGGTGAGTGAAAACTGCTTCTCCTAAGCCCCAGGTCAGAACAATGGCCTCTGACCTGGGGAAGTTGTATGGTTTGGGTATTGACCTGGCTGGATGTACCAGTTAACTTGGTTTCATTCCAGTGTGTGATGATCTTGCATGGTTCGCCAGGCCATGCTCTGGTAGGAGTAGCATTGAGTTGTATCCTTAATATTTCAAATGCATTGCCTGTGGCTCTTCTGAGCCTTGAGGTGCCAGTACTCCAATGAAGACCCACTGAATCAAAATCTCTGCGGAAAAAAGTAAAGAATATGCATTTCTTTAAACCATTCCTATGGATATATCTAATTTTAAGGTGTTAAGACAAAGACTTCTGTCTCCTTTGGAAAACAGCAAAGATACAAAGAAACCGTATGAAATCTTCACTTTTGATGCAACTAGGAAATGCCCACAACCTCAGAACATGTATGTAGAGGGAGGGCTCTTGTTACATGCAGCAAAAATTGGGCCAGGATAAAGGTGGTGAGTGAGAAACGATGACTAGCACCAGAAATCTATGGCAGAGCTGGCTGCCCATAGCCTTCACCATCCTGGGGGCATAGTCAAAGCATTACCAATGTTTAGAGCAACAAAATGAAGATGTGGTACTGGGTATGAGAGCCTTCCTGGACAGTGTGTGATACCACAGAGGGACTGGAGGAAGCAGAAGGAAAGAAGAAAATGCTCAGATCTGCCGTTTTGCAAAGGGAATCATTTTGTGTGGCTGAGTGGAAAAGAAACTGTGGACAGTAAGCAGCACTGTGGTTGCCAATCTTTGTTAGCTGGTGTGATGTAAGGACTAAACCTCTGACAAAACTCGGAATTAGACAGAGCTTTACTCCAGCCCAAGAGACTTCTTGCTCTGTGCTGTGCTTCCTGGGCCCTTCTCAACACTTCCTTTCACAAATCACTGACCCAGAAAGAAATCCCCTCTTTCATGAGGAGCCAGCAGTGGATCTATCAAAAATATTACAGGAAAAAAAGACAAGCTGGAAGCTGAACAATGACCTAGAAAAGTAAGGTGACTAGTAAATGGTAAAGCAAATATAGAAATAGTACAGGGAATACATTAAGCGAATATTGAAATAGAGGCCATATTTATTTGGAAAAAAGAGAAAGACACTGATGAAAATATGATCAGGGACATTGAGTGCAATTTGAGAAGAGAGATCAAAATACAAAGAAAAAATATCAAACTGAAAATGATAGACATGGAAGACAGAAAAAGATAATTCAACATGTACATAGTTTGTATCTTAGGAGAAGAAAACAGAATTAGCAGAAAAACATTTAGATATATCATTAAGAAAATTCAGATGAAGCTCAATTCTTACTATTGATAGAGCATGCTAGGTCCTGGAGGGGAAAAGGGGAGTCATGGGCACTGGTATATATCTTGATATAGTTACTGCACTTCAGAGAAAAAAGAAACAATTTCACAGGCATCAAAGCATAAAGGGCACATAGAAAAGAGGAAAAACAGACTATCTTTAGCTTTCTTTCTAGAAACATTCAACAAGACAATGGGATAAGATCTAAAGTCTTTAGGAAAATAAAGTGAGATACTACAGTTTTATACTCAGCCATACTGGTGTTCAAGCAAAGAAATGCCTGAGAGATATCTTAAAGATGAAGCACTCAGGAATGAAATTCTCCATGGGTTTTTTTTTGAAGATATCATAAAGGTAAACTTCAGCTGCCTAAAAGAATGGAGAAACCGTGATGAAATATTGCACGGAGTGATTAATCCATTTACACACACATCTAAGGATAAAACAATCATGAAAATAGTGATGACAGAAGAGAATAAAAAAGTGAAAACCATGACAATGTTAAAATAATAATGTAACTGACAAAATCCAGGTAGAAGAGAAGATTGAAGGCAGTGAAAGAGACATATGTTTCTTACCTTAAAAAACTAGAGGAATCCAATGTTTAAAGCTGAAAAATCAAGTAAGGGAGCTATAGAAATATTACTTAAGGGAATAAAGGTCAGCAATCGATGAACGAGGAGTAACAGCCTAACCAATTAAAACCAGGCAGGGAAGGGGAAGGAGGAAAGAAACTAGATGAAAATAGAAAAATCAAAGAATCTCAATTTAAACACACTTTATGGTAGGGAGACAAAAGTTTCTGTCTAAAGAACAGAGATGTAAGTACAATATATATGACAGAAGAACAAAATGAAATTCTCATTCTACCAAATTTATAAAATTGCAAATTGCAACAAAGCAAAGCAAACAAAGAACACAAAATAAAATATGATAAAGAACAATAAACATATTTTTAAGATCTGGAGCCTTCATGGAGAACAACTTCAATAAATAAAAGACCAAAATATAGCAATAGGTAATTACTATGGAAAAATTCCCAAGACAAATTGTTAAGTAAAAAAGCTATTTAAGAGAATATATGGTAGTGTTCCACTTATGTTTAAGAAAGCATATATACATATATATTTAAAATTTTATAAGATGTATAACTAAGGTCACATAAACACACATATGTGTGAGCATATGAACAGGATATCTCTGGAAGGATACACAAGAAACTCGTAACAGTGGTTTCTCTGGGATAGAAAACTGGAGTCTAGGAAAGGTTTCTCATTGTCCACAATTTGATACTCTTTATTTTAACTATGGGCTTATATTACTTTTTCAAAATATAAAAAATACTTAAAAAGCTCCACAGATGGTTCTAGCCAGCACTGGGTGTTGAGCAGCCCTGGGTTTTCATTCCAGGGCTTCTGACTACCTAATGGCAGTTGTATTGTGTTTCAGTGGTAGGGATATAGTGGTGATTGCTATCGCTGTCTCATGTGGGGTTTTGGCAGACCAGCAAAGAGTTTTATTGATTTCCTTGTGTCTGAAATTTCCTGATTTCAGAAGAAGGTTACAGTCAACTAAAAAAACATAAAAACAAAAGCCCAGTGATGAAGTTATAAACTACTGGGGCTTTGGGTCTTCTAAGCTACCACTGATACTTTTGTCTTCATGCTAGTGTGCCTGCATTTCAGCTCCTCTGAATTAATAGAACAGCTTCTTAGCGTATCTCCTGGATTCTGGCTTCTTGGCCTTTCAGTTCTCCCTCTTTCCCACTTTTACCCTGCTGGTCCCTTGCATCATGACTCCTTGTGGGCACTCCATGAGACACCCCGTGCCCTGGATGCTCAGTGTAACATGGCCCCAAGACACATGCTGCAGGTGGGCAGGTCGCCGGGTGCAATGCCTATTTCCATCTTTGCTCCTGTTCCTCCCCAGGCAGGAGTAAACCCAAACCCACCTGCTGCTCAGCCCGGCACTGATTCCTTTCTCTCCTGAATCCTATTTTACACCCAGGTAATAGCTCATAATTTAGTTCTTAATTGTTCTCCAATTACCTCATCTGTGATAATTTTTCTCCAACTTGAGTTTGAGCTCCTTCAGGGGGAAGACCATGGGGCTCTATGTTGTAAGCTGATCCCACATCTTATGGTCTCCCACCGTCCTCACAGCTATTAGCTTAGCTCAAGCCACCCTCCTTTCTCACCTGGTCTACTCCAGGCAGGTCTCCCTGCTTTTCCTCTTCCTGTGGTCTGTTCCCTACATGGCAGCCAGAGCCATCACTGGCTTGGAAGAAGAAATAAGCTCACGGATCTCCCTGGCTTAAAACTCTTTCCAACACACTTGTGATAAGATCTAAGCTTCAGGTGGCATGGAGTTCCTGCAGGATCTGTCCCTAGGATCCCTCCACCCTCATCTCCCAACCTTCTCCCCATCACTCACACTGCAGTCTTTGACTTTCTTGCCCAGTCCTTCCCCGGGGCCACTGCACTTGCCAGAAAAGCTTTCCCGCTACCCCTCTGGAGTGGCTATATCATATCATCCAGGTCATGGTTATAATGTCACCTCTTCTGAGGCCTTCCCTGACACCGTATCTAGCATAGTTCCCATCTTCACCCCCTCATCACTTCCCAATGTTTTCCCTGCTTAATTTTTCTTTGTAACTTTCATCTTCACTGTGGATGTGGGTAGACAGTATAATCTGGGGTTAGACTGTCAGAGTTTACATCTCAACTGCACTACTTGAGCTGCGTGACATTGGGAAAGTCCTTAACCTCCCTGTGCCTCATTTTCTTCATCCGTACAATGGGGATATTATATTTAGTTTATGAAACTATAGTGAGAATAAAAGGAGACATTAATGATATGAAAACCACTTAGAAGGCTGACAGGCAGGAGGTGAGGACTACATCAGTCGTTGTCTTTATATAACAGGTCTTTATTTACTCATTGTTGCCCGACTCCCTACCCTAGACTGTCAACTCTGGTGTATTAGTCAGCTCAGCCTACTGTAACAAAGTACCACAAAGTGGGGGGCTTAAACAGGCATTTATTTTCTCAAAGTTCTGGAGGCTGGAAGTCCAAGGCCAAGGTTTCATTGTGGCTGGTTCCTTGGAGGCCTCTGTCCTTGGCTTGGGGATGGCGTCTTCTCCCTGTGTCCTCACAGGGTTGTCCCTCTGTGTGTGCCTGTGTTCTCATCTTCTCTTAAGACCACCAGTCAGCTTGGATTAGAGCCTGCCCTAGTGACCTCGTTTTACCTCAGTCACCTCTTTAAAGGCTGTATCCCCAAATACAGTCCTATTCTGAGGTACTGGGGGTTAGGACTTCAACATACAAATTTTGAGGGCATGCAATTCAGCCCCTAACATCTGGAGAAGTAGGGTTGTGACCTGGTTAACTCTGTATCTCAGCAGGCAGAAATGCATTTTCCAGTACACTTCAGTGTCTCAGTAATGACCCCTTGGAAACCTGACAGCATTTCCCACAGAGCCGGTCCGTCTGCCCCACAGCCATAAAACATGGAGTGACTACTGGGCACCGAGCTGAGAAGGTACTTGAGGAACATCCTTGAGAAGCACCAAACTGGGGAACACTCCGGACCTTGGATTGTGTTCACTAAAATTTAAATAACTCCTTCATAGCCCAGTGGCAAGTAGGGGACCATCAGCCTCACTGAGGTGTTGATGCCGGGCCCCTGGGCAAGCTGGTGACTGGATAGGAGAGGAGGGTATGGGTACCCTGAGCTTCCAGTAGTGGGGTTTTAGGTCATTACAGTCAAGTGGGTGGCTCAAGTCCCCCTTGCAGAACACACCTCCATTCTAATCAAACAAGACCATGTCTGTCTCATTCCTTGGCCTGCTCCTCAAGTCCCAAGTAAGGCTTGGAAGACAGCCCTTCTTGGAACCAGTTTCCAATCTTACATAAGGTGTCAGAATCGCCAGTGGTTGGAATTCTTCCATGAGAGCTGTGGAAAAGGGCTGTATTTTGCTTACAATCAGGTGAACCTCACTCCGTACAACAGTTGAATCCCCCAAACGTTGTGTGTGAATTTTAAGTCCAAGTCTACCTTAAATAGGCAGGGCTGGAGGGGGTCACTATTTATAGTATATATCCAGTGTGCCTTTTTTGGCAAGCAGAGAAGTCTTCTATTTTCACTCTTCTGTTTTGTAAATGTCACCTTTATCCACATGGGCATGCACACATGTATACAAATCGTGGCATTCAAGTCGGTGAGGACCAAGTATCTAGCTGCGCTTTAATTCTAAAAGGGGAAGGCTTTGTTAAGTAGCTCAAACTGCAGGGGAAATTATGATCTGAGTTTAAGCTAATGTATCACGAAAAAGCCTAGACGCAGCATCTGTCAACTTGGGTGATCTTGCTTCTCTCTGGGCGGCCACCTGGTAAATTCGTATTTTGCAACAGCAGCTGCAGAGACTGTGTTTACCCCGTGTAGATTGTCGGAGAAATATGAAGAAACTGGGGGTTCTTCCTCTTCTATTTGTGCTAGTGGTAGGCTGATTTAGTTGAACACATTCTGGCAGTTTTGTAAAAGCGTACAATGCCTTAGAATTTTGAGCTGCTAAATCGGTCCCCTCAATAGCCAGGGGAGAGACAGGGCAGACATCTTGACTGATGTGTGACATCATTTGTTGCCAGGATGAAAGAGCAGGATTGGCTCCAAGATGAAGGGGTCAGTCCTACACGAGAGTAGCTACAGTTGAGAGGTGTCTAGGAAGATTCAGACAAGGTGAGTGGAGACAGCCAACGGCAGAGCCGTGCTCATGAAGAGTATAGACACTTGACATACACAGCAGAGAACTACTGGCGAATATCAATGTAGTAAAACTGAGGAATGAAGCAAAACGTGTTTTATGTCTTTTCGTTAACATTTTGCTTTATTTTGTATTATTTGATTCATTAATATTTTAGGCACAGTAATTCCTGATTTATTAGTATGTCTGCTTAAATGAGTAAAACGTGGAGTAATAATTTTAGGTTCTTAGTTTTTGAAATTCACAGATTGTTATGCCTGACTACTTACTGTGCTTCCACAGTAACCAAGACAGTAGCCTCCAATGGCTGGACATGAATTTGAGTCTTTGCCCATATGCTATACCCTCAGCTTCTTCATATTGATGGGTATCGCACAGGTAGCAAATTTGATTTATTGCAAATCTGATTTAGAGTGGGTGCAGAGAGACTTGAAAGGGCTGTGTCTGTTTATTACTGAATTTTTGAGAGTTTATTCTTCAGGAAGTACATCTGGTGCCAGACATTTATATTTTTAATGATTTGGATGAATTTTGCTTTATTCACAGTGTGGGGTTGACATCTAAAATCGGTTTTTGTGCATCAGGAAATAAGGTTATTAAAATATTATTAGAATAGGTTTTCACAGGCACTTTGCTACATGTGACAAAATGCATAATTAGCTGGAATTAAGAGCTAATAGGTTTATAACATAAATGCCCCACTTCTAAAATAATGTTTAGCTGATACTTACGTGCACTGCTGTAACTTGTGTAAGAAAAAAATTGTTCTATGGTTTCTAAAAGTCTTATTGCCTTATATTGTCTCTTTAAGCAATTTTAAAATATAAAGGTTTTTTTTTTTTTTTTTTTTTTTTTTTTTGTGGAGAGAGAGAAGGTAAGCTTCTGCTGTATTGGCAGTTTGGAGGCTGAGTTTAAACTGCTTGAAATGATGAGACCTCAGGAAAGACCATATGAAAATACCAGGAAAGACCATATGAAAATACCAGGAAAGACCATATGAAAATACCAGCTTTTCAGGCCAATGAGTCATCCAGCATTACAAGCCGTGTTGTGGGGCTGGAGGCCGGTTTCAGTCTGCATCATCCAATAGCTGATGCTTGACAGAGACACAGGAAAGGAATATGCAATTCTCCAATTTTTTTTTTTTTTTTCCAGGTAGAGTCTGACTTTGTCACCCAGTCTAGAGTGTAATGGTATGATCTTGGCTCACTGCAATCTCTGCCTCCCATGTTCAAGTGATCCTCCCGCCTCAGCCTCCCAAGTAGCTAGGACAAGTGTGCACCACCATGCCTGGCTAATTTTTGTATTTTTAGTGAGAGGAGGTTTCATCATGTTGGCCAGGGTGGTCTTGAACTCCTGACCTCAGGTGAGTCACCGGCTTCAGCCTCCCAAAGAGCTGGGATTACAGGTGTGAGCCACCATGGCTGGCCAGGAATATCCAGTTCTTTAATAATGTTTCTTCTCTAAAATATTGGCATTCAGATTAAATATCTGTATGCCGTTGTTTAACACACTGCAAAAACAAGTCAGGTGAGAGATGAAACCTAGACAGAACTAGAAAACAAGTTATCCAGACTTGTAAGCTGTGTGTGTGATTAGGTAGCTTCAAATACAAAGCTTTGAAGATGTGCAGGGGTTTCAGAGGTGGAGGGACTTAGGTCCTCTTGCAGGGCCATGTGATTGCATTGTCTTATTGGACTGTCACAGGAGCTGTCTTTTCAAAGGCACTTGCTCTTAGCAAACTTATGCCTCTCCAAAGTGTCCTCTAAAAATAAGGAGAGGACACTTTGTTTTACTTTTACTGAAATGAGAACACCAAGGCAAGCTTTAGGGGGTCTTTAGCACTTCCGTGGGTCCATCAGTTCCCATTCTCCCCCAAATAAACAACAGAAAAGTTAAGCAGAAAAACATTTTCTCTCTCTCTCTGTCTCTGTCTGTCTCTCTCATTTTATTTTATTTTTTTAGAGACAGGGTCTTGCTGTGTTGCCCAGGCTGGTCTTGAACTTGGGGACTCAAGTGATCCTCTTGCCTTGGCCTCCCAAAGTGCTGGGATTTCAGGCATGAGTCACTGTGCCTGGACTAGGAAAAGATGTTCTCTATGCCCATGAGGCTTCAAGAGAAGCTAGTTTCCTTATCTTCACTCTTTAGAGCTAGATCCCAAGTACCTCTTGGATAGAGCCCTAATCCTAACCCCAAACATAATTTGTGCACAGAAACTCTGTGTAGGAGTGTCAGAAAAGCTGAAGGCCCTATTGATAGGTGATTCAGATATGCTGGGAATGATGTAAAGTGTGTGTCTGGTGCAAAGAGCTGTATTTTTAACGTGATGCTGAAGTCACTAAGAAATACTCTACTTCACTGGATACGAAAAACAGAAGTTACCATTGTACAGAAAAGAAAAAAGTGGAGAGGGGCGGAGATGGCCAAATAGGAACAGCTCCAGTCTCCAACTCCCAGCGCAAAGGACACACAAGACCGGTGATTTCTGCATTTTGAACTGAGGTACTGGGGTCATCTCACTAGTGAGTGCCGGACAATCGGTGCTGCTCAGCTGTTGCAGCCCGACCAGCGAGAGCTGAAACAGGGCGAGGCATCGCCTCACCTGGGAAGCGCAAGGGGGAAG
>NW_012117154.1:1408597-1421195 GCF_000951035.1 Colobus angolensis palliatus
GAAAAAAAAAAGGAAAAAAGAAAAAAGTGGAGGAGGCCTTGTGCAAACATTTCCAGATAACCGTGTACATCTTTTTTTTTTTTGCCAGTCATGTTCCATCATATCCACCCCCAGCTCTCAGCTGTCTGCATGGGCAGGGAGGAAAGGAAAGGCACTGGCTGGAGTGGGAGGCAGGGGCCTGACCCTCCTGAGCTTGAACTGTCTCGTTCTGTACAACACGGATCCAGCTTCTCTCTGAGAAGCAGTGGTAGAACAAGCAATTTTTTTGAGCTCTTTATAGCTTATCTCATTAATCATTTTATGAATGGAGGAGCCAGCTTAGAAAGAATGTGTCCATGTCATACCCCTGCTAAGGGCTGAGGCACTATGTACTCTTGCTGATGCTGTCATAAATGATAACTCAGGCACTTGCCCACTGTCTGGTTTTTATGGGGTGGCTTGTAATTTGGTGACTGGGGACTTCAACACCCAACTCTCAGTCTTGGACAGATCATCTAGAGAGAAGATCAACAAAGAAGCATTGAATTTAAACTCCACTCGAGACCAAATGGTCCTAACAGACATTTACAGAACATCTCACCCAACCGTTGCAGAACACACATTTATGTGCTCATCAGCACATGAAACTCTCAGCAGTATAGATTGGATGTTAGACCATAAAACAATTTCAACAAATTAAAAAAAAAATCATATCAGGAAACTTCTTAGACTACTAACTTAGGTGTTGCTGTGAATATATTTTGTGGATGTGATCATAATTGGTTAACTTTAAATTAAGGGGAGGTTATCCTAGATAATCTGAGTGGGTCTGACTCAATTAGGCAAAGTTCTTTAAACGCTGGCTTGAAGCTTCCCTGAGAAAAGAGGAAATTCTGTCTGTGGACGGCGGCTTCAGTTCCTGCCTGAGAGCCCCAGCCTGCTCTCCTTGGTGACCTATCCTTCAGGCTTTAAGACTTGCTTAGGCAGCCCCCACAATCATGTAACATAATGCCTTGTAATAAGCTTGTTAAGGTATATCACTTACTCATTCTGTTTCTCTATTGAACCCTGACTGGTATACCAGGAGAGACATCACAATTAACAAGTGCATCTCCTGAGCTGGGAGAATATCTTTGGGTTTCTATAGATGGATGGAAGGAGGAAATGGGTCCTTGGGTGGGGACAGGCCGCTGGTTCTTCACTGAACCAGGAGTCCAACCTTTCACTTACTTTTGTGCAGCTTTTTGCTAAAGGAACAGACCTAGCCCTAGCTAGACAGTGAGGCCAAGGTTGCATTCAAATGGAATGACCAGCTGGACACTGGTCCCTGCCTACTGGCAACTGGGAAGAATGAGCAAGAGAAGTGTGGGTCAGAAACTAACTATAGAGACTGTCAAAGGGGTCCATTGGCAATTCCCGCAAAACAGCACTGCAGCTAGATTCACCTGCCACCAGGCCATGGTCAAGAGGACCATGTCCCTTGAGATCTGGGGGCCACAGGATGAACTAGAGATGGCCAATGGCTGCTGGAAAGAGAAAGGAGGATGGGAATGACGAATAAGCAATGAAGATTACTGGATGTCTTCAATACAAAACTATGCATTACTTAGGACATATCCTTCTAGGTTTTCTGATTCTAGCTATTCATTGCCATTCAGCTATTTTTACAATCTCTAAATTGTAGAGAACTGATGGCAGTGCAGTTATAATTGGCAATGCAAAAATAATTATTGTGTATAGACTGGCAAATAAATTCTCTTAGGTGGATGCTCAAATAATCTCCCTTCTCCTAGAAAATGCCATCTCGACATTCCTTGACTCCATAGAAATGTGCCATTCTTTGACTTCTTCTTTGAATCTTTTGTAACATTTGTATGATTTCCTTATTAATAAGTGTAATAAAATGTTTTCCATATGTCAACTGTATATTTGCCTGAGAGTCATGATTTTACACTATTTAAAAATCATCCTTTAATAACACCTGAGGTGTCTTGGGTACTACAGGGAAGAACATCAGAAGCAGCATCACACTCAGAGTCAGGGACAAAAATCTGTCCCGTGAGGAGAGCTGACGGGTCACTGGCCCCCAGAAAGCCCCATGCAGCCAAGCTTGCAGCACGGACAATATGAATAAAAACAAACTGTTTTATTTTTATTTTTAAAAATTAGGGCAAAATACAGATCCTTTATCGTGCCTTTTGAGAGTAATATCAAGAGATGTTTTTATAGTTTTTTGAAGAAGAGTTAAATCCATCTCTGTCTCATCTTTATATAAACACTTGTTTATGTATTTGTACTTTACATCCTACCTGCTTCCAAAAACCACATTTGAAATGGGCCAAATGGTAATAAAAGCGACAATAATAGATTGTGTAGCAGACCAGACCTTACCTTGCAAAGAGCAATGTCAGTTGTAGAACCACACAGCAGATGGTGAAAAACCATATGATAAAAATAACAGAAGGCTACATGGTAAATATATTACCACAACAATCAGGCAGCGAAGAGACTGATGAATAGAAAGAGAAAAGCCAGGGGGCGGAAGGATCATCCAAGGTCATGAGCTCTGAGATATTCATGGCATCTTGCACTGTGGGTTTATATGTCAACAGTCTGAAGAGCCAAGTGTGGTTGCACTTTCATTAGGACTTGGCCTTTATCTAGCAGGTGGCTGGGGACAGAAAGGTACAGGGCTGGGCAGCAGGAATCGCTAGTTCTTGTGTGGATGGAAACACTGGTGCAGGAATGGGGACCATCTTTTCCCTAAGACCTCACAGCCATCTGGGAGAATGAAGTTGAAGGCTAGCTCTCCAGCTGCTCCGGGCATCCTTTGTACCTGACCATGTTGCCTCCAGCACTATGGGGATAGTGGGGATGGCCATGTCAGGGGTCACGGAGCACTTTGCAAACAAGGCAATAAATACAGTGGAGGGTAGCACATTCTCCTATTAATATACATGACTACAGCTAGGGAGATTATTACTGTAAGGTTTAGGTCAAGTTGTATGAGATCTGTGATTACAGAGATTTGTATTGTCTGGAATATAATTTTAAAAAATTCTCCAAAAGGCCTTTTTAAGGAAAGCATCACAGAATTAAATTGAATGTGTATGTATCCTATAAAACATGGTGTGCCTTCAACAAGTAAATTATACATCTTATCAAGAAAAGCATTTGGAAAACTGAGATGAAATGTGATTTCTCTTACCATCTAGGGGCTGCTGTTCAGAGAAGGATCCAGATTAAAGCTGAGCTCCAGACAAGGGAGGAGAAATATCTCTCTGGGATATGTGGGAAAAATATAAATCGAACTTGAAATGTCCTGAGGAAGTAACGGTCCCTGCATGTTTACACAAAGGGAAGATGTTAAGTGTTAGTCGGAAAATCAGAGGACTAACCTCAGAGCCCTGGAAATGTACCAGTCAGGGGACAATCCCTGTGTAAATTCTTGCAGCTCAAGACCTGTGCAATATTCTAAGCAGAATTACAAAGGGCTCCCACAAAGGGCAGGCACGGATGGGGTTGGGTGGGGAGGGGAGGACAGAACAGAGGCGCTGGCAATCATCAAACAAAATGAAAATGTTCTTCAGACTCCACAGTACACAAGATTCTTGGAAGCTATCTATGTGGATGACAGTTTTACAACATGGCTCTCAAGCTGTGTGTTTGGTGTTTCGCTCACAGTTTAGAAGAGGGAAAAATGCAGTAGAGAATGGTGATGGAGCACCCGTTGCCTATTGGGCAAGAAATTCACAATGGCCCTGGGATGGAGAACCAGGCTTTGTGGATCCCTGAGCTGTGCTCTAGGCAGTGAATTCTTTAGGGCTGCTCGAAGCAGGCTGTGAGTGGATCACCTGGGTGGTTTGGAGTCAATCATGAATCACATACTCTGGGGACACGGAGGGAACAGGAGCTCTGCCCATCATGAGGCACCATTGATGGACACGGGGCCGATCCCCCATTTCCATGGCCTCCATGGCACAGCCCTCAGATGGGTGACCCCTCTTCTAACCTTAATACAGTACTAACAATTATTGAACACCTACTGTATGCCAAGCATTGCTTTCTGAGTAATAAGTCATAGAAATAACCCAAGAGGTGTTTTTACAGATTGGAGTGGAGAAATTCATCAGGTAAGTTAGTTAGTTTGTGTTTTAAAGGTACAACCATTTTCCTAAGTTGTCAGTTCCAATAATTCTTGGATCTGGTTAAGCTGGATCCTGATAGGAACATTTGCCTCGGGCTTTTACATGTTTGTGTAATTTGGGTTTAGCTTACCTGCTCATTTCAAACCCTGTCAGGAGCTGGAACAATTTCTACCTGCGATGTAGGTGGCTGATAACATGGAGTGATTTGAAGGAAGTAGACAGGTTCTAGCTACCCCTTAGTAGCCTCTCTCACCCTTCAAGCTACATGGTGTCTTTATCCTTGAATGATTTCATTCCGCTGTGTCATTCACACATCTGAATTAGGTAGCAAAGTCCTATTTAGGCTCCTTTAAGAGGTCAGCCTGCAAAGCCTACTCATCCCCCACCATTGGCCTATTGGTTGACCAGTTGGCTGTGATCCCTTTAGCAGATGCTAAGTAGTAAAGTCTGGGCTTTAGGATTTGGCAGCTTAAAGGAAGGACTCATTGGCTTCCAAGGGTAGACCCAAGGGGTGGGGTGCTATAGATAGTAGGAAGTGAAAAGCTAAGGGCCAGCTCAGGTAGAGGGTAAGCCAAGACAGGGCATTTACTGCAGAAAATGGCACAGGTCCCTGGGAGGATGTAGGGAAGGAGAAAGGAGACCACACTTCTCTGAGTGGGCATCTTGCATAGAAACGTATTTCCTGGAAGAGGGAACAGGAGCTGTAGCCAGATGATACATTTTCCCTTTTCTGATGCTCATATATGTTGCAATGACCATGAAGGCATGCAATCCATGGAGGATTTCCCACCCACCCCGCCCACCCTCCACCAACCCAGCCTGCTGAAAACAGACATGCACATGGCATTGTATCTCTGGTGAGATAAATTAAAGATCTGAAAGCAATATGCCAGCAATAGCCACCATTAAACAGAGATCTCAGGAGTGGAACAGACCTTTTAAGCATCTGTTTTCTCTGAAGCCGGGTATTTCTCTCTCTGGCTCAGGCCCAGCTACCTAACTGGCAAGGACCCAAACCCATCCCAGAATTGCCTCTTGGGATCCAAAATAGCCAGTCCATCAGGATGCAACATTCTCTCTCTGCCTTGCTTTCGGCACTGTTAGAATAATTCTGAGATATTTCAGACAGTGCATTAAAAATATTTAGAACAATTCAATTTTTTTTTTGGTTTCCAAAAGCAGCTCTTAGGAAGGCACTTAAAACAAACTGTAAATCACTTGAAAGTAAATTTGTACGCAGTACAATGTATGCCCAAATGGTCTGGTTCCTTTATTAGCAGACATTTGTATTTGATGATGTCTATAAAGTTTTGAGTGACTTTTCAAGGGGGTCATCTTGCTAACATCAAAGGATGATCTGATGATGCCATCGTCCATCACGGCTCATTCTCTTCCTACACCTTCTACACCCGGGGGGTTCTGCTTTTGAACCGTAGCTTGGCCTGACTACTCTTGTGAGCCTTGTGGTGTGATCTGGGAACTTCTTTGGGCATCTCACAGACTCAAACACCAATCCCAAGTCTTGGAAGATGCACCATTATCTCTATGTCCCCAAATGTTTTTTGGCCACAATCATGCACTTTCTTACTTTCCTGATTCTTCTCTCATTCATTACCTTCTTTTTTCCTATTTTCATTCCCTCCTCTTGATACTGACGGATCCACTGACTGCCACTGACACAAGAGCTTAGTATGGATGGAGGGGACAGTTTCAAGTGGATGAGAACTATCATGGCAAATGACAGGATAGTTGGACTTGGGCACATCTTGCATCCTGTACTGGGGTGGGGGGAGCCATGGCCGTGAAGATAGCTTGCATGACATCATAGCCACAATTGTCATCGAACGTGTGTTGTGTCCATTCCTCTGATCCTGGTGTTCTGCTCTGCCTTGCACCGTAACCACAGACTAATGCCAGAGCTCAAACCAAAACCCGGACTTAGTGTTCCAGGTGGGTGGGAATTGAAGCAAGAAATGCAAGGCTGGTATAGACCCTGTACACCTCCCACTCAAGGGCAGAGGCCAGCTCTACCCTTGACTGGAGGGGCAGAAATCTGGGCACAATCACACCCTGGGCTCTGAGACTTTTCCTGAATAACAGTAAGATTTTTACTCTGGTGTATTCTTCCTACATGACTCATGGCTCTCTTCAAATCTGGAAGAAGTTGCCTGAAGAACAGTGTGCTCTTGCAGACAGATGAGTAAACCAGCAGACAGATGGGTGGACTTGTAGATAAACAGTGATGGAGAGAGGTGAGGCTGCAGTGTGCAATGTGCCCAGTGTCACAGAAGTTTGGTACTGTGGTTTATTTCCCATTCACAAAGTATAACCACCTGATTTTTTCTTCTATCTTTTAAGGAAAAGCTTTTTAAAAACCTGTTAAGAAACAAAATGATTCTCGGACATTAGGCAGCTGTTAAAATGTTTTGATGGGTGTAGAATAAATAAGTCAGAAACATATGGATTTGATTTTTCATCAGTTAAATGTGCATAGTTTTAAATGAGAAGAAAATTTCCCATGCAAATACAGTTTAGCTTTTTTGAGGGGGATTGTGGGAGAAGGTTGTTATCAAACAAACAAATGTAAGCACACAAATCAAAGTGAAGAGGTACGGGGCACGGATATCCCAAGAGCTACTCTGGTCCATTAACACAGGGCAAGGCAGAAAAACAAGGCTGTCCTCAGGGAGCTTACCTGGTTAATTCATTAACTAATATGTGAAATGACATCTGAAGGAGTCATCAAGAATGAGTATATCTGTCTGGATGGAGTAGCATACCCCAGACCTAAAAGTCTGATCAAGGCTGCCTGATGTTCAAGAAGCCATAACTAATAACATGCCTAGAAAGAATATGTAGGCAAACCTAAGCAAATCAGCTGCCTGGAGTCTGGACCTTATAAAGTCAAAGGGCAAGGCTTTCTCTGTGTTACCAGCATTAGTTAGGGAATGGGGCACCTTGGCCAGCAAAAGGAAGTTTTCAGTGCACCCAGGAGGCGCAGCCTACAGAAGGAATAGGTGACTGATGATCATGGCTTGAAAACACTCATTTGCTTCACCTAACTGCACTCTTAAGGCTCTTTGCCCAAACTTCTGATTTGCTCCCTCAATCAATTTTTCTCCCAATGGTGATGTTTCCTAAGTTGGCTTTGTGGTTTATATATCAGTCTCCTGTGAGTTTAGTTCATTTGAATCTGTGCCCCCAAGACCAATAGTCTATAGGCCTGATATGGTTTGATTGTGGCCTCACCCAAATCTCATCTTGAATTATAATCCCCATAATCCTCACGTGTCATGGGAGGGACCTGATGGGAGGTAATTGAATCATGGGGTCAGTTTCCCCAATGCTGTTCTCATGATAGTGAGTTCTTATGAGATCTGCCGGTTTTATAAGCATCTGGCATTTCCCCCGCTGTCACTCAATCTCTCTCTTGCTGAATTGGGAAGAGGTGCCTTCCATCATGATTATAAGTTTTCTGAGGCCTCCCAAGCCATGTGGAACTGTGAGTCAATTATACCTCATTTCTTTATAAATAACCCAGTCTCAGTATTTCTTCACAGCAACATTGAGAACAGACTAATAATGTCAACGTCCTTGACAAAATCTAGCTGTTTCTCCTGCTGGGCTGAAGGTGAGACTCTGGAACACAGTGATGACTCTAATCATTACTTGCCAGGCCCACCCAGGACAACATCACCAGCTCAGCCATGCATGCACTGCAGTCATTTCTTATTAATGTCATAACACTGAGAGTGCCAATGATGGCTGTCATTGAGTCCAGCTTACCATGCACCAAGCACGTTACATGTATCTGTGCAGTAAATCTCCACAGTGACTCTATGGGCAGATACCATTATTGGTGTTAGTTTACAAAGGAGAAAACTGAGCCTAAACCAGGGTAATAACTTTTCCAAAGATCTCATCACTGGTGGTCAATGGGGATAACTGGATTGAGGCCTGGTAGACTAGTGCAGAGTCAGTTTACCCAACTGTCCATTGACCTGATGTTTTAAACCAGCTCTCTAAACACACCAACCACAACTAGCTGAGCATTGCTAGCAGTGTGTATACTCATCTAGACTCAGTGTCTTTTCATTGACCCTAATCTATAAGTGTTCCTGCACTCAAAAGCCTTTTTTAGAACCCACTACACAGGACTAGAAATAGAAATATGAGCAAATTATTGACTTTCTCACTCTCCCTGTTCTCTCTTCTTAAACCTCCAGCATCTTCTCCCCATCCTCATTCTTAGCTGAAGACCCAGCTTCTGCTTTCACCAAGAAATCTGACACCATTATAAGGAAACATCCACAAACTACCAGATCACATCTATCCACACTTCCACTTGCATCTTTTATCCCTCCCTTTTGACCTCTGATGGACACCATTGCTCAGCATTTCTCTCATTCCTCAGCATTTTTCCACTCCTTCCCATCAGCTGTTACCACTCCACCCTGCAAAGAAAACTGTGTCTTATCTCCACTCCCTCATCAACTTCTGTCTCCACTTCTCTGCTCACTTTCACAGCAGAACTCCTTAGTAAACTCGGCCATACTTGATTTTCCCATTTCCTCTGCCTCCATCTCTCTTAAACTCATCCTAATCAGGGGTTCACCCTCTCCCTTCCCTGCTCCGTGGAAACTGCTCCTGTCTGGGCCCTCAGTAGCACCGAGCCCGGTGGATGTCATCGCTGGGGGAGGAGGCCTGTCTTGCTGGTCCATCAGCCGCAGGCCACACCTGATCATCCCTCCTCCTTGAAACATGGCTTTCATTTGGTTTCTCACCAGCTCTGCTTTTTCCCTTTCTTTGCTGGTTTCTCACTATTTGGGATGCCCCAGGGCTCACTAGGACTTGTTTGTTGTCTTCTCTATCCTCATTCTCATTTTCAATACTCAGTGGCCAGATTTATTATCTCCAGCCCTTGAACTCCAGACTTGTATATCAGACTGACAACTTGACTTCTCCATTTGGATGTCTAATAAATATCTCAAAATTCACCTGACCAAAACTGAACTTTGATACTAGTGTGGATTTAATGTCATTTAATTTATCCCAAATTATAAGTATTTATGCATTCAAAAGTCTTTACGATGAACTCTGTAGGGCCTAAGGATAGAAAGATGAACAAATTATTCACTGTCCCACTCAGCCACACCCACGCCTACACTCAGCTGTCCTCAGGGCTCTCTGATGAACACTGGGAGGAATGATGGGAGGGTGACAATGCCTTCTTCGATTTGCACAGGCCTCAACCTCAGAGTCACCATGTCTGTCCCCTGTGACAGTTCACATTCAATCTCTTAGAAAGCTCTTTAAACACATTCACAATCCAAGCACGGCTCCACCTCCAGCACTGCCACCCTCCTGACCCGAGTCATCATCTCTGCAATGACCTGACTGGCCTCTCTGTGTCCACTGTTGTGCCCTGCAAAACTATTCTCAATACAGCAAGCCATGGTAGTCCTTTCAAAACATAAGTCAGATTCTGGCAGTTCTGCTCCAAACCTCTTTCTCTCAACAAAGCCAGAGTCACGCTATGCCCAGCAGTCTCTTTCCGACGATCGTTGAGGTCCAGAGAGCAGGGCTGTCTCATGGGGGACACACGCTCCTCCCCTGCCCTCAGCCATGAGCGATTCTAGAAATGAACGCGCAAGGCTGGTGGAGCTCTCTCTGGAACACGGTTACCCCCTTCCAGAGTGAATTATAATTCTCCCCAACAAACAGGCATTAATTTTGTACAATAAAAAGACAAACAAACTTATTTTAAAAAAGAATGGAAAAGCAGAAACCTTCCAAGGACTTGAACTACAGTTGGCCTATTCCCTCTGTCCCCAGCACAGTGCTTAGCGGGGAGCCTCCACCTTTCCTATGAATTCAAAATGCCAAGCTCGCCCATCCTGCTTCCTCCTCCCCTTTCTGCCCAGTGCTTTTTGTCCCCAAGTCAACCTGGAGAACTGGAGGTGGGGCCAGAGTGAGCAGCCAGGGCTCTAATCTTCCCGGGGGCCAGGTCACAGGAGGCTCCCAGCTTCTGCCCTAGGGTTCCTTGGGGTTTAATTGCTGGTGGTTTTATGCTTCTGAAGCTGCTGCAGGATGTGCAGCTGCTAACAGCTTACTGTTTCGATTTTCCCTTATTGCTGGCTTCACACTTCAATACTTATGTGAAACTTAAAAGTAATTTTCTCTTTGAACCAGGCTCAAAAGGTAGAAGTAAAACCGTGGCCTTTTCCACAGCAGCCATCTCAGGGCCAGTGCCTATCAGTGCCCACAAACCCGGCCTCCAGAAAATGGAACTCTTGTGCTAGCCTGCAGGTGTTTCCATGCAAGGAACACCTCCGGTGGACCTCTCAGCCCCTCACTTATTCTTTTAGTACTAAATAATTCAGGGCTCTAATTGTGTTGGAGGGTGGCTTGTAAAGTTAAAAATTTGTAAAGATATGCAAGTTTTGACTCTGTGTTGAGCTTTGAAATAATGAAGAACCAATGGGAACCATCGATAGTATTAGTCAACATCTAATGGGCTTAGAACCAGCTATATAATTTGTGAGGCCTAGTGTAAAACAAAAACGCAGGGCCCTTTGTGCAAAAACTGCTAAGAATTTCAAGACAATGATGGTAGAGCATTAAATCAAGCATGGGGCCTTCTGAACATGGGGTCCTGTGCAACTGCCTTGGTGGCAGGCCCGTGTCTGGGCACAGGCTGTGCCAGGCTCTAAGGTACACACTGGACATGGCTGTCTCATTTCATGCTCACCAGACCCTTTGGGACAGACACCTATAATATTCCCATTTTACAGATTAACTGAGGGTTTCAGAGGTTAAGTAACTTGCCAAAAGTCACCCAATTAATAAAAAGCAGAGTCAGAATTCAAATCCAGGTAGCCTGACCCCCAGAGAAGCCATCCTCAAAGAGCTATATTTTTAATATTTTTACTATCCTTGCTTTCCTATTACAAATAACATTCATTTTTGCATCATCATAAGCATTGCTTATCCCAGGACGTTTGAAAAAATAAGAAAAAGCACAAAGAAGAAAATTAAAATCACCCAAAATAATGATCAGCGCATGTATGTTCTGTCCTTTTTTCAAAGCATATTTTATATACAAAACAAATTTATGTTATATAGGTAAATATGAAAGATATATATAAATTAAACACCTCATTTACAGTTTTGCATTTCTTTGGGTTGAGAGTTGAACAAACAGGCTCACTATGAAACATACATGGGTGGATCCATGTAGACACAGGCTGGAAAACCCAGCAGCAAGTGGACAAGTGGACCAAGGTCAAGTTCAGAGGGGCTTTGGGGAAAATTTAATCCATGAAATCACATACTTTGGAGTAGAAGCAACATTGGACCTGAGGAAAGCTTGCTTCAACCACCCGAAAAATCATGGACTGCCAGTGCTCAAAGAGTGAAGAGTCCCATGTAAATATCTGTAGCTTCACTATTTAGTTTTTCTTGTGGGGTCCAAGTCAGAATAAACTTAACATTTTTATTAACATGAGTCATGTTCCAAAGTGCTCTGCCCTTGAGTTGATGTCAAAAGGTTTCACAACAACTTTTTTGTACCTGGGTGCCACTGAAATACTATTTGCATGTGCTATAGTGAACCCAGAATGGTGGGATTAAACTTAAAAAGGCAAACCCGAGGAGGGCACCCAAGATGGCTGAATAGGAACAGCTCCAGCCTCCAGCTCCCAGCATGAGCGACACAGAAGACTGGTAATTTCTGCATTTTCAACTGAGGTGCAGACCGACACCTCACACATCACACAGTTGGGTACACCCCTGAGATGAAGCTTCCAGAGCAAGAATCAGACAGCAATATTCGCTGTTCAGCAATATTCTATCTTCTGCAGCCTCCACTGATGATACCCAGGCAAACAGGGTCTGGAGTGGACCTCAAGCAAACTCCAACAGACCTGTAGCTGAGGGTCCTGACTGTCAGAAGGAAAACTAACAAACAGAAAGGACACCCACACCAAAACCCCATCAGTACGTCACCATCATCAAAGACCAAAGGCAGATAAAACCACAAAGATGGGAAAAAGTAGTGCAGAAAAGCTGGAAATTCAAAAAATCAGAGCACATCTCCCCCTCCAAAGGAACGCAGCTCATCACCAGTAATGGAACAAAGCTGGATGGAGAATGACTTTGATGAGTTGAGAGAAGAAGGCTTCAATCGATCAAACTTCTCAGAGCTAAAGGAGGAACTATGTAACCCGTGCAAAGAAACTAAAAACCTTGAAAAAAGAATGGATGAATGGATAACTAGAATAATCAATGCAGAGAAGACTTTAAAAGAACTGATAGAGATGAAAACCATGACACGAGAACTACATGACAAATGCACAAGCTTCAGTAACTGACTCAATCAACTGGAAGAAGAGTATCAGTGATTGAAGATCAAATGAATGAAATGAAGCAAGAAGAGAAGTGTAGAGAAAAAAGAGTAAAAAGAAATGAAC